>NC_056668.1:129952294-130257748 GCF_018350195.1 Panthera tigris | reverse complement strand
GTTCTAGCCTTGTGAAGAATGCTGGTGTTATTGGATAGGGATTGCATTGAATATGTAGATTGCTTGGGTAGTATCGACATTTTAACATTATTTGTTCTACCTATCCAGTAGCATGGAATCTTTTTCCATTTCTTTGTGTCTTCTTCAATTTCTTTCATAAGTTTTCTATACTTTTCATTGTATAGATTTTTCACCTCTTTGGCTAGATTTATTCCTAGGTATTTTATGGTTTTAGTGCAACTGTAAATGGGATCGATTCCTTGATTTCTCTTTCTGTCACTTCATTGGTGGTGTATAGGAATGCAACCGATTTCTGTACGTTGATTTTATATCCTACAACTTTGCGGAATTCATGAATCAGTTCTAGCAGTATTTTGGTGGAATCTTTTGGGTTTTCCATATTGAGTATCATGTCATCCGTGAAGAGTGAAAGTTTGACCTACTCCTGGCCGATTTGGATGCCTTTTATTTCTGTGTGTTATCTGATTGCAGAGGCTAAGACTTCCAATACTATGTTGAATGCCAGTGGCAAGAGTGGACATCCCTGTCTTGTTTCTGACCTTGGGGGATAGCTCTCAGTTTTTCCCCACTGAAGATATTAGCATTGGGTCGTTCATATATGGTTTTTATGATCTCGAGATATGCTCCTTCTATCCCTTCTTTCTTGAGGGTTTTTATCAAGAAAGATGCTGTATTTCATCCAGTGTGTCATTCCAAGCCATTGTTTCCTTGTGGATTTTTTGATTAGATGATCTGTCCGTTGCTGTGAGTGGGGTGTTGAAATCTCCTACTATTATGGTATTACTATCGATGAGCTTCTTTATGTTTGTGATTAATTGATTTATATATTTGGGTGCTCGCACATTTGGCGCCTAAATGTTTACAATTGTTAGGTCTTCTTGGTGGATAGACCCCTTGATTATGATATAATGCCCTTCTGCATCTCTTGATACAGTCTTTATTTTAAAGTCTAGATTGTCTGATATAAGTATGGCTACTCCAGCTTTCTTTTGTTGACCATTAGCATGATAGATCGTTCTCCATCCCCTTATTTTCACTCTGAAGGTGCCTTTAGGTCTGAAGTGGGTCTCTTGTAAACAGCATCTAGATGGATCTTGTTTTCTTATCCATTCTGTTACCCTATGTCTTTTGATTGGAGCATTGAGTCCATTGACGGTTAGAGTGAGTGCTGAAAGATAGGAATTTATTACCATTATGATTCTTGTAGAGTTGGAGTTTCTGGTGGTGTTCTCCGGTCCTTTCTAATCTTTGTTGCTTTTGGTATGTATATATATATTTATATATATATATATATATATATTTGGTATATATATATATATATTTTTTTTTTTTTTTCATCTTTTCTCCCCTCAGAGAGTCCCTTTTAAAGTTTCTTGCAGGGCTGGTTTAGTGGTCACAAACTCCTTTAATTTTTGTTTGTCTGGGAAACTTTTAATTTCTCATTCAGTTTTGAATGACAGCCTTTCTGGATAAAGAATTCTTGGCTGCATATTTTTCCAATTCAGCACACTGAATATATCCTGCCACTCCTTTCTGGCCTGCCAAGTTTCTGTGGATAGGTCTGCTGCAAACCTGATCTGTCTTGCCTTGTAGGTTAGTGACTTTTTTTCCCTTGCTGCTTTCATGATTCTCTTCTTGCCTGAGTTTTGTGAATTTGACTATGATATACCTTGTTGATGGTCAGTTTTTGTTGAATTTAATGGGGGTCCTCTGTGCTTCCTGGATTTTGATGTCTGTGTCTTTCCCCAGGTTAGGAAAGTTTCCCGCTATGATTTGCTCACATAACCCTACTACCCCTATTTCTCTCTCTTCCTCCTCTGGGACCCCTATGATTCTGATGTTCTTCCTTTTGAATGAGTCACTGGTTTCTCCAATTCTTAAATCGTGCTTGTTTGCCTTAATTTCCCTCTTTTTTTCTGCTTCGTTATTCTCTATAAGTTTGTCCTCTATATTGCTGATTCTTTGTTCTACCTCATCCATCCTTGCAGCCGCTGCATCCATCCATGATTGCAACTCAGTTATGGCGTTTTTAATTTCATTCTGGCTATTTTTTATTTCTTTTATCTCTGCAGAAAGGGATTCTAATCTATTTTCGACTCCAGCTAGTATTCTTATTACTGTGATTCTAAGTTCTGGTTCAGACATCTTGCTTGTATCTGTGTTGGTTAAATCCCTGGCTGTTGTTTCTTCATGCTCTTTCTTTTGGGGTGAATTCCTTCGTGTTGTCATTTTGAAGGGAGAAAAGGAATTAATGAGATAGAAAATTGAAATTAAAAAAAATTAAAATAAAAAAAATATTAAAATTCAAAATTAAAAACACACACACACAGAAATCGAATAGATGATGCTAGATCCTAGGTGTGTTTTGGTCTGGGTGTTGAAAGTGGTTTGACACATTAGAGGGAAAAAAAGTGGGGGGCAGGATAAAAAAAAAAAGGAAATCGTTTGAGAATTTAAAAAAATGAATACACTGAAGTAGACAAAAATGAGATGATGTGGGTAAAATAGAATTTGAAAAAATACACACAAAATAGAAAATATAGTAGAAAAAAATTAAAGAAAAATATTTTTAGTAAAAATTAAAAAGAAATATGAATTTTTTCATTTTGTGTATTTACGAGAAAAGAAAAGAAAACAGAAAAAAAGAAAAAAGAAAAAAAATCATTTGAAAATTTGAAAAAGTGAATACACTGTAGCAGACTAAAATAAAATGATGGGAGTAAGATAGAATTTGAAAAAACTTACATAAAAGCAAAAAATATAGTAATAAAAATTAAATAAAAATATTTTTAAAAGAAATTGAAAGCAAAAATGAAGTTTTTCTCTTTCTGCATTCAAGAAAAAGAAAAATGAAAATGAGAAAAAAAAGAAAAAGAAAGAAAAAAAGGAAATTGTTGGAAAATTTGGAAAGGTGAGTACACTGAAGTAGACTAAAATAAAATGATGGAGGTAAAGTAGAATTTGAAAAAACTTACACAAAAGTAAAAAATATAGTAATAAAAATTAAAGACAGATATTTTTAATATAAATTGACAATAAAAATGAGTTTTTTCTCTTTCTGTATTCAAGAAAAAGAAAAGAATTTTAAAGGAGAAAAAGGAAAAAGAGAAAGAAAGGAAAAGGAAAAAATTAAATAGATGAACGTGCTAACAGATTGAAGTAGGACTGAAATTGCTTAGTTTTCCCCTAGAGGTCAGTCCATGTAGCTCTTTATAGTCCATAAATTAAGCTGGAGGTGAGCTTAGTTCTTGAAGAGCGAAGTTGGCTCAGTTGAGCTGTTACATCGAGCCCCGCCCTCCACTAGATGGCGCTGCTAGCCTACTGGGGTGGATTGTTGTGGTGCTCGTAGGTGTGCATGCGTGGGAGCGGTGAAAATGGCGCCACCCAGCTACCCAGTCTGTTCTCCCGGATCAGCAATCACCCACCCGTCCTCTGTTTTCAGCTCTCGTCCACTCCCCACTTTTTCACTCTCTGTGACCAGGCCCCAGGCAGTACCTCTCTCCCAAGTTTTGTCTCAGATGTGGCTGTTTTCCCCAGCCCCTTACTTCCAAAGGACTGTGGCTTTGACCCATTCTGCCCCTCTATGGGAGGGTCTCACTGAGCAGTGGCCGAATGAGCAAGGGCTGAATGTCGGCTGCACCCAGGAATGCCCGCTGGACCCTGCTGTTGCCGGTGCCCCAAGACTGCGGCCAGGTGCCAGCCTGCCCAAAAAAAAGTTCACGAGACAGTGTAGCAGCAGCTTTTCAGGGATTATGAAAAATCACAACATGTATCTGGCCCCAGGCTTCACCCTCAAAGACCTTGCCCCAGCACCAGCCAATGTGGCTGCCTTCTGGGGTCTTCTGGGACCGGGTGGCTTCAACAGTCTCTACCAAATGTCCTTCCAGCAGTGGAATCACATCTCCCCATGTGGCCTGAGAACCTCCCAGACTTCACTCTGTTCCTGGGGATTCACCCTTCCCATCAGAGAACCACCAGGTATCAAGCTGCAGAGTTGGCTGACTTTACGCTCCCCTTGTTTACAGTCTTAATGGAATTTAAACCCTCTCCTTTCTCCTTTCTCCTTTCTCCCTTTTTAGTTTAGTCCCTGCGACTGTTTCCAATTTTCCACTTTCTCTCCAGCTGCTTTTGGGGAGGGATGCTTTTCCTGTATGCTCCCCCCCTCCCCAGTGTCTGTCTTCTCTCCTCCCGCAAAAGGGTTCCCTACCTTCCGCGGCTTCTTGCTCTGCAAGTTCAGCTCTCCATTCCGTGTACCTGCTGAATTCTGTGATTCAGGTTGTGCAGATTGTTGTGTTAATCCTGCAATCAGTTTTCTAGGTGTGTAGGATGGTTTAGTGTTGGTCTGGCTGTATTTCATGGACACGAGACACACAAAAAGCTTCCATGCTTTTCCGCCACCTTGGTTCCTCCCCTATCCTTTCTTGATTAAAAAAAAAAAAAAAAAAAAACACTCAACAAACTAAGAATAGAAAGGAACTTCCTAAACCAGATAAAGGGCATCTATGAACACACTATAGCTAATTCATACTTATTGGTATAAAAATGAGTGTTTTTCCCTAAGATCAGGAACATGACAAAGATGTTTTCTTTCACCACTTCCATTTAGCACTGTCCTAGAGGTTCTAGCCAGGGAAATTAAGTAAGGAGAAGAAATAAAAGGCATCCAGGTTAATGAATGGATAAAGAAGATAAGATTATATATCTTATATAGAATCTAGGGGTATTACTCGGCAATCAAAAAGAATGAAATTTGCTGTTTGCAACTATGTGGATGGAACTAGAAGGTATTATACTAAGCTAAATTAGTCAGAGAAAGACGAATATCATATGACTTCACTCATTTGAGGACTTTAAGATACAAAACAGATGAACATAAGGGAAGGGAAACAAAAATAATATAAAAACAAGGAGGGAGACAAAACAGAAGAGACTCTTAAATACAGAGAACAAACAGAGGGTTGCTGGAGGGGTGGTGGGAGGGGGGATGGGCTAAATGGGAAAGGGGCATTAAGGAATCTACTCCTGAAATCATTGTTGCACTATATGCTAAGTTTATGTAAATTATAAAATAAATTATTTTTTTAAAAAGGCATCCAGGTTAGAAAAGAAGTAAAACTATCTCTACTTAAAGATAACATGTTCTGGGGCACCTGGGTGGCTCTGTCAGTTAAGCGTCCGACTTCGGGTCAGGTCATGATCTCGCGGTTTGTGGGTTCAAGCCCCGCGTCGGGCTCTGTGCTGACAGCTCAGAGCCTGGAGCCTGTTTCAGATTCTATGTCTCCCTCTTCCTCTGACCCTCCCCTGTTCATGCTCTATCTCTCTCTGTCTCAAAAATAAATAAATGTTTAAAAAAAATTAAAAAAAAAAATAAAGATAACATGTTCTTGTACATAGAAAACCCTAAGAAATCCACTAAAAACTGTTAACACTAATAAGAAGATTGCAGGATACAAGATCAATACACTAAAACCAGTTGTATTTCTATACACTAGCAGTGAACATTTCAAAAATGAATTAGCATCAAAATAAAATACTTAAGTATCAAAAATAGCATCAAAGTAGCATCAAAAAAGTATAAATTTAATATTATACATGCCTTATGCTGAGATCAACTTTGGAAGCACAAAGAACAGGGTAAAGAATATTTGCAAATTCTATATCAAGTAAAAGTTTAATATCCATAATATGTAAAGAACTACAACTCAACAACAAAAATACAAACAACTCAATTTAAAAATGGGCAAAGTACTTGAATAGACCTTTTTTTTTTTTAAAGAAGATCTATAAATGGCCAAAAGCCACATGAAAACTCATTAAGGAAATGGAAATCAAAGCCACAATGAGATACCACTTCACATCCACTAGGATGGCTATAATTTAAAAACCAGAAAATAACAGTGTTGTTGAAGATGTGGAAAGCCCTCATACACTAATAGAGGGAATGTAAAATGGTGTAGCTGCTGTGGAAAACAGTCTGGTGGCTCCTCAATAAGCTAAGTATAGAATTAGTATATGACCCAGCAATTCCACTCCTGGATATATACTCAAAAGAATAGAAAATGGGTACTCAAACAGATTCTTGTAGGCCAATGTTTATTGCATAATTACTTACGACACTAAAAAGGTGGAAACAACCCAAGTGTCCGTCAATAGATGAATGGTTAAACAGAGCGTGATATATACATGCAATGAATATTATTCAGGTATAGAAAGGAAGGTCTAATACATGCCACATGCTGATGAACCTTGAAAACAGTGTGCTAAATGAAAAAAGCCAGATACAAAAGGATACATATTGTATGATTTCATACCACACTTGCCGAAAGAGACTGCCAAAGGCTCCTCGAGAACATTTGCTTTTCCATAGATGCATTTCCCCTGAGTTCTCTCCTATAAAAGCCTGTCTTTTAAATAGCAGTGTCCCATTTAAATAATCCTTTCTGACAGAGGCTTGGCCCTGGAATTCCTTGTGCATATTAAAACTATAAGTAATCCTGTCATTAGGAATAAATCTCCTTAATATTCATGTCATAACTGAATTCACCTCTAATTAATGTAGCATTACCTAGTGGCACAGGTGGATTAACTTCTGTTTTCTGATTGCCCTTGAATGTTGTCTGGAAGTTGCCGGGGTGCTGATGGAGTCAATAAGGGCTGTGCATTGATTTTCAGATGCAAGGACGATCCCCAGCACAGCTCCAGACGCGTCCCCGGGACTAACAACGTTCAACAGCACAGTGGCCGCGACCAAGATGAAACACATGAGGGAGTAAGTAGCATGTTGCCTGACCCCTAGGAGAGTGGAACATCAGACCGTATTGACAAGGAGTGTGATCCTATCACGCAATGCTATTCCACTTGGACACCACAGACATAACAGCTGTGCTCTTCTAGAAGCCGGTGTAAAAACTCATTTGGAAAGGCCTGAATCTGCATCAAAAACTCCTGCTGTGGTCTGAATGTGTGCCCCCCTCCCAGAAATTCAATGTTGGAATCCTAACCTCCAGAGGACATGTGAATAGTAGGTGGAGCCTTTGGGAAGTGCTTACATCATGGCACTTAATGACTGGCACATAGGCCTTATGAATGGGATTGGTGCCTTGTAACAGAGGTTCCAGAGAGCTCCCTAGCCCCTGGTGCCATGTGGGGACACAGGGAGCAGTTGCTGGCTTTGAACCAGGAAGAGGGCCCTCACCAGAAGCTGCCCATGCAGGTGCTTTGGTCTTGGGCTTCTCAGCCTCCAGGACTGTGAGCAATGCATCTCTGTTGTTGATAAGCTACGCAGTCTATGGTAGGCTGTAGCAGCCCTGAAGAATAAAGACAGCACTGCTTACAGGCTTCTGGGCAAAGAAGAAACCCCAGCCTCCTAGTCCAAATTTTCCTGGACAATTCATGTCTGTAGATCAGGAGTTGACAAATTCTCTCTATAAGGGGTGATGTAATAAATACTTTAGGTTCTGTGGGCCGTAGAATTTCTGTCACAATCACTCAACCCTGCTGTTGTAACACAAAAGCAGCCTTAGCCAATATATAAATAAGTAAACGTGGCTGTGCTTCAATAGAACATTGTTTCAGGCTGAAATTTGAATTTCATACAATTTTCAAGTATCACAAAATATTATTATTTTGATATTTTTCAACCATTTAAAAATGTAAAAACAATTCTTAGCTCACAAAATGTACAAAAAGCAGGTGACAGGCCACTGATTTGGCCTGTGGCTCTATCGTTTGAAGACCCCTGCTAAACTCCTAAAGTCTACTTCCTGTATTGGCGCTGTTCATGAACAGTTAGGGAAGTTAGGCAAAAATTATTTTTCAGTCGATTTACATTTAGATTGTTCTTGCAACACCACACATCCTCATACAGGTTGATGTTTGAAAGCAAAGGGGAGGGGCGCCTGGGTGGCTCCGTCAGTTAAGCATCCAACTCTTGATTGTACCTCAGGCCTTGGTCTCAGGGTCATAAGTTTAAGCCCTGCCTTGGGCTCCATGCTGGGCCTATTTAAGCAAGAGAGAAAGAGAGAGAGGGAAAGAAAGAAAGGGGGAGGGAGGAAGGAAGGAAGCAAAGGAGAAAAAAGTGATGAAAATTATTTCCAAACTTAAAGCTGGTAGTGTATTTTCTTTTTTTTTTTTCATGAACTTTCATTTAGTTTATTTTTTTTTTTTGAAGTTCTTTTTTTTCTTTTTTTTTAAATATGAAATTTATTGTCAAATTGGTTTCCATACAACACCCAGTGCTCATCCCAACAGGTGCCATGCTCAATACTCATCACCCACCCTTCCCTCCCTCCCACCCCCCAGCAGCCCTCAGTTTGTTCTCAGTTTTTAAAGGTCTCTTATATGTTGGCTCCCTCCCTCTCTAACCTTTTTTTTTTCCTTCCCCTCCCTCTTGGTCTTTTCTTAAGTTTCTCAGGATGCACATAAGAGTGAAAACATATAGTATCTGTCTTTCTCTGTATGACTTATTTCACTTAGCATAACACTCTCCAGTTCCATCCACGTTGCTACAAAAGGCCATATTTCATTCTTTCTCATTGCCAAGTAGTATTCCATTGTGTATATAAACCACAATTTCTTTATCCATTCATCAGTTGATGGACATTTAGGCTCTTTCCATCATTTGGCTATTGTTGAAAGTGCTGCTCTAAACATTGGGGTACAAGTGCCCCTATGCATCAGCACTCCTGTATCCCTTGGGTAAATTCCTAGCAGTGCTATTGCTGGGTCATGGGGTAGATCTATTTTTAGTTTTTTGAGGAACCTCCACACTGTTTTCCAGAGAGGCTGCACCAGTTTGCATTCCCACCAACAGTGTAAGAGGGTTCCCGTTTCTCCACATCCTCGCCAGCATCTATAGTCTCCTGATTTGTTCATTTTAGCCACTCTGACTGGCATGAGGTAATATCTGAGAGTGGTTTTGATTCGTATTTCCTTGATGAGGAGCGACGTTGAACATCTTTTCATATGCCTGTTGGCCATCTGGATGTCTTCTTTAGAGAAGTGTCTATTCATGTTTTCTGCCCATTTCTTCACTGGATTATTTGTTTTTCGGGTGTGGAGTTTGGTGAGCTCTTTATAGATTTTGGATACTAGCCCTTTGTCCTATATGTCATTTGCAAGTATCTTTTCCCATTCCGTTGGTTGACTTTTAGTTTTGTTTATTGTTTCCTTTGCCGTGCAGAAGCTTTTTATCTTCATGAGGTCCCAAGAGTTCATTTTTGCTTTTAATTCCCTTGCTGTTGGGGATGTGTCAAGTAAGAAATTGCTACGGCTGAGGTCAGAGAGGTCTTTTCCTGCTTTCTCCTCTAGGGTTTTGATGGTGTCCTGTCTCACATTCAGGTCCTTGATCCATTTTGAGTTTATTTTTGTGAATGGTGTAAGAAAGTGGTCTAGTTTCAACCTTCTGCATGTTGCTGTCCAGTTCTCCCAGCACCATTTGTTAAAGGGACTTTCTTTTTTCCATTGGATATTCTTTCCTGCTTTGTCAAAGATTAGTTGGCCATACTTTTGTGGGTCTACTTCTGGGGTTTCTATTATATTCCATTGGTCTATGTGTCTGTTTTTGTGCCAATACCGTGCTGTCTTGATGACTACAGCTTTGTAGTAGAGGCTAGAGTCTGGGATTGTGATGCCTCCCACTTTGGTCTTCTTCTTCAATATTACTTTGGCTATTCGGGGTGTTTTGTGGTTCCACATAAATTTTAGGATTGCTTGTTCTAGCTTTGAGACGAATGCTGGTGCAATTTTGATTGGGATTGCATTGAATGTTTAAATAACTTTGGGTAGTATTGACATTTTAACAATATTTATTCTTGCAACCCATGAGCACGGAATGTTTTTCCATTTCTTTATATCTTCTTCAATTTCCTTCATAAGCTTTCTATAGTTTTCAGCATACAGATCTTGTACATCTTTGGTTAGATTTATTCCTAGGTATTTTATGCTTCTTGGTGCAATTGTGAATGGGATCAGTTTCTTTGTCTTTCTGTTGCTTCATTATTAGTGTATAAGAATGCAACTGATTTCTGTACATTGATTTTGTATCCTGCGACTTTGCTGAATTCATGTATCAGTTCTAGCAGACTTTTGGTGGAGTCTGTCGGGTTTTCCATGTATAATATCATGTCATCTGCAAAAATCAAAAGCTTGACTTCATCTTTGCCAATTTTGATGCCTTTGATTTCCTTTTGTTGTCTGATTGCTGATGCTAGAACTTCCAACACTATGTTAAACAACAGTGGTGAGAGTGGACATCCCTGTCATGTTCCTGATCTCAGGGGAAAAGCTCTCAGTTTTTCCCCATTGAGGATGATATTAGCTGTGGGCTTTTCATAAATGGCTTTTATGATGTTTGAGTATGTTCCTTCTATCCCGACTTTCTCGAGGGTTTTTACTAAGAAAGGATGCTGAATTTTGTCAAATGCTTTTTCTTCATCGATTGACAGGATCATATGGTTCTTATCTTTTCTTTTATTAATGTGATGTATCACATTGATTGATTTGCAAATGTTGAACCAGCCCTGCATCCCAGGAATGAATCCCACTTGATCATGGTGAATAATTCTTTTTATATGCTGTTGAATTCGATTTGCTAGTATCTTGTTGAGAATTTCTGCATCCATATTCATCAGGGATATTGGCCTGTAGTTCTCTTTTTTTGCTGGGTCTCTGTCTGGTTTGGGAACAAAATAATGCTGGCTTCACAGAATGAGTCTTGAAGTTTTCCTTCCCTTTCTATTTTTTGGAACAGCTTGAGAAGGATAGGTATTATCTCTGCTTTAAACGTCTGGTAGAATTCCCCAGGGAAGCCATCTCGTCCTGGACTCTTATTTGTTGGGAGATTTTTGATAACTGGTTCCATTTCTTCACTGGTTATGGGTCTGTTCAAGCTTTCTATTTCCTCCTGATTGAGTTTTGGAAGAGTGTGGGTGCTTAGGAATTTGTCCATTTCTTCCAGGTTGTCCAGTTTTTTGGCATATAATTTTTCATAGTATTCCCTGATAATTGTTTGTATTTCTGAGGGATTGGTTGTAATAATTCCATTTTCATTCATGATTTTATCTATTTGGGTCATCTCCCCTTTCTTTTTGAGAAGCCTGGCTAGAGGTTTATCAATTTTGTTTATTTTTTCAAAAAACCAAGTCTTGGTTTCATTGATCTGCTCTACAGTTTTTTTAGATGCTATATTGTTGATTTCTGCTCTGATCTTTATTATTTCTCTTCTGCTGGGTTTGGGGTGTCTTTGCAGTTCTGCTTCTATTTCCTTTAGGTGTGCTGTTAAATTTTGTATTTGGGATTTTTCTTGTTTCTTGAGATAGGCCTGGATTGCAATGTATTTTCCTCTCAGGACTGCATTCGCTGCATCCCAAAGCGTTTGGATTGTTGTATTTTCATTTTCGTTTGTTTCCATATATTTTTTAATTTCTTCTCTAATTGCCTGGTTGACCCATTCATTCTTTAGTAGGGTGTTCTTTAATCTCCATGCTTTTGGAGGTTTTCCAGACTTTTTCCTGTGGTTGATTTCAAGCTTCATAGCATTGTGTGGTAATGTGTTTCAATGCTTATTGTTTCAGGTCCTGCTTAACTTAAATCTGAGTGGCCACATTGTAACAGAGTTACCATGGCAACAAGTAAATTCCAGGAACTGGAAGCCAGAGGGAGTTTGCACTAAACTTTCCTGCTTCTGCCTACTTCCACTTCTCCTTGCTAGGAGGAGATTATGGAGAAGCCTTTGTTAATTTCCCAGTGGATAATCTTCAAAGAAAAGTGAATCAACTATTTCTCCCTTAAAATTTAATAATGTGGTATTGTCAGATTTTTCACCTAACACATCATTACTTTGCAAAGTACACAGCATCCCATTTGCTAGCATATTATGAAATGCTTGAAATAATTAAAATGAAAGTAGTCTTGGCAAAATAAATGAAAGATGCATTCTTATGATTTCAGTCCTAGATTTTTGTTTTGTTTTGTTTTTTGCTTTTCCTTCCTTATTGCTTGACTGAGTTCAAATTTGACCAGGTGTTTTTCTGGCTCAGGTTTTAACCTAGATCAATGCAGCCTGGACTCCCTCCCGTGGCAGGTATTGCTTCTTCCACAAAACAACCCGCCATGTCCTTATATCCCGTGTCACAAAACCCCGTTCCATTCCAGAAAAGACAAAAAAGGAAGTTGAGGCTACAGGGCTGTCTTCTTATTTTTTTTTAATTTTATTTTTTGTTTTTTTTTAAATTTGCATCCAAATTAGTTAGCATATAGTGCAACAATGATTTCAGCAGTAAATTCCTTACCTGATTCTGCCTCCCACAACCCCTCCAACAACCCTCAGTTTGTTCTCCATATTTATGAGTCTCTTCTGTTTTCTCCCCCTCCCTGTTTTTAAATTATTTTTGTTTCCATTCCCTTATGTTCATCTGCTTTGTCTCTTAAACTCCTCATATGAGTGAAGTCATATGATTTTTGTCTTTCTCTGACTGACTAATTTCACTTAGCATAATACCCTCCAGTTCCATGCACGTAGTTGCAAATGGCAAGATTTCATTCTTTTTGATTGCCGAGTAATACACCATTGTATGTATATACCACATCTTCTTTATCCATTCATCCATCGATGGACATTTGCACTCTTTCCATACTTGGGCTATTGTTGATAGTGCTGCTATAAACATGGTGGTGCATGTGTCCCTTCGAAACAGCACACCTGTATGCCTTGGATAAATGCCTAGAAGTGCAATTGCTGGGTTGTAGGGTAGTTCTATTTTTAGTTTTTT
Source organism: Panthera tigris (assembly GCF_018350195.1). Taxonomy (NCBI): domain Eukaryota; kingdom Metazoa; phylum Chordata; class Mammalia; order Carnivora; family Felidae; genus Panthera; species Panthera tigris. The sequence continues at coordinate 130,244,957 of NC_056668.1, read as the reverse complement.
GAGGAACCTCTATACTGTTTTCCACAGTGGCTGCACCAGCTTGCATTCCCACCAACAATGTAAAAGAGATCCTCTTTCTCCTCATCCTCGCCAACATCTGTTGTTGCCTGAGTTTTTAATGTTAGCCATTGTGACAGGTGTAAGGTGGTATCTCCTTGTCGTTTTGATTTGTATTTCCCTGATGATGAGTGATGTGGAGCATTTTTTCATGTGTCGGTGGGCCATCTGGATGTCTTCTTTGGAGAAGTGGCTATTCATGTCTTTTGCCCATTTCTTCACTGGATTCTTTGTGTTTTGGGTGTTGAGTTTAATAAGTTCTTTGTAGATTTTGGATACTAACCCTTTATTTGATATGTCATTTGCAAATATCTTCTCCCATTCTGTCGGTTGCCTTTTAGTTTCGCTGATTGTTTCCTTCACTGTGCAGAAGCTTTTTGTTTTGATGAGGTTCCAGTAGTTCATTTTTGCTTTTGTTTCCCTTGCCTCTGGAGACATGTTGAGTAACAAGTTGCACCACTTGCTGAAGAGACTGTCTTTATTTCATTGGATATTCTCTCCTGCTTTGTCAAAGATTGGTTGGCCATACGTTTGTGGGTCCATTTCTGGGTTCTCTATTCTGTTCCCTTAATCTGAGTGTCTGTTCTTGTGCCAGTACCATACTGTCTTGATGATTATTGCTTTGTAGTATAGCTTGAAGTCTGGGATTGTGATGCCTCCTGCTTTGGTTTTCTTTTTCAAGATTTCTTTGGCTATTCAGGGTCTTTTCTGGTTCCATACAAATTTTAAGATTATTTGTTCTAGCTCTGTGAAGAATGCTGGTGTTATTTTGATAGGGATTGCATTGAATATGTAGATTGCTTGGGTAGTATCAACATTTTAACAATATTTGTTCTACCTATCCAGGAGCATGGAATCTTTTTCCATTTCTTTGTGTCTTCTTCAATATCTTTCATAAGCTTTCTATACTTTTCATTGTATAGATTTTTCACCTCTTTGGTTAGATTTATTCCTAAATATTTTACGGTTTTTGGTGCAACTGTAAATGGGATTGATTCCTTGATTTCTCTTTCTGTCACTTCATTGGTGGTGTATAGGATTGCAACCGATTTCTATGCATTGATTTTATATCCTGAAACTTTGCTGAATTCATGAATCAGTTCTAGCAGTTTTTTGGTGTAATCTTTTGGGTTTTCCATATAGAGTATCTTGTCATCTGCAAAGAGTGAAAGTTTGACCTCCTCCTGGCTGATTTGGATGCCTTTTATTTCTTTGTGTTATCTGATTGCAGTGGTTAAGACTTCCAATACTATGTTGAATAACAGTGACAAGATGGACATCCCTGTCTTTTTTCTGACCTTAGGGGGAAAGCTCTCAGTTTTTCCCCATTGAGGATGATATTAGCATTGGGTCGTTCATATGTGGCTTTTATGATCTCGAGGTACACTCTTCTATCCCTGCTTTCTTGAGGGTTTTTATCAAGAAAGGATGCTGTATTTCGTCAAATGCTTTCTCTGCATCTATTAAGAGGATCCTATGGTTGTTGTCCTTTGTTTTATTGATATGATGAATCATGTTAATTGTTTTGTGGATATTGAACCATCCCTGCATCCCAGGTATAAATCCCACTTGGTCATGGTGAATAATTTTAGTAATGTATTGTTGGATCCGGTTGGCTAATATCTTGTTGAGGATTTTTGCATCCTTGTTCATCAGGGAAATTGGTCTATAGTTCTCCTTTTCAGTGGGGTCTCTGTCTGGGTTTGGAATCAAGGTAATGCTGGCTTCATAGAAAGAATTTGGAAGTTTTCCTTCCTTTCTATTTTTTGGAACAGTTTCAAGAGAATAGGTGTTAACTCTTCCCTAAATGTTTGGTAGAATTCCCCTGGAAAGCCATCTGGCCCTGGACTCTTGTTTTTTTGGCAGATTTTTGATTACTAATTCGATTTCCTTACTGGTTATGGGTCTGTTCAAATTTTCTATTTCTTCCTGTTTCAGTTTTGTTAGTGTATATGTTTCTAGGAATTTGTCCATTTCTTCCATATTGCCCATTTTATTGGCATAAATTTCTCATAATATTCTCTTATTATTGTTTGTATTTCTGCTGTGTTGGTTGTGATCTCTCCTCTTTCATTCTTGATTTTGCTTAACTGGGTCCTTTTTCTTCATGATCAAACTGGCTAGTGGTTTATCAATTTTATTGATTCTTTCAAAGAACCAGCTTCTGGTTTCATTGATCTGTTCTACTGTTTTTTGGTTTCAATAGCATTAATTTCTGTGCTAATCTTTATTATTGCCTGTCTTCTGCTGGTTTTGGGTTTCATTTGCTGTTCTTTTTCCAGCTCCTTAAGTGGTAAGATTAGGTTCTATATCTGAGATCTTTCTTCCTTCTTTAGGAAGAACTGAATTGCTATATACTTTCCTCTTATGACTGCCTTTGCTGCATCCCAGAGGTTTTGGGTTGTGGTGCTATCATTTTCATTGACTTCCATATACTTTTAATTTCCTCTTTAACTGCTTGGTTAGCCCATTCATTCTTTAGTAGGATGTCTTCAGTCTCCAAGTATTTGTTACCTTTACAAATTTTTTCTTGTGGTTGATTTTGAGTTTCATAGCATTGTGGTCTGAAAATATGCACGGTATGATCTCAACCTCTTTGTACTTACTTAGGACTGATTTGTGTCCCAGTGTATGGTCTTTTCTGGAGAATATTCCATGTGCACTGGAGAAGAATGTATATTCTGTTGCTTTAAGATGAAATGTTCTGAATAGATCTGTTAAGTCCATCTGGTCTAGTGTGTCATTCCAAGCCATTGTTTCCTTGTGGATTTTTTGATTAGATGATCTGTCCGTTGCTGTGAGTGGGGTGTTGAAGTCTCCTACTATTATGGTATTACTATCGATGAGCTTCTTTATGTTTGTGATTAATTGATTTATATATTTGGGTGCTCGCACATTTGGCACCTAAATGTTTACAATTGTTAGGTCTTCTTGGTGGATAGACCCCTTGATTATGATATAATGCCCTTCTGCATCTCTTGATACAGTCCTACATTAAAGTCTAGATTGTCTGATATAAGTATGGCTACTTCAGCTTTCTTTTGTTGACCATTAGCATGATAGATGGTTCTCCATCCCCTTATTTTCACTCTGAAGGTGCCTTTAGGTCTGAAGTGGGTCTCTTGTAAACAGCATCTAGATGGATCTTGGTTTCTTATCCATTCTTTTACCCTATGTCCTTTGATTGGAGCATTGAGTCCATTGATGGTTAGAGTGAGTACTGAAAGATAGGAATTTATTGCTGTAATGATGCTTGTAGAGTTGGAGTTTCTGGTGGTGTTCTCTGGTCCTTTCTAATCTTTGTTGCATAAATTTTTTTTTCATCTTGTCTCCCCTCAGAGATTCCCCCTTAAAATTTCTTGCAGGGCTGGTTTAGTGGTCACAAACTCCTTTTATTTTTGTCTGGGAAACTTTTAATGTCTCCTTCTGTTTTGAATGACAGCCTTGCTGGATAAAGAATTCTTGGCTCCGTATTTTTCTGGTTCAGCACACTGAATATATCCTGCCACTCCTTTCTGGCCTGCCAAGTTTCTGTGGATAGGTTAACTGCAAACATGATCTGTCTTCCCTTGTATGTTAGGGACTTTTTTTCCTTGCTGTTTTCATTTTTCTCTTCTTGCCTGAGTGTTTTGTGAATTTGACTATGATATGCCTTGTTGATGGTCAGTTTTTGTTGAATCTAATGGGAGTCCTCTGTGCTTCCTGGTTTGATGTCTGTGTCTTTCCCCAGGTTAGGAAAGTTTTCCTTTATGAATTGCTCACATAACCTTCTACCTCTGTTTCTCTCTCTTCCTCTTTTGGGAACCCTATGATTATGATGTTCTTCCTTTTTAATGAGTCACTGATTTCTCTAATTCTTAAATCGTGCTTGTTTGCCTTACTCTACCTCTTTTTTTCTGCTTCATTATTCTCTATAAGTTTGTCCTCTATATCGCCGATTCTCTGTTCTGCCTCATCCATCCTTGCCGCCGCAGCATCCGTCTGTGATTGCAGCTCAGTTATAGCATTTTTTCATTCTGACTATTTTTTACTTCTTTTATCTCTGCAGAAAGGGATTCTAATCAATTTTCGACTCCAGCTAGTATTCTTATTATTGTGATTCTAAGTTCTGGTTCAGACATCTTGCTTGTATCTGTGTTGGTTAAATCCCTGGCTGTCGTTTCTTCATGGTCTTTCTTTTGGGGTGAATTCCTTCGTGTTGTCATTTTGAAGGGAGAAAAGGAATTAATGAGGTAGAAAAATTAAAATTAAAAAATTAAATACACACACACACACAAATTGAATAAATGATGCTAGATCCTAGGTGTGTTTTGGTCTGGGTGTTGAAAGTGGTTTGACAGAGTAGAGAAAAACGGGGGCAGGGAGGAAATCATTTGAGAATTTGAAAAATGAATAGACTGAAGTAGACTAAAATGAGATGATGGGAGTAAAATAGAATTTGAAAAAAATTACACAGAAGTAAAGAATATAGTAGAGAAAATCAAAGAAAAATATTTTTAATAAAAATTGAAAATAAAAATGAATTTTTTCTCTTTCTGTATTCAAGAAAAAGTGAAAAAGAGAGAAAAAAAAGGAAATTGAATAGATGGACCAGCTAACAGATTGAAATAGGACTGAAATTACTTTGTGTTCACCTAGAAGTCAGTTTATGAAGTGCTTTATAGTCCATAAACCAAGCAGGCGGTGAGACTTGTGTTCTTAAAGAGCAAGGTTGGCCCACTTGGGTGGGGCTCAGTGTAACGGCTCCATCTCCACTAAATGGCACTGCTAACCTACTGGAGTGGAGAGTGTGGAACTCCTAGGTGCATATGCGCATGTGCAGGAGCAGTGAAAATGGCGTTTCCCAGCTACCCAGTCTCTAGTATCAGAACTCTGTTCTCCCCGATCAGCAATTGCACACCTGTCCTCTGTCTTCAGCTTTCGTCCACTCCCTACTTTTTCACTGTCTGTGATCAAGCCCCAGGCAGTACCCTCTCTCCCGGGTTTTCCCCAGCTGCTACTTCTGAAGGACTGCGGCTTTGTCCCATTCTGCCCCTCTGTGGGAGCGTCTCACCGAGCAATGGCCGAACAATGGCCGAATGTCAGCTGCACCCAGGAATGCTTGCTGGACCCTGCCGCTGTCAGTGCCCTAAGACTGCGGCCAGGTGCCAGCTCGCCCCAGAGAAAGTTTGCGAGATAGTGTAGCAGTAGCTTTTCAGGGATTATGGAAAATCACAACACATCTGGCCCCAGGTTGCACTCCCAACGACATTCCAGCACCAGTGAATGTGGCTGTTCTCTGGGGTCTGCTGGGACCAGGAGGCTTCAACAGTGTCTACCAAATGTCCTTCCAGCAGTGGAACCGCTTTTCTCCATGTGGCCTGAGAACCTCCCAGACCCCACTCTGCTCCTGTGGATTCGCCCTTCCCACCAGAGCACCGCCAGTATGGAGCTGCAGAGTTTCATACTTTGTGCTCCCCTTGTTTATGGTTTTAATGGAATTTAAACCCTCTCTTTCTCCTTTCTCCCTTTTTAGTTTAGTTCTTGCCACTGTTTCCAATTTTCCACTTTCTCTCCAGCTGCATTTGGGGGCGTTGCTTTTTCCGTATTCTCCCCACCATCCCCCCCCGCCCCATCTCTATCCTCTCTCTGCCCACAAAAGCACCTCCCTGCCCTCTGTGGCTTCTCGCTCCCCAAGTTCACTTCTCCACGCCATGTACCTGCTTAATTCTGTGGTTCAGGTTGTGCAGATTGTTTTCTTAATCCTCCAATAAGTTTTCTAGGTGTGAAGGATGGTTTGGTGTTGGTCTGGCTGTATTTCATGGACATGATATACACAAAAAACTCCCGTGCTGTTCCGCCATCTTGGCTCCTCCCTCTGTTTGGTTATCTTTCAGTGGGTGTGCCTCTGCAGATCAGTGTCCCTCTATCAGGGCTGAGTGTCTTCTGAGGCTGTTGTGTTTCCTCTTCTAAGTCGCAGAGCATGGCCAGAAGAGAGAGGGCCTTGCCACATGCTCTCACATTCTTGGTGCAGTGACTTACTGTGTGCTCTGCACATGACAGCAACTGTTGGGGCACAAAGACCAATGAATGACCTTTGTCCCAGGGAAGGTGTAAGGCAGAGAAAGCACCAAACTTCAAAGTGGAAAGCCAAATGACAGCACAATGGTTTTATTATATGAGGTAACAGTTAAGAAAAGCCCCCAAGTGGGACCATGGCCATGTGCCAAATGGAGCAGGTGGTGAGAGCTTCCGGATCAGAAAGGGGAAGTCAAGGAGGCCTCTGGGAGAAGTGGAAACTTGGCTTTGTCCTTACTAGAGAGGTAGGATTTGGAAAGGTAAATAGAAGAAAGGTGAGGCTGGGGGCCAGCGTATATGGAGTCTGAGTCATGACTTCACCAATAAACAGTTTTCAGATCCTAGGCAAGTGATTTTCAAAGGTTCAGTTTCCTCATCTGCAAAATGGTTATAACATTATTGCCACAGTTGGATCCCTGGGAAGGTAGACTTGGAGGTGGGGATTACTGCGCAGGAGGTCTGTGAGGGGGTGTTCATGACACCAGCACATGTAGAAAGGAGGGGAAGGAAGTGGACTATGCACAGGGACACATCAGCCTGTGCCATGGTCTCAGTGGAAGCCTCCACGGACCCTGCAGAGAACTCTGAAGCTTGGATGGCCCTGCAGAACTGTCCAGAGTTCGGGTGAGAGGGCCAGGCCTTTGCAGCCCCAGGTCAGTCAAGGACTGGATATGGGCCATCTAGGAAGGGATTGTGACTGAAAAGGACATTCTCCAGGCAAGGTTCTCCACCAGTGGTACCCCCCCACAGTGGGAGAGTACCTGCAGGGCCTGCTACGATGAGCAAGTGATGTAATGCATATCAAACTGATACATACAAGAGGCATTCTTAAGGAAAAATCAAGTATTTAGTGCCTATCATTAAGGAGTAAAGAAGATAGCTTTTTATTCAAAAGACTATAAGGAAGGGCATACAAGCGATGTATTTCAGGGATACTAATTATATCAGGCCAATAGTGTTAATTTTTTCAAATTTTATTTTCAAAAATATTAAGCCTATAGAAATGTTGAAAGAATAGCACAGTAAATACTGACATATGCTTCACCTAGATTCACCAGTTGTTAACATTTTGTCACATTTGCATTAGGTGTTCACATCCATATTTATACATGATTATAATAATTATTACTGTGTCATTTGAGAATAAATTTCACTCATCATGATCTTTCACACCTAAATATTTAAGTGTGAAACTCCAAAGAACATGAATATTCTCTTATGTAATCTCAGCAAATTATTAAATTTAAGATATTTCACATTGATATATACCATAGACTATACTAACCAACATTCAAATTTCACCGATTGACCAAATAATACCCTTTGTAGCAATACTTTTTTTCCGACCCAGGATACATGCCAGTTTCACACATTAACATTTAGTTGTTAGGTCTCTTTGGTGTCATTTATTCTGAAACAGCTCCTCAGTTATTTGTTGTCTTTCATGGCATTGACATTTTTTATGAGTACAAGATGGGCTATTTTGTACAATGCCCCTCAATTTGGGTTTGTCTATTATTCCTTTGTGATTAGATCTAGGTTTTACTTTTTTGTTATGGTATCCTATATAAATGATGCTGTGTCCTTCTGAATTTTTAAAAATTTAACTTGGGAAGTTACAGATAGTAGTCAGGATAGTATAATTAATCCCATTGGATTCATCAGTCAGCTCAACAATTATCAACCTATGGTAAACCTTGTTTTATCTCTACTTCCAACTATTCACCTATGTTACTTTTAAGGGACTCCCATTCACCATATCTTTTCATCCATTAATTTTTCAGTAATATGTGAATTTGAACCTGTTCCTTGACATCTCTCTTTGGGTGTCCTTGAGGCATTTCAGATTCAGGATGTCCAAAACTGAACTCCTGGTTTCCCTCCCAAACCTCCTCCCTTCACAGCCTTCCCCATCTGTACATAAGAAAGGTAAGATCTAGGGAAGAACAAACCTTCCAGTTCAGTTATCAGTGCTTCTAAAGGCTTAGTGTGTGGTGGTTTAGGGGTGTCAGACAAGTGGCCTCATCATCTCCCACAGTGCGAAAGTAAAGCTCTCTAAGGAAACTGGGGAGTAATGCATGTGGTGACCCCCTGCCGTGTTTCTTCTAGTTCTCCCAGCTGCCGTGTTTCTTCTAGTTCTCTCCAAGCTCCCTCGTCAAGTTTAGTGAGCATTCATGTATGCAGTGCCAGGCCTAGAGCAGACCCTGGTATAGTGGTCAGGATGGAGGGTGTGAAGCAGTGAGAGAGCAATTGCTGCAATTTGAATCCCTGCTCATCATTACTAGTGTGCGTCCTTGGACAAATTACCCAACCTCCTTGTACCTGAGATTTCTCATCGGAAAGTAGGGCCAATATTGGTTCCTACTTCACAGGGTTGTTGTGAGGTGATCTCATGTTGAGATCATGAATTTATGAAATGCACTTAGGATAGTTTGTGGCACATAGCATATACTCAATAAAATGCTAACAACTTATAATATGACTCTCAATATCCATGTGGTTGCTGCCTCTTGAAAAGCCCCAAGTGAAGTATCTGAAGGTGCTGGCATGTGTTAGTCTGCTAAGTGATGTTTTATACCTAAGGGCATCTGTGGGCAAAGAAGCTGTGAAGATATTTATATAGTGTTTTTGTGGGTTTTTTTAAGCATGCAAAAAGAAGTGCCAGGTCTCTGGGAAAATATCAGGAAGTTGTTGAATATAAAAACCAGCCATTTACCATCCTCCAACACTTAATTCCCTGTCACAGGTACTTCTTACTCCTGTTGGGAGACCACTCCACAGATGAACCTCACTGCTGGGGGCATGGACAGCACTGGGTGTTAGCAGCTATTAGGTGGTGCCACTCAAAGTCTTTAGATTGTCAGCAGAATTACAAGAAACCAGTATTGACTTCCTTCCTGACTAAGTAATTTCCATGAAGAAAGGTTGCTATTCATATACGGATGGATGGATGGATGGATGGATGGATGGCCCTTTGTGACTTCATGGGCTTCTGTCGCTTCAAAGAACTCCTGAAGCTTCTACCCTCATAGCAAGGGTAGAAGGGTAGAAATCCAAAAGGGTTTCTGTTGAGAAGAGTTTTCTTTACCACCATTAGCTGGATTTGATTCCAGGTCTGGCTCCAGAATGGTCCAGTTGGTCAGCTCTCAGCTCTGAGGGGAGTAAGTGACACACTATTGCTAAAGGATCGATCCTCTAACTCTAATACACAGGCCAAGACAACGTGTCATGCCACGAAGGTGTTTTTCAACCTGAATGAATAGTTCTCCTGACCTTTATATATCAAGTAATCTCACTAGAATCCTTGGCTTTGCTACTTAGATATGGTCCATAGACCAACAGCATGGAGATCACCTAGAAGCTTGTGAGAAATGCAGAATCTCTGCCCTCACCCCTCCTAACTTAGAATCTGCATTTTAATAAGTTCCCGGGAGAATCATATCCATATTATAGTTTGAGAAGCACTGAATCTAAAGTATTTTACCTGGAGGGAGTTTGTTACCAGAGTATGAGTTGGGATCACCTTAATAAAAGCCAAATATAATATAAAAATATACCTATGTCTTTAAGGCCTCATTTTTGTATTCTTTTTTATTTATTTGTTTTCTATTTTATTAAGGAAGGTATAATTTATATCTAATAAAGATTACCTTTTTTAGTGTATAGTTCTATGAGTTTTGACAAACGTGTAACAATAAAATTCACTCTATTTACCATATAGCTCTATCAGTTTTGATAAGTGCATATAGCTATATAACCATCGTCACTGTCAAGATTCTAGAAGTTTCTATAGAAGATTATAGAACCTCCAAATATTCCTTGTGCTTCTTCTTTGTAACCCATCTCTCCCATCATACCCTGCCCCTGTCAACCACTGATCTGTTTTCTGTCCCTATAGTTTTATCTTTTCCAGAATATCATGTAAGTGGGCTCATCACTTAGCATTATTGGTCCTAATTGTAAATGGATGGTAGTTGTGGATATGGATCTAAATCTGTGAACTAGATATGTTAGACATTTGTAGTAGTTTTTTTCCTTTGTTCCCCATAGAATTGTTACAAGGAGAGCCAGGTTTAGTGTATAGTTTCAGGCACCTCATAAGCATTTGTCCTAAAGGTGTGTGGACCCATAAAGCCTGCTATTAGAGGGACTCACTACCCAGGAAATTCTGAAGATGAACTTCTGGTTTCCCTGTCAGGGACTCGTCAGGTTCTTACAGTGGCCGAGAGGTCTTACTGCCTGGAAACCATGGGCAGAGGGGGGTGGACTCTAACATCCTGCTCAGTGGGACAAAGTTCTAGGCATGGGACCCACCTTACTAAGACTCAGCCTGAGAACGGGCACCTATGGAGAAGGCCTAAAAGTCTCAGGGAGCTTTTGAGCCCATTTCTCCAGTTGGAAGTCAATGCCCTGAGAAACATCCGGGCCCTAAATTTTCTTAATGAGAGGGATGGGAGCTCTTTGTGGTGACCACAGCTCTGAATCACCTCTGCATTGATAATTAATGCACAGGCACAGGAAAAACAAAGTATCTGCCTACATAGATGTGTGTTTTCTCTTTGGAAAATACAATGACACATGTATCAGGCTTCTTGAAGTTGTCCGTAGCTCATTGATGTTCTGGTCTTTTTTAAGGCCTTTTCTCCCTCTCTCTGTTTCATTTTGAATAGTTTCTAATGCTATGTTTTCAACTTAACTCATCTTTTCCTCTGCAATGTGTGATCTGCTGTTAATCCCAATCAGTATATTTTTCATCTGAGACACTATAGTTTTCATCTCTATAAGTTTGATTTGAGTCTCTTTTTAAAATATTTTTCACGTATTTGATTAACATGGTCAATATATTTTCTAGTTACTTGAACAAGTATAATATAGTTTCATTATTTTGGTGTTCTTATCTGCTAATGCTAATATGTGTCATTTCTGTGTCAATTGGTTGATTTTTCTCCTAATTATAGGTAATATTTTTCTACTGCCTGGTATTCCTGGTAATCTTTGCTTGAATGTCTGGCATTGTGAATTTTACTTTGTTGAGTGCTGGTTATTTTTGTATTTTTGTATTCCAACAAGTAGTCTCAAGCTTTGTTTTAGGATTCAGTTAAATGAGTAGGAAACAATTTGATACATTTGGGCCTTACTTCTGAGCTTTGTCACGTGGGACCCCCGGCAGCCTTCAAGCTATGGCTGATCATAGCCCATTACTGAGGCGAGACCCTTCTGTGTACTCTACCTAATGACCAGTGAGTTGTCGGGTTTCATAATAAATGACAACCTGGCAGGTATGAAGAAGCAGTCTTCATAAAAAGTTTCATAAAGCAGTTTCCTCTTTATAACTCTTTTGCATGGTTCTTTCCTTAACCTCAGTAATTTCCTCACGTGCATGCAACCCATTTCTATTTAACTGGATCATTAGGCTCCATGTGGGTATATAAAAGTTTATTTGGTTCACATATTTAGAAACTGCTTTTGTTTTATTACTTTTGTTTCTTAATTATGTAAAGTGGTTCCATGGGTCCAAAGTCAAATCCATAAAAAGGCATATTTAAAGAAGATAGCTTCGGGGCCCCTGGGTGGCTCAGTCGGTTGAGCGTCCGACTTCAGCTCAGGTCACGATCTCGCGGTAGGTGAGTTCGAGCCCCGCCTCGGGCTCTGGGCTGATGAGCCCAGAGCCTGCTTTGGATTCTGTGTCTCCCTCTCTCTCTGCCCCTCCCCCGTTCATGCTCTGTCTCTCTCTGTCTCAAAAATAAATAAATGTTAAAAAAAAAAATAAAGAAGATAGCTTCTATCCTTGATCCCTTACCCTATTCTCTCCCTTCCACAAATGGGAATCATTAAAAAAATGTATGGCTCATCCTTTCATTTAAAAAAGATATTCAGATAAAGGTATCATATTTCTCACTACTTAAGAAATTGGCAACACATTACACACACTTTGGTCTGTTTCACCTGGCAATATATCCTCGGGATTACTTCACAGTAGTGTATAGCAATAGGCGTCATTCCTTTTCACAGCTTCCAAGATGTCCTTTGTGCAGAGGGACTGTTGTTTATTCACCCTTTCCCCAGATGGACATATGGGTTTTTCCAGGCTTTAGCTGTTACAGGTAGTACTATAATGAATACCCTGTGCATTTACCTTTTTTGTTTTATTTCCAGTTTATCTTTGAGATAGATTTCTAGAGACGGAATTGCTTGATCAGAAAGTAAATGCGTATATAGTTCTGGTAGGTATCACCGAAAGCCATTTTGCATTCCAACCCAGAAGTGTATGCAAGTGCCTCGTCTCTGGTTTCTCCACAGAGTATGTTATCAAACTTTTGGATTTTATGTTTTCTACTCTCTTCCTCTCTCTCTCTCTCTCTCTCTCTCTCTCTCTCTCTCTCTGTCTCTCTCTCTCTCTCTCTCTCCCTCTCTCTAGTAAACTTAGTCTTTTACCTTGTGACCTATTTTCTTTTCTTTTGCTATATTTTTTGGAATATAGGAAGTTGTATTTTCATCTCTGTCAGCAAACACACTTGAGAGTCAGGAACAGAAAATGTCTCTAAGTCTAGACTTGCAGTGGAAGAGAAGAAGCCACTTTTGGCCTCAGGGTTCAGCTGAGCTTTCCAACCCAGTTTACCAGAAATATTGTTTATTGAGAATCAAATGCTGTTGCTCACATGGGTTAATAAAAAGTGATACTTTGGCAGGGGGAGAGGGTTAGTGATTTTTGTGAATTATCTAAATGAGGTGAAGAAACTCACGGTGCCCTAACATGTCGGAAGAATCGTTTTTCCAGAAGTGTTGGTTTTGGTGTCACTGGTCATAGCTGATGAACGCCTAGAGTCGGTGTGGTGATGTGCAGCATCATGCCCATTGGACATTGCTCTCCTGTAAGTAGGCAGTGGATAGATAGTCTTTGTTGAAGAGGGCGGGAGGAAAGGTGGTTCCCGTGGAGCTGCCTAGTGTGTTTGGTGAGATGCACTCACGACTTACCTGTGTGAGCATGCCCGACACAGTGCGTGCCACTTTGATACTCAGAACTGGTTTATGTATTTGTGGGTGTGCATCATAGAGGCCTGTCCTTGGCCGGATGGCACTAGATCCTGTGTTAGCTGCTGCAGCTACAGAGCCCTCTTTGAGTGCTGCAGGGCTGTGGAGAATTTTCTGGCAATTTCATTGTTGAACTCTCATGTCCACTGTTTGGAAAGGTCTGGGCAAGGTTAGAGCACAGCTCTGGCCGAGTGCTGTGATGAGAGCTGAAGTCAACTATTTAGAGGCTGCAGAAGGCACAAGGAGGTGCTATAGTAACCGTGAGGTCAAACATAGTAATTGGATCAGTCTCAGCTAGCTGCCTCAGAAGTTCTTGAAATTTTTCTTTCACTTTCAATCACAGGATGACCTTGACCGAAGAAGGTCAAACTGGAAATGAGAAGCCCATGACCTTTATTGTTCTTCTTGTTAACCTGATACATGGCTCATCATGCAGTAGCAATCACTTGTAAAAGAAAATGGTGGTGGAGCGTTAAGCACTTGCTAAAATACTTCCAAGATGGAGTAGCATGAGGTTTGTAATAGTATCAGCTCAGGTTCTAAACTGGACCAAAGCCATAGCAATGTTTATGTGAAGGGAAGCTTGCTTTCAATGCCCAGGGGTGTGATAAGGAACATGTGCTAAGCCAGACACCCACTACCACAGGCGGCTCTCACCACACATCTGTGAGATGGCAAAACTCCCCATTTTATAAGTAAAGGAGTTGTATTTCAGGAGGTTAAGAAACCTCCCTACTGTCACACAGCTAGTAAGTGGCAAGGCTATGTTTAGAATAGAAGTATGATTAATTCCAGGGCGCTTGGGTGGCTCAGTCAGTTAAGCAGCCAGCTTTGGCTCAGGTCATGATCTCCCGGTTCACCATTTCGAACCCTGTGCCGGGAGCCGGGAGCCTGCTGCAGATTCTGTGTCTCCTCTCTCTCTGCCCCTCCCCTACTTGTGCTCTATCTATCTCTCTCTCTCTAAAAAATAAAACATTAAAAAATAATAGTAAGCGCCTAGGTGGCCATCGGTTAAGCTTCCAACTTCAGCTCAGGTCATGATCTTACCATTCATGAGTTCATGCCCCACGTTGGGCTCTGCGCTGACAGCTCAGAGCCTAAAGCCTGTTTCGATTCTATGTCTTCCTCTCTTTGTCCCTCCCCTCTTGCACTCTGTCTCTGTCTCAAAAATAAATAAACATTAAAAAATTTTTTTTAATTAAAAAATAAAAAAAGAAGTATGGGTAATTCCAAAACTAGTGCTGCTAACCGCAGCCAGGGTCAGATGGTGCCAGTGAGAGCCAGGTGACACAAAAGCCCGGGTCCCCATCAAGAACCCTAAATGTTCTAAAGGAGCCTTTTCATTCCCATGAGCCTTCCATGTGCCTGTAATCATGTTCTGGAACCTACTTGCGCTCATTTTGTTGTCATAAGTACATGCAACTGCACCTTAAAGATGAACAATATGTGATTACAGAAAGGCCAACTGAGACACACAAGGCCAAAGCTAGCTTCCAGGCTCGGTCTGCCGCTCTCAAATCCTAGGTCCTGTTCCATGCCTTTCTCAGTTGGTGGGTATTTGGTCTCTATATTTTGACAGCATCTCATTGTCTCAGCCCAGACTTCTCCTCTGTTAAATACATGTTTTTAATACAAAGAATTTGGCATTGCAGGATTTCCAAGTGCTTTCTGAATAAAGCTCATTCTATCTCACTGATTGAAATAACCTTTCAGTGGAGAAATAGATGATGTTCTCCTCTTCGCTTTCCAAATCTCATTGAAGAGGTGTTAGTTATGCCTCCAACATTCCCTTCCTTTAATAAAAGGTCAGTGTCAGGCAGCAGCACTTCCGAAGGAACTGCTGATTGAAACCAGCATTTCAATTGCAAAACAACAAACAAAAACTTGTAGGAAAGGAAGGCTTGGTGACCAGCAAATGAGGGCTTCTTGCCCAGGGAGCAGTGGTTCCAAATTTACTTATTAGGTTTAAGAGAGCCTTTACAGAGCTGGTCAGACTTCTTACTCAGCTGTGTCAAGGTCTACAATCAATTAATTGTGTTTTTCTTGAAAGTCTGTCATGTGAGGTGCTAAGTGCCTTGAGGTGCATAATGAGGGAGACACCTTACACCCTAGCTAAGGAGACTGGGCACCTGAAGTGTGATTCACAAGACCGAGGAGAATGTCAAACACCACCTGAGTGCAGCCAACACCCAGGGAGTTCAGGAGAGGGGTCCGTCTTTTCCAAAGGGATGGACAGGTCCATGCAATGCTCACATGATGCCTTCTCACTCTCATGGACCCGTTAACGTCTACTTGCCTGGCCCAGGAATTACTTATCTCCTTTCTGTGAAGGTGAAGCTCTGCTTCATTATTGCTAACCCACATGTCAGCCCATTTGTCTCTGGCCCTTAGGTCTCAGCAACTTTGGCTCAGGCCCTATGTCCATGTCCTATGGTAGTTCACAGCCCTTTCTGGGAGTTCTGAAAGTCCCTACAAATTGTAAATATCTCATCTTCTGTCTCCCATGTCTCCATGCTGCACCATATTGGTCTAGACTGAAAATCTAACCTCTTCATCCATTTTCCCCAATACTCCTACTTAACCAAATCATTTGTGAGGGCACTAGACTTTTTTGAAAATTTGGAAGCCAGTGATAAAGGCATCGTGTCACAAAGACTTAAGGTCACTTAGGCACCCCTGTTCTTAAAGAAGTGCTCGGTAGCCACCTGTTGCGGGTCCGCTCACTGGAAAGCAGGCTCTGAGATCGTTTTCCTGCAGAAGGTTTCCTGCACGGGGGCTGGCTCTCTGGATTCACTCGTGTTGGGGGATGGAAGGAAGGCAGACTGAGCAGAAGGAGAAGCTGGGCTGTGGTACTGTCTCATCAAGGCCTCGTTGGCCAGAGGGGATGTGCTAAAGCTGGAACGGCCCTGCAAAGTTGTCCCAAGTTGGCTTGAGGGGACTAAGCTTGAGAGCCCTGTGCACACCAGTCACAGGCTGCAGGGCCACAGAAAGGGGTGTTCGCCCTGGCACAAGGGCAGCTCTCTAGAGGTCCAGGGGCTGAGGGCTCCCTGCCATGCCCACTAGCCAAAGTTGGGGAATGAGACTTCAGTCCTAAAGGGGGATCTTGGGATACAGCCCAAAGTCCGCTATACTCCCAGAGGTCTCCACCCCAGCTTCACTCCAGTTTTCCAGCATCTTTTGCTTTCATCCCTTTCTCAGGAGTAAAATAGAATGTTCTCATGCCAGGCACCTTGGCAATTCCTCTACTTCTTGGGCTTTTGCTCCTATCTGTGTCATCAGGATTTCATCTTCCCTGAAAAAGTCTTCTCTAGGTATTTTTTCAAAATACTGTGTGTGTGTGTGTGTGTGTGTGTGTGTGTGTGTGTGTGTATACACCAACCGAAGCTTAACACACGTGCACCCAAATTCCAATTGTTCCATTTCAGTAACAACAGGGCGCATCATAGGTAAATCGCTGTAATGAGCAGAGGTGGATTTTAGGATTTGAATGACCTAAATTTACAACTTAGCTCCCCTTCTTATGTTCTGGTTTTGGACAAGTCCCTTTGCCTCTTCAAGCCTTGGTTTTTTCACCTGCAAAATGGAGAAATAATGAGCATAAGTACTATATATCACTCTATTTAGTACTAAGTGGGCACCCAATAAATGCTAGATGGCTCTTTTCACACCTCTTTCTGGATCTTTCAACTGCCACCCAGCGGGCCCCTGACTTTATGAATTGGTATCTACTTGACTATGAAATGCATATTCTTTTTTTCTCCACACAAAATTGAAATCCTGCTCCCAAGCAAACAGTCCTAAAGAGGGCCCTTTAACTGTGTGTCAACTGTAAAACAGATGTCCAAGTCGGGGAGTGGGGACCAGGTGGGGGCACAAGTTCAAGGACTATTTAGGTAAGAAGTATCAGAGCTTCAGTCTTCCTAGTATCCCTTGTTTACTCTTCCTTGCTGATGTATTTTTTTTTTCCTTTTAGAGCCAAAAATCAAATGTGATACTTGTCTTTGATTACCATTAAGATCATGCCTGAATTGTAGTAAATTTGTACTTTCCCAGCTGGGGCAATAAGCATTATTTTGAAACAATTAAGCACATTTAGGATAAAGCTGTAATAAATTCACACAGCTGTTCCTATATTATTTTGAAATATCTTCAATCTGTTTGATGCTGGAAACCCTAAACACCTCCACGTACTGCAGGTTAAGCAGGAAGTCTCATGTTATTGCTGTATTTAGAGCTTTGACTCTAATAGTTTTCTATTTGCCAAATTAGAAAAAGAAATCATGCAACCCAACCTTTATAATTCCCAGCCATGGGACAAGCTGTCACATCTGGGCTCCCAACCCACAGGACCTTAAGAAGAAGGCAGACTCCTTCTGACAGTACAGTATGAAGATATTGGCAAAGAAATAATTGAAACAAATGTTATTTTTGATTCTTGATAAGATGGCATAGAGTCAGGGAGTCGCAGCTGTCCTTCCCTAAGCCCCTCTGGGTGTGAGGGACACAGGTGACAATGTCACCCTTGTATAACCTGAGTGTGCAAACGGAATAGCCAGAAGCACCCCGGGTGGAGTCAGATACAGAATAATGGGCAAACCTTAGAAAAACTGGAAGAATGCCAGAATCATAGTGTTTTCAATTCCATATGAAAGAGGTGTTTTCTGTGCACCTGTGCCCACGGAAACCGGCTGGGTGGGCGTGGGAGCAGGTGTGCTCCTCAGTGAGGCTCAGGGTGGTCTCCTGCTGCTACGGTGCTGCCAAGGTTTCTGCAGCTCCACCAGAGCTCTCTGCACCCGACGACGCACCAGCCTCAGGACACCTTGTAATCACACCCAGACTCCTACACATCTGCCCACCTCCGTAAGAGCAGATAACTGCTCACTGGCTAGATCAAGATCTTCTTCATCTACCTCTTATCCTGAACCTCCTATTTCAGGATAGCCTCTCAGGTTACCTCAAGTTCCAAGAAATGAACCAAACCCTCAGTAAGCAAGCGTTGCCTCTCGTTTGCCTTTGGTGGCTTTTGTTGAGCCCCTGTTGTTTGCAGAGAATAATGAAGAGAGAAATGGAAGACAATCTTTGCCTTTGAGAGACTGAAAATCTACTTTACTTAAAAATTTATTCTCTAACACTATGTCAAAAAGGATTTGAAAATCAAATTACCAGTTGACGCATATGAATAGCATGCTTTGCTGATCACAGTTTACCTCTAATACCTGCGAGAAGTTTGTTTAATCCATTTTCACATCCTATGTACTATCATAATATACACATCACATCATAATATACTATATATATATATATATATATATATATATATATATATATATAATATGAAGATCAGAGAGAGTGAAGAAGTCAGTGTGTGACCATGGTTGCTATGGCTGAGTGTGTAATATGACCCCGAGCTTCCAGAAAGTCAAGTCAAAAAGGGGAAATACAATACAATTCCTAGTTCTCATTATTAGGAACATGAATGTGGGTCCTCCTGGAAGATAGGGCTCCTCACATGGTGTTTTATACATGGCATATTGAGTAAACTCATATCCTCAACAATCCTCCTGCAGGAAATGTAGATATGCTTTTATAAAGGTGGCTTCTTTGGTAAAATAAAAAGCTGTTTTATGATTAACTAAGCCATGTAGTTTTCTAAGGGTCTAACTCCATTTAAAGGTAAAAGATTACCCAGAGAATTTACAGTCAATTGATTTTAATTAGAATTAAATGTTTGCTTCTCATTTTTTAAATTAAAAATATGTGACCCTTGAAGAAAGGATAAGAGCAAAACTGAAGGCAGATTTTAATTTAAATTCTCTGAGGAATAAATGACAGGGATGTCCTTGGCTGATTTGATGAGTATGTTTCCCTATTATCATGCGTTAATTAACTAATAGTGTTTTGACTTTCTATTTTTATGGTCATCTCCTAATCAAGGAGTGTTAAAGTACAGTCACTGTTAGAGATGTTCTAAGACAAGCAGGACACAGAAAAACATCCACTCATAACTTAATGTGGAGCCTCATCAGACTCTGGTTAGGGGTTCTGCTCGGTTGGTTTGCCCATACACAGGCAGTAGAATCTTACCATAACCGCCAGGAATATCTTAATATACTAAAATATGCAGGGGTTTCTTAACTCAGAACTCTTTAAAAACATCTCAGGGATTGTTCAGTATGACCAACTTTATCCTCTGGCATGTAAACAGCTTATTAACACAGAATATAAGAACAAATTCTGATGGTTAAATGAAAGAGTGCAGAGGATGAGGGAGAATGAGCACAATAAATCTCCATCTTCTCCAAGAATTGGGGATTACCCTTTTACAGTGTGACTCTTCCAGTCTGGGCTTCATTTTTCTCCTCTTTGTATGATACACATTTTGCTGGTAGTCTTCTGCCTACTCTGTTCTGGACTATGATATCTACTCTTTGTATCAGGGCCCTTTTACAGTTTGCAAAAGTTATTTATACTTGCACCTGGGGATTCTCAAGATTCAATTTAAGTGTTGTCATTGTTGTCTGTCTTTTATATATAACTCATGCACCTTCTAAAGCATTCTGTAAAATGCCAAGTACTACTTAATCCCCCCAGTATGCTCTGTTTGCTTGGCATATAGCTCTCTTTAATACAGACTCCTGTTCTCTGCATGAATATTCTACCTGCCATGGTATTGGGAAAAACATATTAAAATTCATTGGAAGAGACTCTTTCCCACTTGAGTCTTTCAGAAAACCAAAGTAACACAAGTTGGGGCCCTGAAATTGAAGTTGTTATTTAGTCTATTTTAAAAAAGAGGAGGGGGAGGAGGCAGAGGAGGCAGAGAAAGAGGAGGCGGTGGAGAAGGAGAAGGAAAAAGAGAAGAAGAAGAAGAAGAAGAAGAAGAAGAAGAAGAAGAAGAAGAAGAAGAAGAAGGAGGAGGAGGAGGAGGAGGAGGAGGAGGAGGAGGGGGAGGAGGAGGAGAAAGAAAGAAAGAAAGAAAGAAAGAAAGAAAGAAAGAAAGAAAGAAAGAAAAAAGGAAGGAAAGAAAGAAGAAAAGAAAGAAGGAGAAGGAGGAAGAAGGAGAAGAATGAGAAAAAAGGAGAAGGAGAAGGAGAAGAAAAAATCATTGGCATGAAAAGAATCATTTCCTAGTTGAGACCAGGCTAATGTGGATCTGCTGCTATCAGAGGCACGGACACCATGACACTCCTCTCCCCCTGCTCACAGTAGCTCAGGAAGGTGTTCTCATTAAACAGAATTCCCAGACAATGACATTTCATTCCCCCCCAAATCACACCAAGATTCTTCATAGACTGGTACATTCAGATACAGGAAAAATGCTTTCTAATATTGTTTTTTTGTGACACTAAATCTACTCATTATCTGTGATAATGAGTAATGAGTAAATTAACTTAGGGGGTGAGTCATTTGCCAGACAGCCTGAAGAACATTACAGAGAAAACTCCCCTCATGTTCAGAAATGTGAGGGTGGAACATTGAAATCTGAAAGGCAGATATGATTGTATGATTTCCTTGTTGCGTTTTGTCAATAGAAAAAAGATACTGAGGGGTGCCTGGGTGGCTCAGTTGGCTTAATGTCCAGCTTGGGCTTAGGTCATGATCTCATGGTTCTTGAGTTCAAGCTCCATGTTGGGCTCTGTGCTGACAGCTCAAAGCCTGGAGCCTGCTTCACATTCTGTGTCTCCCTCTCTCTCTCTGCCCCTCCCCTGCTCATACTCTGTCTCTCTCTCTCAAAAATAAACATTAAAAAATTATTTTTTAAAAAAGAAAAAAGATACTGAGATGATTTGACAGGACTCTTTGATTCATTGCTGATTTCTCAGCACAAAGATCAGGTGTTCAATAAACAACTAGTGGATGAATGAGTGGATGAATGAATGAAATATGAGGACATTACAAAAATGAGTTCCTTCCTTACCGCATCCTTAAATCTGCAAAAGATTGCTCATAAATCTCTGATAACCCCCTGGGTGGATCGTGAGTGGGCTTAAGGTAAATGGGCTATAGGGGCAATTTTCAGATATGCATAGGTTGATTTTCTCTGGATGGTGTGTAGGGCTGCAGTGAGATGCAGTTTTCATGTGAGGCCTAACATGAAGTGTTTCGAGAAGACAGTGGGGCCTTCAAGGTGAATTCTCAGGTCTAGGTGGGGAGAGATTTTGTAGACAGCATCACCGATGAATGATTTCACTGTTACCTTCTAGAGACTTCATTTTATTTTTTAAATCTCTTGCATCTCAGAGGTTTTTTGTTGTTGTTTGTTTCTAATTTAAAGAAATTTCCTTCTTACATGACCAAGATACTTTCAAACTTAGAGGTGAAAAGCAATGGCAGAAGCCCTGGCATTCATACCTTCTGAGTGTCAGCCACAGTGGGATGTGTTTCTTGGCTGTTTCTGAAAATCAATAGAAGAAAGTGCAGTGTGTATCTATACGGA
Source organism: Panthera tigris (assembly GCF_018350195.1). NCBI lineage: Eukaryota > Metazoa > Chordata > Mammalia > Carnivora > Felidae > Panthera > Panthera tigris. The sequence goes on along the minus strand of NC_056668.1, from coordinate 130,223,374 downwards.
AAAATGACGAATACAGGGACAGACAGGAATTACATAACGACACACTGGGGCATCTCAAGCTATTTGCATCATCCAAACTCTGCTCTGAAATGAGCTTTGGAGCTGCTGTTGCCCTGCCATTGTGCAGCCAGCATTTGCTTCTAGCCTCCAGCATGAGCACCACCTGCCTCTTCAGCCCTGGTTAGGGAGCAAGAGATATCCACTGGCCCTGTTATTTCTTCCCTTCCATGGGCTCCACAGTGGATCAGTGTGGTTCCTGGGATCCATCATCCTTCGTTTATGTGTATCCACAACTGTATCAGTCCTTTGGGTTTGGAAACCTGGGACTCTCAAATCTCCTCTGTGACTCACCAGCTCTGTAGCTGTCTCACAAACTGCCTGAACTTTCTGAGCCTCCTTCTGCTCCAGAGAACGGGAAAGATAATGTTGCCTACTGTCATTTGTTTATTATGAACCTTGAATTAAATGCAGTAAAGCATACAGAAACACGCCGTTGTACTCCATGGTGTTGGCTGAATATTGATGAGTGAATAATGTTTAGGAAAATGGATGATTATGCAAGAGCAGAAGTATTAACGTGCTAAGGCAGTAGATTTGCCACTTGGAGGGACAATCTTTGAAGGGTATAGTTCTTGAAAACATTTAGTGTGTGCAAATCAGTAAAGTCTCGTGGTAAACATCCTGGAGAAGGTGAGGATTTAGCAAAAGTTGTAAACCACTGGCTGGTGGGTTAGAGAGCTATACTGGCTAATTCAATATAAGACCACAAAGACTAGAGATATTTTAAACTTTTTTTTATTAAAGAACCGATTGGCTTAACTTATCTTAGGAAAATATTAGAAACTATCATAAATATCAGGTAGGTAAGAAAAGCTCAGAAAGTAACCAGACTATGGTCACCCAAGAACTTATGAGTTTTGTCCATAAAATTGTAATCACCCAAAGGAAAGTACCTAAAGCCAAAATGAGGAGGAAGAGTTGATTGAGGATGTGTCATTGCCTTGAGATATTAGAAGCTCGGTTCTTGGAGTCAGGGAGACCCAGATACAAATTCTGACTTTGTGCCTCTAAACAAGTATATGCCCTTGAGCTAGTTGCATTAGGTCTTTGAGATTAGTTTTATCGTCTGTAGACAAGAGACAAGACAAAGGAAGTATTTACAGTCCTCACTTTGTTATAGACAAAGCGAGAAATCTGAAATGTTTCCTGTCACTGTTGCCATATGCAATCTTGCTGTTTTAAACCAGCACAAACTAAAGGATCTCATGAATGTGTGTGACCAGGACTTGTACAACCAGGTGTTTCCTCCTACAATGACTGTAGTGCAAAGTTCTGGGTGCAGTCCTGTCTCCCACGTTGTCATCTGAATCAAGTAGCATTTCAAAATTGTGCTTTTACTAAAAATAAATGAAATGACAGTTTTTCCCACTCATCTGAAAGGTTTTCAAATCAGGATACATTTACTGTTTAGTCCATTCTATAGAGAACATAGTGTCAGCTGCGAATCCAACAAAGCTGGCATTTATTCTTTCAATGACATAGAATTCTCTTCATCTAACCATACCTGGAGTTCTGGTTGTGAATCTCCAGATTCATCTCCAGAAACCTCTCATTGTTTTCTTCCATCTTCTCCATAGAAGAAACTGTGTGTGTGTGTGTGTGTGTGTGTGTGTGTGTGTGTGTGTGTGTGGTGTGTGTGTGTGTGTGTGTGTGTTCCATTAAGGAAGTTAAGTTAGAGAATACCATAACCACCATATCAGGTCACTCTACATCCTATCTATCCTTTTAGAGCATAAACAACAATAGATGGAGGTGGAAGCTCATGGAACCATTTACAAGATACTGGATTTTTCCTGTGCTCTGATGTTCCAAATAAGGATCAGGTAGTTTGAAGCCATACCTGATTCAATAACCAAATTGCACAACAAATCTTACAGGAAAATCTTTTGTGCTTAGAGAATGTTGTGTCTTGGAAAAGAATCCTGCCCAGCCTTTCTCAGCTTGTCTATCAGTCGGGGCCCTATTAAGAGAAAGAAACCACACCAATTACTTTAATGGAGAGAATTTAATATAGCATTGTTATCCAAGTATTAGGGCGACTAAAAAGACAAAAAGATGCTGGCATATCATGGAGCAGCAAATGTGGGGAGCAGCTACCACGTAGACCTGGAGAATATAAGGAAGAGGCTGGGACCATGAAGACTCAGAGGCTCAGAGGAGGGGCCCACGGACCAGGGTGCAGACCCCTGAGGAGGAGCCATTGCTGGGCCATGTTGGTGTCTCTGAACTTGAGGAGAGGCTCCATGGAATGGTACCCAGATTTTGGAGGACAGGGTGCCAGCCGCTGGTGCTGGTGTCTCTGAATGGAACCAATGAGGCTGGGTCCACGAGGAATGGAGACACCGTACACTGAAGTGAGCTGCTGCTGGCCGGAAGACAGAAGATGTGCTGCCACCAGGGCATCTGATGGAACTGGAGGTCAAATCCCTTTTTTCTGCTCCAGCTTTCCCATTTTCCTCCAGAACCTTCTATTAATGGAGCCTAATAAGGGGCAGTGGGCAAGACAAAAAGGTCCACAGAGTCTGGGGCCCAGCATCAGAAGAATGAGTCCAGAAGAGTGGGTTTGGAGCCAAGGCAATAGGTTAATAAACTGGCACCACTTGCCAGCCCATCACACCTCAGAGGCATTCTTGAAACGGACTGTGTTCATGTGCTCCTTGCTTTGCCACGAACCTTCAGCAATTCCTTCAACATCTTTGGTGGGACAGAGCCTTGACATTAAGTGGTCCTGGGACAGGCTCTCTCAACTCCCATGTTTCTATTTCTTTTAAGTCATTAACACAAAACATTTTTATGGCTGTCTATGTGATATGTAAAGATAACTCTCCGCTGTTGGTTTTTCTTTTGTTCACCAGGTAGATGTAGTTTTGCGGTTGTTGTACAGTTTAAACAGCTTGATTTCTTGAAAAAAAGAAGAAACATTATGCCTCTCTGACTTTTCTACTCAAATAGAACTTTTTAATGCAAATTAAAGTGTGATTCAAGCATAAAAACAACCTAATTGCTAATCATATTTTTAATGATCCCTTATTAGAGCAAAATTTAAAGTGAATACAAGCATATTAGAAGCTTTTCTTATGTATCCTTAGTCTGTACCTATCACTCATAAAGCTAACCTTGCATGTCCCTCCAGGATTGAGAGAAACACACACTTTTACTCACGTTGAACCTATTTCCTAAATGCAAACAACAGCCTCAACAGGTGACAAAGTTCTTAAGACCGGCACTGAGTCTTGTCTTTTTTATTATGTTTTGAAAAGGAGACTATTCATTTACTAGTTTCCCTAAGGCTCCAAGCCTGAGCTTTTGTGTGCGAGCACGCACATGTGTGTGTGCTTGTGTGTGTGTACCAGTAACTTCATGTCTCGCTTTCCTTAGGCAGAAACTAAGAGAGGGAAAATCTAGGTGTGCCAGCATCAAACACTGCCTGGCTTGGATCAGCGAGGTGAAAAATGTTTCTGTCAACCTCAGCTTGTGAATTTTTAAAGCTAGCATTTGTACTTCCCTTGATTTACAAGGACTGATGGCAAAGAAATCATCCCACAGGAAGAATTAGATATAAAAACGTCCCAGTTCCCAAACATACATCAATAATCCTAGCTTTGCCACAACATAACGCTTCAGAAAACATTTCTGTGGAACATTGGAAAGTTGTAGAGGAGCCTTAAAATGGTTTAATTCCAAAGGACTTTAACACAGGGCCTTTGGGCAATAGTTCCCATTTTGTCCTCACCCAGCATGGAAAGCAACAAGGTGTGGCCTCAATCCTGCCAGCTGCAGGTTGTGGGCACCTTCAGGACTGAACTTAAGGTGGGCACTTGCCACTTAAACCTTGCACAGTGTCAGCAGCACCAGGCGCTATGTGAATGAAGGAAACGTTGGTGGACTCTGTGTGACCGACACCATTACTAAGTTTTGGAGATGAAGCAAATCAAAAACAATCTGATCTCCGGATCAGGATTCCTGCAAGAGTAGAAGAAATAAGCATGGGTTTGAGTGAAGCGTCTGGTTCCAGTGCTGGTGTGGGCCAAGCTGAATTGGGTGGGTGACACAGTAGTAACGGAAGGAGCCAGCTCACGACTTTTATCACCTTGTATGTAACATTTACAGAAGGCATTCTTGGCTCCAAACGGTAATGCTTACAGCCCTTCTCACTGCTTACTAATGCTTCTGCCTGTTGTTTCTGGAAGCTGGCTTTGTCAGCTAAGTTCTGTTCCTCACAGTGTGGTCCCAGACCAGCAGTGTTGCCCAGAAGCCCATTAGAAATGCAGGTTGTCAGGCCCCATCCGGACTTATTGAATCCGAACAAGCTCCTCAGGTGAATCCTGTGCTCATGAAGATTAGCAATGCACATCCAAACCGTCCTCCCCAATATGTCTGACTTGCCCCACACCACACATTTCCAGGTATTTCCCACAACATTCTGCTTCTGAGTTTTTTCCATCTTTATTGAGATATATTTGATGTAACGTTACGTAAGTTTAAGGTGTACAACGCGATGGTTTGCTATATGTATGTTTTGTGGCATGATTGCCACGACAGGCTTCATTTATACATCCATCACCTCTCACAGTTACCATAAAAATATAAAACGAGTCACAAATCTGTGTGCCATCTTATGCAGAAGCCCTGCTAATCTCTGTGTCATTCCAATCTTCGTCCATATGCTGCCAAAATAAGCACTTTGCTTCCATCTGAAGCCCATTTCCTGCTTTCTTCCCATTCCCTAAATGCCACATAAATTCTTCACTGGCCTTCACCTTACCCTGACTTTCCCTCTGTCTCTTTTCCCATTAGATAAAATAATAAAGATGGAAGGCAGAAAGGGAGGGAGGAAAGAGAAGGAAAAAAATGAAAAAAGGAATGTAGGAAGGAAGAAAAAGTGGAAAGGGATGTAGGGAAGGAGAAAAGGGGACCTCATTTACAATCATGTCATAGAATGGTTGGGGTTCACGAGATCTATTTCAAACACATACACATATACACATAAATACAGTTGGTCTTTAAGCAATGCAGGAGTTGGGGCCCCAACCCACCACACAATTGAAAATCTGCATATGATGTTGACTCCCCAAGAGTTAACTAAGAGCCTACAGTTCAAGGGAAGCCTTACCAATAACATCAACAGTCGATTAATACATATTTTGTATGCTATAAGTGTTATATACTGTATTTTACAATAAAGGAGGCTAGAGAAAAGAAAATGTCATTAAGAAAAATCATAAGGAAGAGAAAATACATTTGCAGTACTGTACTGTAAAATATCCGCATGTAAGTGGACCACACAAACCGTTCAAACCCATGTTGTTCAGACATCAACTCTGTATCCCATCCAGTGTTCCCACTTTATTTTTTTAAGTTTATTTATTTTGAGAGAGAGAGAGAGGGAATGGGGAAGGGGTAAAGAGGGGGAGAGAGAGAATCCCAAGCAAGCTCTGCACTGTCAGCACAGAGCCTGACACAGGGCTCAAACTCACAAACCATGACATCATGACCTGAGCCAAAATCAAAAGCCAGACGCTTAACCAACTGAGCCACCCAGGCATTCCTCACTGTTTCCACTTTAAAATGAAGCAGTTACTTTCATACACTGTTGAAGTGAATGTTAATTGGTGCGATAATTTGGAGGGCAATTTGGCAATGTCTATTCAAATTTTTTAAATGGACATTCTCTTTGATCTGGCAATTTCAGAATTTATCCTACAGAAATACTTGCATACATGCACAAAAATGTATGTATCTGTTGAAGGGTTGTGTTAATAGCAAAGAAGCTATAAATAGCCTAAAGGAATCAATAAGAGCTGTTTTGAAAAATCAACATGTATCTCTGCAGCGGAATACTATCCTGGCATTGAAGATGAAAAGAATTAATGAAGATCTGTGTGTGCTTATGTGATGAGCTCTCTATATTATCAGCTGAGAAAATGTACAGAACAATAGGGATGCTATGATCCCATCTGCATGTTATTTTTTAGTGCATGTGTGTGTATGTGTATTCATGAAACAGTTAATAACTTTATTTACATCCAATGGAATATTCTACAGCCATTAAAAATACTATTTTGGCAGAATTTTAAGTAATTTGGGACATTTTTGTGATATAGTGCTAGGTAACAAGAAGGATAAGATATTGGTGTCAAGGTTTTTCACTCTCACCTTTCTCGAGTATTTCCCAAGGCTATTAAATATTAAATAGTCTAAAAATATCGTTACTTTCTCTATAATAGCTTATTCTTGAGTTTTAGGCTTTCAGTTTTTTTCAACTCATGTATATAAGGGAAATATTTTTTTACCTAATGATGTTTTCAAACATTTCAAACAATTTAACTTTCCTAAGATAAGTGTCTTGCAATTACTGGTTTGTAGGATATGACCTTTTATTATAATTACTGGTTCATAGAATGTGACTCCTGATATTTATTGCCAAATTGGTTTTTATGATCCACAAAGATTTTTACACTTGATCTTAGCCAAAAGGCCAAGAAGCGATATCCACAAAGATTTTTAATGTAATATCTTCAATTCTTGGTAATGTGATTGGTTATTAAAAGTCACCATTTATTCAACAAATTTTAACAGATTTCTTTTTTTTTATGTTTATTTATTTTTGAGAGGGAAAGAGAGAGAGAGAGAGAGAGAGAGAGAGAGAGAGAGAGAGAGAGAGAAACAGAATCCGAAGCAGGCTTCAGGCTCTGAGCTGTCAGCATCTAGCCCAATGCGGGGCTCAAACCCAGGAACATGAGATCATGACCTGAGCCGAAGTCAGATGCTTAAAGGAATGCCTGAGCCACCCAGGCACCCCATTATTCAACAAATTTTTATTTTAATTTATTTAATGTTTATTTATTTTTGAGAGAGAGAGAGACAGAGTGTGAGCAGGGGAGGAACAGAAAGAGGGAGACACGGAATCTGAAGCAGGCTCCAGGCCCTGAGCCATCAGCACAGTGCCCGATACAGGACTCAAACTCATAAACCTCAAGGTCATGACCTGACCTGAAGCCAGACACTTAACTGACTGAGCCACCCAGGAGCCCCTCAACAAATTTTAAAACTTGGGATAAAACAGTTGTTAATGCCTTCTGTGTGCCAAGATCTCTTAAAAGCACTATGCACACCATTACAAATAATACATGATTCCTACCTTTGCTCCTTAAAGCGTGATCCTGGGCCAGCACGCTTAAATACTTCATTACACTCTGATGGGATTCATAGAATAGAATCATAGAATATGATAGAATAGTCTTAGAGTACCATGGAACACAGCATGCCTACAGCATAATTGTGATAAGAATAAGAAAGGGACTAGATTCTTACACTTACCTTTGACTCTTCCTCTCCCACATTCTGACTAAAGAGTGGTGTTAGTTTGTGATAGGGAAAAGCTCTTCTTGCTGTGATCAGAGTTAAACCATTACCTGCATTTGACTATAACAAGGAAGTAGAAAAGAAATTCACCCTAGTTTGTCATGTCAGGATTTGGCACCATTTATATATTTCACAGATTCGGAAGGTGATAAGCCTCCTTCAAGAATACATACTTTCATCCTGAATCTATAACCAAACCTAACCTTCTAACACCATTTCTCCCTGGCTGCTCAGAATAGAAAAATGGTTATCTAGCCTTCAGAGCATTTGTCCTAACCTCCAAAAAAAAAAAAAAAAAATCTCCAAGGAAATAGAACAGCCCAGCCTCCACAAATAGCACTTGCTACTCTCTTGATATTCCCTAGGTCAAGAAATTCTAAATTGAAACATTATAATTAGGTTGATTAAAAGAAGCTGCCAATGTTTCGCTGCTCTTTAACCTGTGAAAGTGGCAATTTCATATGGTTCAACTAAAACCTGCAATTTAATTCTTCCTGTGTCTTCCCAAGTGTATCCCAAGACAACCCATATATTAGACCTAATTGAAACTTTATTTCACACCAAGTGGTTTTTGCAGAAACAAAGAAAAGAAGACAAAATTATTAACATGGGCTTATGCTTGGTTGTCACTTCCCAGTCAGATCATCAGTAAGATAAAATTAGAATACAATATTTCCTGAAATGAAGGAAAAAACGATTTCCTGCTTAGTCAAAAAAGAGACTTGTAGCAAACCCAGCAAACTACCAAACAAACTGTAATTCAGAATCTTCAACCTGAGCAAGGTTGGTGTCTTCCTCTTGAAACAAACATGATGCTGAGAATGTGTTATGAATACAAGATTATTACCAACGCAAATCTGTGCACCAGGTCTCCAGGGAGAAGGAAAGGGAAGAGGGGAGAGAGAAAGAGAGAGAGAGCTTTAGTCTGAAACTGATGGAGGTCCCTTTCCTATGACTCTTATCAGATTTAAACTCATGTTGTAAAAAAGCAAATTTAGGGGCGCCTGGGTGGCTTGGTCGGTTAAGCGTCCGACTTCGGCTCAGGTCATGATCTCACACTCCGTGAGTTCGAGCCCCGCGTCGGGCTCCGTGCTGACAGCTCAGAGCCTGGAGCCTGTTTCAGATTCTGTGTCTCCCTCTCTCTCTGCCCCTCCCCTGTTCATGCTCTGTCTCTCTCTGTCTCAAAAATAAATAAGCGTTAAAAAAAAAATTAAAAAAAAATAAATAAAAAAGCAAATTTAGTAATTCTGCAGAGGGTGCTGGTATGCGAAATGATGCCTCAGAGCTTGGTAAGCTGGCCTGATTGCATAAAAGCCTCAGAACTCTGTCAAAAGAGAATTCGTAGCTTTAAATGCTTTTTGGAGTCTTGCTATTCAAAGTGTGATCCAGAGTTCCAGTCATTGCTTCTCAAACTCTCAAGTGCCTACAAATGACTTGGGGTTTTGTTTTATGGTGGGAACGGTGCTTTCTTGTTTTTGTTGGTTTTTTTTTTTTTTCCTTTTTGGTTCAAAAACTTTTGTTCTTTATTAAGAGTATAAACCGTTTCCTAGAAATTCTTGACTTCAGCTAGTGTGAATGAATATGTGAAGGAACTGTGATCTTTTCTCTTTTTCTTTTTCTTTCTTTTTTTTTTTTTTTTTGTCACCATGATAAGTATACTCTTTAGTCCCCCTCACCTATTTCACCCATCCCCCTGTCCTCCTCCCCTCTGGTAACCATCAGTTTGTTCTCTATAGTTAAGAGTCTGTTTCTTGGGGCGCCTGGCTGGCTCAGTCAGATGAGCATGTGACTCTTGATCTCAGGGTCCTGACTTCAAGCCCTATGTTGGGTGTAGAGATTAGTTAAATAAAAACTTAAAAGAAATCTGTTTCTTGGTTTGTCTCCCTCTCTTTTTCTCTTTTTTCCTTTGCTCCTTTATTTTGTTTCTTATATTCCACATATGAGTGAAATCATATGGTATTTGTCTTTCTCTGACTGGCTTATTTTGCTTAGCATTATACTTTCTAGATCCATCCATGTTGTTGCAAACATCAAGACTTCATTCTTTTTTCTGACTGAATAATATTTCATTATATATATAATATATTTAATTATGGATAAATATGGATATATGTGTACATATATTTACATACCACATCTTTATCCATCCATTGATGGATACTTGAGCTGTTCCATTAATTTGGCTATTTAAATAATGCTGCAATAAACTTAGGGATGCATGTATCCCTTTGAATTAGCGCTTTTGTATTTTGGGGGTAAATACCCAGTAGTGCAATTACTGGATCATAGGGTAGTTCTATTTTCAAGTTTTTGAAGAACCTCCATACTGTTTTCCACAGTGGCTGCACCAATTTGCATTCCCACCAACAATGCACAGGGTTCCTTTTTCTCCAAATCCTTGACAACACTTGTTGTTTCTTGTGCTTTTTTATTGTAGCCATTTTGACAGGTGTGAGGTGATAGCTTATTGTAGCTTTGATTTGCATTTCCTTGATGATGAGTGATGTTGAGCATCTTTTCACGTGTCTGTCCGTCATCTGTACGTCTTCTCTAGAGAAATGTCTGTTCGTGTTTTCTGCCCATTTTTTAATTGGATAATTTGTTTTTTGGGTGTTGAGTTGTATAACTTCTTTATATATTTTGGATACTAACCCTTTTATCGGATATGTCATTTGCAAATTTCTTCTTCCATTCAGTACCTTGCCTTTTATTTTTATTTTTTTAATTTTCTTAATGTTTGTTTATTCTTGAGAGAGAGAGACAGAGCATGAGCAGGGGAGGGGCAGAGAGTAAGGGAGGCAAAGAATCCAAAGCAGGCTCCAGGCTCTGAGCTATCAGCACAGAGCCCAAAGCGGGCTCAAACTCACAAACTGCAAGATCATGACCTGACCTGAAGTCAGATGCTTAACCAACCCAGGTGCCCCTGTTTGTTTTTAAGTTTGTTTCTTTGTTTGTTTGTTTGTTTGTTTGTTTAGACAGGGATAGAGAGAATCTCAAACAGGCTCTGCGGGACTTGATCTCATGAACTTCTAACACCATGTTGAATAAAAGTAGTGAAAGTGGACATCCTTGTCTTATTCCTGACCTTAGGGGAAAAGGTCTCCATTTTTCCTGAGTATGATGTTTGCTGTGGGGTTTTCATATATGGTCTTTATTATGTTGAGGTATGTCCCCTACAACCCTACTTTGTTGAGAGTTTTTATCATGAATGGATGTTGTACTTTGTCAAATGCTTGGTTTTTATCCTTTCTCTTACTGATATGATATATCATGTTGATTCATTTGCAAATATTAAACCACCCTTGTATCCCAGGAATAAATCCCACTTGATCATGGTGAATGATTTTTTAAAATGTATTGTTGCATTCATTTTGCTAGTATTTTGCAACTATTTTTATCAGATATATTGGCCTATAGTTCTCTCTTTTGTGTGGTGTCTTTATCTGATTTTGGTATCAGGGTAATGCTGACCTCATAAAATGATTTTGGAAGTTTTCCATCCTCTTCTATATTTTGAAAGAATTTGAGAACAGGTAGTAACTCTTGTTTAAATGTTTGGTAGAACTCACCTAAAGCTGTCTGGTCCTGGACTTCAGTTTGTTTGGGGTCTTTGTTATTACTGATTCAATTTCGTTGCTGGTAATTGGTCTGTTCAAACTTTGTATTTCTTCCTGCTTCAGTTTAAGGAGGTTATATATTTCAAGGAATTTATCCATTTCTTCTAGGTTGTCCAGTTTGTTGGCATATAATTTTTCATAATATTCTCTTACAATTATTTGTATTTCTGTAGTGTCAGTTTTCTTTGTCCTCTTTCATTAGTGATTTTGTTTATTTGAGTTCTCTCTTTTTTTGTTTTTTTTTTGTTGTTGTTGTTTTGTTGTTATTGACTCTAGCTAGAGGTTTATCAATTTTGTTAATCTTTTCAAAGAACCAGCTCCTGTCTTCATTGATCTGTTCTATTGTCTTTTTAGTGTCGTATCATGTATTTCTGCTCTAATCTTTATTATTCCTTCTGCTGTTTTTTGGGGTTTTGTTTGTTCTTCTTTTTCTAGCTCCTTTAGGTGTAAGGTTAGGTTGTTTATTTGAGATTTTTCTTGCTTCTTGAGATAGACCTGTATTGCTATAAACTTCCCTCTTAGAACCACTTTTGCTGCATCTTAAAGGTTTTGGATCCACTGTGATCTTGTTAAATGCGGATTCTGATTGAGCAGGTCTGGGGTGGGATCTAAGATTCTGCATTTCTAACCAGCAGTCCAGAGATGTGATGCTGCAGGCAGGACCCCGTTTTGAATGGTGAGGTTTCAGTAAAGCAACCTGATGGCCTTTGCTCCTTTTTTTTTTAAATTTTTAAATGTTTTATTTATTCTTGAGAGAGAGATGGAACATGAGCAGGGGAGGGGCAGAGCGAGAGAGGGACACAGAATCCAAAGCAAGGCTCCAGGCTCTGAGCTAGCAGCACAGAGCCTGACACAGCGCTCGAACCCACAAACCATGAGATCATGACCTGAGCCAAAGTTGGACGCTTTACCGACTGAGCCACCCAGGTGCCCCAACTCCTTTTTTTTTTTTAAATCAACAGTCTCCTTTTTTTAAATCAACAGTCTCATCTTTCAGGTCTCATACTGAGCTCAGCTGAGTCAGGAGGCTCAGCTCCCCTTCAGTGTCCTTGCTCTTTCCTCATTCAAATCTTCCTACCTATAAAACGGGGTTAACAAACCCATGCCGAGTCCATTGAGGCAGAATCATAGACTTTCCCAATAGGATGAAATTTGGAGATTATCTGACCCAGCCCTTCCCCCTGCCACCCCCACCCCGGCCTGTGCCTGAAGGCCCCTACCTGAGATCCTGCTGATGGAGTTTGACTTCTCCTGTCCCACTGGACTCCTGGAAGCCCTGCACGATATGGGCCTCTTGCAGATACTTTCAAACAAGTGAAAGGAGCTAAAACGTCCATTTCTCAAAAACACTCGGCAAACGTCACCTTAATGAGGGATCTTCTCCTTTGGCTTCAGGACAGGAGACAATTAAGAAACCCAGTGTTTCCAAGTGAAAGGCATTAGGAGGTTCCTGCCTGTCCTGCCCGCTCCCCACAGCATGTGAAAGCCCAGCTCAATTTTCATTTGTCCCAACCTGTCGAGAGCAGCTGTCAGCTTCGATTATTGTTTTGCAAACTCATTTCAGCCTTTTAATGCAATTCATGGGAGAATGAGGTATCGATTCCCCATTCTCAGTTGTTTTTCCTAAGGCCGGCACCACATTGGCCTTCCTGGTGTCTCTGTCTCCTCCCTCCCTCTCTCCTCATTGCTCTGGAATGCATGTCACATTTCTGGTAAGCGTGCTGTGATAAACCCCTCCATAGTCATCGAAGGAGAGGTATAATAAAGGCAATGTATGAACATGTTTGAGAGACAAAGAGATGAAAATCATCATTTTTTGTTTATGCAGAACTGTTTTAATTTAGACATAAAATGATACAATTCTAATGTAACTATGCCTCAGGGGTCAGGACTGGAAAGGAGTGTTCTCATTTAAGGAGTCTGCTCTCTTTTGTTCTTTGAATTGCTGTAGCACCATTTTAAAAGTCCAGCAGGTCCTCTTGGCACTGAGAGTCCCGATGACAATTTAGCCAGTAAATTTCACACCATGTGTGGGTAATTCTATGATTTATTGTCCAAACTGGGGCACTTTTGACAGTGGAATGGGTACCACTGGTGATTATACTCCCATGCCAGGCACACACTGAGACTGTCTCAGGTTATTGCAAACATGGACAGCTTGTAATGTGGGACCCAGTGACAGTCTGGATCCTCTCTGCATTGAGAGGTAAATCTGTCCAAGAAAAACTGCACATAACAGAATTAAACAGGCGAGGAAGATTTTTTAAGACTGTTGCAACAGGGGAGAGAGAGAGATTGAACTCAGCCCCACACAACACACGAGCAGGGGATTTATGGTCAACGGGCAGTATTAGTGGGGTCAGCGTATGGAGAGTTACTAATAGGAACTAGGTTAGGTATCAAGGGTAGGGACTGACTAAAGTTTGGTCAAGGAGGGAGCCCTTGGAGAATCTCACCAAATGACAGGCAGCTTTTGAAATTCACTCTTCTCCCAGGAAACTCATAGTTTCCCACATCTTGTCCCCAACAAATTCTTCCAAACATATTAATGTTCTAGTTTCTTTTCCTTTGTGATTTCTTTTTATTTTCCTTTGCAAATTCAATTGTTCTTACTGTGTTTGAATAGGAAATTTATGTTAGTTTCAGGTCTTTTGCTTCTACTTCAGCAAAGCCGTGGTAAAAATGACTTGAAAAATAAAAAATGTGGTTTGAATTGATCAAGGGAAACACAGTTATAATTCAGCTAAGAAGGACTTTGTTGAGCAGTCAACATTTCATGGTGCATGGTTTAGGGGGGCTTAGTGAATAGAAGGAAAAGCAAGGGAATTTACTTTTTCTATGTTTCATATGTATGGCCATCACACTGGGGGCCCAGGATAGGACCCACTGTCCTTAGTCCCATTCTGGAATCTCTGCCTTTGTCTATACAATGAAAGTGTTTGACTAGATGAACTCCTTGGTAACTTACAGGGCTTTTCAAAAGTTCCAAGTTCTAATTTTTAAATCATTCTATCCCTCTCTGGAATATATCTTCTTATTATAAACATCCATCTTGATGCTATTATAATGGACCAAATATGAGTGATGGGAAACCAATCTGACAATAATGATGTCAGGTCAGAACTGTGTCTGAAGAGCTGAGTTTCCCAGGTGTGTTTATGTTTTGTAATTTAAGATATAGTGAATCCAAGGAGGTGCGTGCAAGAATGTTTGTAGCAGCCTTATTAGTAAAGGTGGGCAGGGGGTGGGGGAGAAACAGAAACAACCCAAAATATACTTCAGCAGGTGAACGAATATAGAAATAGTCATGGAACAGCACACAGTGAAAATCAATGAACTACAGAAGTGAAGGGGATAAATGTCAACAATTTTAAGCAAAAGGGGGCAAGGATACGTCAAATACCACGCAAAATGTAAAACCATACAAAGCAGTTCTACTTATTTCCAAAGAGCCACACTTATATAGTAAAAGTAGTTTTTAAATGCTCGGTGATGATAAAACACCAAATTCAAAATAGTGGTGACCTCTGGGGACTGGAAGGGGTTTATGATTTGGGCAGGGAATTCAGGGAGCTTCAGCTATATTCGTTATTGCTTGGTTCCTTACACTGGGAGTTAAATATGTGAGTGTTCATTGTATTATGCTTTATACTTTTTGTCGAAAGTACAAACATTTTATACATCCTTATAATAAAGTTAGGAGGATCATGAAAAGATATAGCACAAATCTGTTTGTAGAGATTGGAAACAGTCTCAACAAACTTGCTCAGCAAGTCTCAGCAAGACTATCTCGAGCCTTTGCTATAATTTTTTAGTAGCCAAGGCCAGCAGCACACACTGGAATCTTCCTGCTACCCGCCCTGCAATTACAATACACCAGACAAACAAAACACTTCGGTGTACAATTGCCAAAAGCACTATTGGTCAGATATCAGTCTCTTGAGCCGCAATTACTTGTATATGTAATTACTATTGCCATTTACTTATAATTCATGCTGTTCTGAGGAAAGTCTATGAGAAAACATATGGGTAATGAGATATAAAATTGAGATTGGATGCCAGATTGAGAAATGAATAGTCAACTCTGGAAATAAGCACCAGCTCAGCTCTGTGCTTTCAGGTGGTCTGCACAAGAGGAGAACCCCGACGAGCTACAAAAACCAGGAGAGTAGGAGAGTTGAGTTTTTCTTCCTTCTGAAATTTGGGGAAGAATTAATCGCTAGGACCCTTACATAAAGGGCACTGGACCGCTTTGTGCAGTGCTTCTATTGGTTTGCTCTTGACAGTGGTTCCTTATTATTCATCTGTTTTGCACAGCCCCCAGCATGCTATGGTTATAGCAGGGCTCAGATCATGTCAGTCCCCCAATGGCCACCCATTGCATCAAGATGGAGGACTCCTTACGGATTCCTCCAGGGCCTGCCCCTGCCTAACCATCTGTCTTCGCGTCCTGTCATCTCCTCCTCCGGATCAGGCCCGAACCACTACTGCCTTCTTTTCTTCCTTATAGGGCTTATGGTGACAGGGCATTTCCTCTTCCCTTTGTTGGGAAATTCTCTTCTCCCACACCCTGGGAGTCGTGCAGGGGTCACTTGTCCTTACCATTCAGGTCTCCCTTCAAATGTCCGCCCTGCTCCCACCCCTCAGAGAGGTCTTTCTTAATTACATTAGCAAGAGTAGCCTCCCTCCTCCAGTACCACCCTAGCCCCAGGCAAAAGGGGGATACTGGGTCTGTGCTATAGAGGGTACCAGTATGGTCATCCTCCAGCCATATCCTTCCCTGTAAAGCAAGGAGACCATGGGGCCAAGGGGACTTGCATACTCAAAGCCTGTTTCTCCTCTTCTACACCAAGCCCTAGTTACCCGGGGCCCTACAATTCTTTCCTCCAGAGGGCCCCAAACCCATTTGCGGAATCTGTGGGCCTCTACCTCAGAGGGCCTCTACTCTCCTCCCATGGGTGGTCTGGGCTGCCCCTAAGGCTCCCCTAACCCTGAGGCAGATCACAGGAGGGCTATCTGAAGAAAGCATAGGTGAATCCTGGACATAGGGGTAGAGGTATCAAATGTGTATGCAAATCGCCCCCTCACAACCAGAAACAGAGCCAGACTAGACGACAAGGGGACAGGCTGACATCTGGGGACAAAGGGCCAGGGGCGGGATCACCCCTTCTGCCCTATTCTGATGCAGAGCTCTGAGGAGTTTGAGAATGCTGAATGCAGACCTGGCCTTCCAGGTCTTTAGAAAGTTAATTTGGGTAAGAAGTAGATCATATTTTATTGAACAGTTTGTTAGCTTGGTTCATAACTTTTCATCATTTGGACATACTTGGGCCTCTGTTTGTACTCTCGCCACATCCCCACAAATGTTTCCTCTGAAGTGGGGGCCGACCCAAAAAAGGAGGGTGCTGGTTCACATGACAGGGCCTGGTGGTCAAAAGGGGGCTGGCACCAACCATCGTTTCTACCCCCACTCTTCCTAGGGGTCCAAACCCTTTTCTGGGCAAGCCACTCTGTCTTCCATTTCCTTTTCATTTTATTTGCAGCACTGATAAAAACCTTGTTTCCTTGTTTAATATCTGTCATCTTCCCACTAAAATATGAGTTCTGTGAGGCCACAAGCTGATGGCAGCGTTCCCCGCACTTGGCATGTACCAGGTGTTCATTAAAAATGTGCTGAACGAACAAGTCGGGTGCAGCCTGGTGCCAGGACCACACTGGATGCGAGAGTGACTTAGAAAGACTCTTAAGGGAAGGGAAACAAAAATAATATAGAAACGGGGGGGGGGGGAGGGACAAAACATAAGAGACTCTTAAATATGGAGAACAAACAGAGGGTTACTGGAGGGGGTGTAGGAGGGAGATGGGGTAAATGGGCAAGGGACACTAAGGAATCTACTCCTGAAATCATCGTTGCACTATATGCTAACTTGGGTGTAAATTTAAAAATAAAATGAAATTAACAAAATAAAATAAAATAAAATAAAGAAAGAAAAGAAAAGAAAAGAAAAGAAAAGAAAAGAAAAGAAAGACTCTGTCCCCAAGGCTTCAAGACTCATTGGGGAGCCAACCTGAAAACAAACAAAACCCTTTGCTTTTAGTTTTTCCTCAAGTGGTTAGTTAGTCAGAAAATAAAACTGTAAATGTAGCCATCATCAGGGAGCTTCTACTGGGTAGAGAAGTGATCCGCAAGGCAAGTAAGCTCCAAGGAAGGGAAGACACTTTTCTGTTAGCTTGTCTAAACAGATAAGGGATGAGGGAGCTTTTCAACCTGATGACCTACCAGAACTGGTGGGAGCTCATTCCTTCTCTCTCCCTGAAGAGAAATTGCTTGCTGTTTTTCTGGGAGGGGGGAACGTGTTAAACATTTTTTGCTGCTCCACTAAAATGTCCTTTGGACCAGGAGGCTAACATCCCCTCAGCTGCTGCTCTCTGCCTTATTTAACTCGCATGGCAGACGGTGACATCTGTCAAACAGCGCTGATTTGGCCATCCCTTCCCTCCGAGGTGCTGAGGGCCTCTGGAGCTCTCCTTCTCCAAGGCCTCACATGGGCAGCAGGGAGGGGGGCTTTTGGCAGCTGGGGGCAGACTTCGGTTGCTTTCCAGATGGCCCCGTGTGTCAAGCATGAAGCTCAGTCCTTTCATCTTTATCCAGGGATGATTGTATAGGCCCCATAAAGCCATTCGATTTGAAATAGGGATGAAGTATAATAATACTGAAAGCTACACTTGATTGGTGATTTATCTTGAAAAACAACAACCAAAGATCACAAAAGTGATCTTATACTTTGCAAAATTAGGTTACAATTTCATTATGTGCTAATTCTTGGAACAAACCCTGGAGATGCATATATTTTAAGTAAAAATATATGGTATCACCGTATTCCTTTTCTACTTGGTTTTCAAAGCATCTATTCATTCATCCAACATGTGTTTATTGTGTACTTATTATATACCAGGCACTGTTCTAGGTAATGGGATCAGTGAACAAGAAACATGAAAATAATCCGTGCCCTATGGATTTTATATTTGGTAGTGGGGGTAATGACAGATGGTAAAATATTAGGGAAGAACAGATTGTGCTAGAAAGTAACAAATGCTAAAAGAAAAAAATACAAAACAGGGAAAGATAATAGTGCAGAATGGGGGTAAAAGTTACATTTCTAAAAAGGGTGGTCTTGTAGGTCTCTCTGAAAAGATCACATGAGGGCACAGACCTGAAGAAGATGAATGAGGGAGATATGGATATCTGGAGAAAGAATATTCTTGTCAGAGGGAATAGCAGGTGCAAAGGCCCTGGGGTGGGATGTGCCTGAGGTATTCAAGGAAGAGCAAGGGGCCAGTAAGGGGGAATGGAGTGAGGTGGGGAGGAAATGAATTTGGAGGAAATGAATTTGGAGAGCATGGTGGGAAGATCGTTCGGGATATTGTAGACCACTGGAAGGACCTTGACTTCACTCTGAGTGAGATGGGGAGCCCAAGAAAGGGTTTTGAGCAGAGGAGTGAAGGGATCTGACTCATTCTGACTGCTGAATTGACAACAGACTATAGGGGAGCAAGGGTAGGAGCAGAAGATCAACTGAGATGCCATTGCCATTGCAACAATCAGGTGAGAGAGTGTGGTGGCTTGGACCAGGGCAGATGTGATGGAGATGGTGAGAAGTGTGGGGGTCCTGCATACATTTTGAAAATGGAGCTGATAGGATTTACTAACCGGTCTGGTTATGATTGATGCTGGACTACTGGAGTAGGAGAGAAAGTGAGGAACCAGAATGACTCAAAGATTTTTGGCCAGAGTAGTTGGAAGGCAGGAGGAGCTGACATGAACAGAAATGGGGAAGGCTGCAGCATTAGGATATTTTGGGAGGAAGCTTGGAAATTCAGTTGGGCATGACAACTATAAGATTTCTACCTGTTGTTCAAGTGTAGATACAAAGTGAGCAGAATGTTCAGGGCATTCTTTCTTGAGTCTCTGGAAACTTAATTCACAAGTTACTTCCTTTCCCTATGAGGATCCCTTATTTCTTACTGAATACAGGGAACAAAGCCATAGGGATGAATTAACAACTAGGCACCTGAAAGTAACAAGATACTATTATTACCAAGGCATTTTTTTGGACCCAAGAGAAGAGCAAAACTTCTTGAACTGGTGTAGCTGGAGCTTTCTAATAATGTCCCAAAATAATGGAAAGTTCTACTCCTATCTTTCAGGCTAATATATAAAAAGAGAGATAGCCAGAGGGTGGGAGTCAGTAACTCCCAGAAGCAAGGGCAACACAAAAATGAGGGACAGTCTACAAAATAGTCATTGAAGGAGAATAAAGAGACATGATAACTAAATAAAGCACGTGATTATTTTGACCTGGATCCTTTTGTAATAAGGGGCGTTATTAGACAACTGGGGAAACTTGAATGGATTAGAGGATTAGATGACAGTAATGTATCAGTGTTAATTTCCTGATCCTAATGGCTATTCTGTGGTTATGTAATAGAGTGTCTTTATTTGTAGAAAATACACACCAAGTATAAAGGGGAAGGGGCATCAGGTTAGCAACTTATTCTCAAAAGGCTCAGTGAAAAAAAGGGTTCTTTGTATTATACTTGTAACTTTTCTCTAAGTGTGAGATTGTTGCAAAATTAAAATAATACTTAAAATGTGAGGACAGGGATACCTGGCTGGCGTGGTTGGTAGAACATGAGACTCTTGATCTCGGGGTGGTGAATTTGAGCCCCAAGTTGGGTACAGAGATTACTAAAAAATAGATACACTTAAAAAAATAAATTTAAAAAATGAGGATATTTTTGTTGGGCATCTTCTTCCAAGCTCCTGAGAGAGATAGATAATTAGAAGGCACACAGAGCAGTCAATATTGATGGGTAAATAAATAGATGAGATAAAATATATTGTTTGCAAATTATAAGTAAACAGGAGAGGAGGTCAGTCAGTAAAGGAATTTGAAGGATGAGAGATTGAGTTTGGAGAAAATAGGCAGGGGAGAAAGTGCTCTCTTGTGGTTTAATGAAGTTTTTAGCTGGGGAATCAGCCAAACACATGTTGGAGGTAGGCTCCAGGAAGCTGGAGCTCCTTCAGAAGCCTGGGGAGGCTTTCTCTAGCTCCCCTGTGTCTGCCACCCATCTGGGCAGGACAGAGATCCAGCCCAAAGAGCACTGGCCTGTAAATGAAGCATCTGGACTAACATGACCTTTAGGATCCCTTAAATACTTAAAAGACTTTGAACAAGAGAATAAAATTGATTAAAGATGTGGAGCATAGGAAAAAATAGATGAGAAAGAATGAAAACATGTAGTTCTTTTTATTTGAAAATATGCATTTGTTTTGCTTTTTTTTTTTTTTAATTTGAGATACCCACCTAATGGAAGGGGTGGTTCCTGCCCCCTGTCTCTCCCTCCCTCCCTCCAGTAGAAAAAAACAAACTTACAGTCTCTTCCTTAATTTGAGCTGCATAAGGAGTACTCCCCTCTCTTCTCACATCTTAGGTAACAGCAAGAGTCCCCTTAAATAGAATTTTCTATTTTATGATTTCTAAAATACTCAGATGCATCATTGCAGAGATATTACAGCATGTTTTCTGAGTGTCAGAATAAATTTACACTGAAATATTATAATGCTAGAGTACCTATCACTTTTCTTTTGACTTAAAATGAGTTTGTTTATAGCATGCCTCACTTTTTCATTGACCCGTAATTTATTTAGAATAAAAAAATTTACAAACACAGTACTATTTAATCTATATCTTTGTTACAGATCCCTATCAATTGTACTGTGGTCAGATAACTAGAGTTTGTATAAAGTCAATTCTTTGAAATATGTTGAGGCTTGAATTGCTGTCTAGAATATGGTTAGATTTTGTAAATGTTATGAAAGCCCGGAAAGAATGAGGGTTCTCTAATTGTCAGGGAGGGAGAGGGTCTAATATATGTTTATTACATTTAGCTTATTAAGTATATTCAGGTTTTCTGTATCACTACTAATTTTTTTAAAGCTTCACCTATCATTTGTAACTGAGCAAGGTGTATTGAAAACCGATATTATGGGGACATTTCTGACTATTTCTCCCTGTAGTGATTTATATATTTTGATTCTACTTTATTAGATGCATACTAGTTTAGAATTTTTTTCTTCCTGGTGAATTAAACTATTTTATTATCTAGAGGCATTTTTTATCCTAATAATGCTTTGTTTCTTAAAATCTATTTTGTCTCATGTTAACATAGCTATCTCCAGATTTCTTTTAGTTATTTGCCTGGCATATCTTTTTTTAAATGTATTTGTCTACTCTCAACCTTTCAATGCCCTTTGTTTTAGGTGTATCTCTTGTAAACAAGCCAGATTTGGGGTTTTAGTCAGTATTTATCCATCTACATGTTCAGTGGTTATGAACAACAGAGGGTGCATAAGTCACAAACAAAATAATCCTTACAGGGAAGGTTAGCTTTGCCAGGGTCTCCAACCAACTGTTGCGCTCAAGATTCTACTGCCCAGGGAGGACAGAGCAGAAGGCAAGCACCATTTACAAAAAGGGGTCTGAAAGTCACATGTCCTCTGGAGGTAAGGGTGCCACATGTCACACAAGCATCAACAGTGCAGCTGTCTGCCTCTGTAGAGAGATCTGTTCTGTCTTTGCCCACCAGATTCAGAGACAGCCATTTGAAATACTAGATGTGGAGAGGAGGGGCACAAAATCCATCCTTGATAAAGTTTCCTACTGCTCATTAGTGCTGAATGATCACTAAGACCACAGTATTAATGGGGAAATACATTTGCACTGTTCTGTTCCTGCAGTGACTCATACATATTTGATGTTCAGGGATTTCTTATATTCTATAAAATCATTTTCAAGCTTTCCTTAAACTATGCTGAAGAGTAATCTATGTTCTCTTAATGCTTTCTGCTAAAATAGGTTTTTATGATTATTCCTACAAAATTACTTTTTATTTTTACTTCCACTCTGCCACTGGCTCTCTTGTGTCTTTTTTTTTTTTCTTCCAAATTCATTCAGAGAAGATAAAAATATTTAAAATAGTGTCTTAACCAGGGGTAAAACTACAAAACTGCTTAAAGTCTGCAGTTAAACTGAAATCGGACTATGGTGCAATCCACCATCAGGAAAGCAATGGTAATGTTTGTGGTAATAAAACAATGGCTAATAAGCATGTGGTAGGTGACAGGTACTATGCTAAGATATGTGTGTCTGTGTGTGCACGTGTGCATGTGTGTAATCTGCACTTAAATATGAAAATTCAAGGCTCAGAGAGGTGGCCCAAAATCACATGGCCAGTGACAGGTAGAGTCAATATTCAACTCCAGGGTCTCTGAATCCACAGTGATGAAAAGTGAGCCCTGGAGAGAAATTACTGCAATTCATGTCCCAGCTCCACCTCTTAAAAATTACATGACAGTGGGCAAGTTATTCGATATCCTCTTATATCTCAATTTCCTCATCTGTAACATGGAAATAACAATATCATATCCATAGGATTTAATGGGATGATCTGAGGAGATGCTCAGAATAGATCCTGGCACATAGAGAAGATTCAGAAACTGTTAGCTGTTGTGGTTTCAGGGGACATTTTGGGGCTTCTTTCTCATCAACAGGTGAAATTACTGGTCAGATTCTAGTTTCTTTAACATTTGTTGTGGTCATCTGGTTCTCACACTTCTTCACATGCCCTTCTCACATGCCAAACTGACTCACTGGTTTGCCAGCACTCCCACTATTCGCTGCCACCTGGCTTCCCTCCACCTGTTATGGCCCAAGTGAGATGGTGTCTTCTCCTCCTCCGTGGGGGGTTTTATTTTCCCAACTTTCATAGCATTTTACTTATAATTAAGAGTTCTTTTTGTCACCATATTGAGGTTGAGTGAAATACCCTTTAGATATCCAGTTGGTGGTACCAACTGGGCAGTTGATTCACAAGCCTGGAGTTATAGGTGAAGGACAGGGTGGACGTACCGGAAGTCCTCGGTCTATAAATGGTATTAGAGACTCTGAAATGTAGAGGAGGAAGAGGCAAAGGCCAAAGAGGCTAAAAAGAAGCAGACGGCATAATAGGAAAAACTCCTGGTGAAGGCAGTGTTACCAAAAGCAACAGAAGGAAGGGTCTGCAGAAGAGAGCAGTCAGCTGTTGAATGCACTGAGATGTCAAGATACATACAAAGATGCCAGGGGAATTGGCCACATGAAGGTCATTACAAGAGTAGTTTATGAAAGGAAGGAGGACTAAGGCCCAAGAGGAGTAGCCTAAAAGAGAGTGTGCAGTCAGAAAGTAGAAACAGCAGCCACATGCAACCCTTTCAAGAAGCTTTGCTAGCAATGGAGGTCAAAGTGATAGATCAGGAAGCAAGTGAACTGATTGAGTGTGGAGGTCAAGAGAAGCTTCTTGTTTAAAATTTTTTAATGTTTATTTTTTTGAGATAGAGACACAGAGCATGAGCAAT
Source organism: Panthera tigris (assembly GCF_018350195.1). Lineage (NCBI taxonomy): Eukaryota > Metazoa > Chordata > Mammalia > Carnivora > Felidae > Panthera > Panthera tigris. The sequence goes on along the minus strand of NC_056668.1, from coordinate 130,199,875 downwards.
GGAGGGGCAGAGAGAGAGGGAGACACAGAATCTGAAGCAGGCTCCAGGCTCAGCTGTCAGCATAGAGCCTGATGCAGGGCTCAAACCTACAAACCGTGAAATCATGACCTGAGCTGAAGTCAGCCACTTAACTGACTAAGCCACCCAGGTGCCCAAGAAGCTTCTTGTTTAAAATGGGGCATTAGATCATATTCTGTCCTGATACGTATGCTCCAGTAGACGTAGAAATAGAGGAGAAGGAAAAGAAAGAAGATAGCTGTTGGAGGGAAGGTCACTGGGATGGTGACAGAGGCTGAGATCCAAAGCACTCAGAGAGAGGATGGTCTTTTACAGGAGCATGGATGGTCCCTTCACTAGGGACAGAGGGAAGGCCAAGTAAGTGGTGATGGATTCAGGGAAGTGGGTAATTTGGGCACTGAGAAGATGGGGAATCTCTATGTGTTCATTTCTATTTTCTCAATGGGATATTAGGTAAAGTCATCCCCTGGTGGGATTTAGCAAGTTGTAGAATAAAGAAGGTGTGAAATAGTTACTTCGAGCCATGGAAAATAAGCATACCAGAGAAGTATAGTAGAATCATGGGCAGTGATGTGGGCCATTTTGAATTATGATCAGTAATTATTTAAATGGGATCTTTTAGAGAATTGGATATTTCTCTCCTGGAATGTTTTTGTTGAGGTACAGGCATAAGTAAGTAGATGTCTGGATTTAATTTACAGCTTTGCTAGAGGAGTCTGACAAAGGAAGAGGGGAGTGAAAGAGTCAAGGGTGTTAGGTGACAGGCCGAAAGACTGCAGGTGACCATGAAGGGGAAGAGCTGGAGTAAGTATGGTGGAAGAGTATAAAGAGATGGTTGTAGAGCGTAAGGCTTGAAACTGATTCCAGAAGAGGCAGGGTTCTTGGTGCCATGGAGGTCAAGGGAATGATTGTGGGGGTGGACAACTGAGGAGGGTAAAGAAAACGGTAACTGGATATGAGAACGGCCAAAGTCAGAGAGACCAAGAATAAATGATACCACAAGAATGGTGAGAGGAGTAGGGTATGGGAGAAAGAGGGCGGGTCGCCGAAGTCATCCATGCACGGGGGGAGTGACAGGGTTTGCTAAATGTCAGCAAAAGGCAAGCTTGGGTTTCTAGCGGTGAATGAGGTGACTAGGGATGTGAGGTATCCTGGGATAGGTCCTGATAATCTCCAGGCAGAAGGTGGGAAATTGATTCAAGCCGGACAGCCCAGGGCCTTAGGGCTGTGGATCCCCCCAGCACTTGGAATTACAGGACCTGTGTTTGAGTTTAAGCCCCATCAGCCACTAGCTGTGTGAGTTTGCAAAAGCCAACCTACTTACTCTCATCCATCAAATAGAGATAGATGTTCAATGACTTGCCTTGTTCACAAGGATCATTTGAAATAATGAATGTAAAAGTATTTTACAAACTCTAAAGTACCGTTTAAAAGTAAGTTAAAATTTAAAATGTATGTATCTTAACATTATAATTTCTAGCCTCTAAACTAGATACATTTGTCTGCCACAATACCTTTGGCTTGTGTTCTGGAGATTGCAGTGTTGAATAGTACTGATCAATAACAGCTTATAAAATGAATTAGAGCCTGTGACTAATGCCTTCACTGGTTACTGTCAGCATCACCATCAGCACTGTCTAGCAGTAATGCTTTGAAAATTCTAGGAAAAAAATACCCCAAAAACTCTGACCTTTCATTTCACCAAATCCACTGAAATGAAGAATAAAGAAGCATTTCTTAAGGTTAAAGTCATAAGAATATTTATACATTTTTACCTAATAATTCCATTCTCACAAACTTTTTTAAATCCTTGAATCCAACCCAACGTATATACAGAAAAGTACAGAAATCACAAATGCCCATATGACTCTTCACAGAGGGAACACACTCCTGTAATTAGCCTCACTCCTAGAAATGTGATGCCTGTAAATATTCCCCTGGATGAAAAAGCTTTGTTCCTAAGGATGTTCACTCAGTGTTACAGTGAAAAACACTAAATTTTTGGTGGAAGAATGACTAGGTAAAAGTCAGCACATAAATTCAGTGTAACAGTATGGAGGCATTAAAAATGACAGTTTTGAACCATAGAGTGAAATTCATAAAACTTGAATGCCCTTGAGTCAGGCGGGTCGGTGAAACATGAGAAGCAGCCTGTTTTAAAATGATATGAGGAAGGTGGGCACAGGACAGTAAAGAAATGGAGAATGGGGAGCACAGGCTGTGCCTAGACTTCCACATTAAAAGGCTAAAAAATAATAACAAACCAGAAGAATGTAAAGCATAGTGCTGATCAAAAAAACATGCCCTGGGCCTAGTTTTGCTCACAGGCCTTTAGTCTGTGACCCTAGCTGGAGGTCGAGGGAAACGCAGGCAAAATAAAGGTAGCAGGTGTGACATTATTATGATGATGCCCAGATTGTGGCCACGAAAGGACAAGGGCCGGAGTTGAGCACAGAAATACAAACATGAGTCTTGGTGGGAATTTGGCCAAATGCCCTCACCCCTTTAAGCCTCATTTTCTCCATCTGTAAAAAAAAGGGGGGCGAGGGGCACCTGGGTGGCTCAGTTGGTTAAGCATCCGACTTCAGTTCAGGTCATGATCTCATGGTCTGTCAGTTCAAGCCCTCCATTGGGCTCTGTGCTGGCAGCTCAGAGCCTGGAGGCTCCTTCGGATTCTGTGTCTCCCTGGCTCTCTGCCCCTCCCCAGCTCATCGTCTGTCTCTCTCTCCTTCAAAAATAAATAAACATTAAAAAATGCTTTTGATAAAAAGGGGGGGAGGGGACTTTAAAAATGCCTCCTGCCAGAGCTGTTGTAAAGGTTAAGTGCATAGGAAAGTGCCTACCTTTCCTTTGCCTCTTCCTCCTCATTGTTATTATATTGCTCTCATTAATATTATTAATATTAATAATGGGCTTTCTGACTTCATATCCCACTCTCCTCCTCCCCCTTGTTCTCCTGACTAGCCACACCAGCCTTCTTGATATTTCTCCAACATGTTTCAGCCTCAGGGCCCCAGTTCTCTCCCCCCAGTATTGGCCTCACTTCATGTGGGTCTCTGCTCAAATGACACCTCCTCACAGGGGACTGGCCAGCTCCTCGCCTGTCTGTCTGTCTGTCTGTCTGTCTCTCCCTCCCTATCACCTGGCTTTATTGTTCTTCAGTGCACATAGCACTGCCTGATATTTTATTGCATGTGTATTTTTTAATTTCTCTGCTTTTTCTCTCCCTAAAAGGGAAGCTCTACGAAGTCAGGAATTTACCTAATGTGTCCAATGTCGTATTCCGAGTTCCTAGAAGGCACCTGGTGTATAATAGACATTCAAGAAGGGTCTCTTGAACACTATTGAGTGTTCACAGTAGAGCCATCACGTCTTATATTTTCCCTTTATTTCTAATCTCAGAGCCACAATGTGATCTGTGTAATTAATGATTTAAAAAGACGTTTCTTGTGGGCGATTTGAATGCATAACTCTTTTCTACCTCTTCTAACTTGTATGGCAGATCAGCCATGCAGAAGCTGGGAGCACAAGTGTTTGAGGAGGTCTATAACTACCTCAAGAGAGCAAGGCACCAGAATGCCAGCGAAGCCGAGATCCGGGCAGCTCTAGAAAAAGTGGTGCCTCATGCCAGTGACTGTTTTGAAGTTGACCAGCTCCTGTACTTTGAGGAGCAGTTGCTGATCACAGTGGGTAAAGGGCCCACACTCTGGAACCCACACCAACAACTGCCAAACGCAAGCAAGTTCAAGGGGACAAATCCATTCAGCACATAGCTGGACTCCGTTATGGGAAATGAGTACGTAGCTGGAGTCACCATCTCTACTTTCAATTCCTTATCAAGAGGAGGGAGTCCTTTAGAGAGTAGTAAACATATCTGCCTGTACCTGGAACCCCGGGCCAGTTGGTGTTTGGTCTACACTCTGAGGTGAGCTTCTGGACCAAGCGTGGCTTCCTGAACAGCATTCCCGCACTCGTGCCCTCAGGGCTTCCAGAGGGTTGGACCTCCCCGTGATGGCCTGGAGAATCATCTACTCTTTACCATTTCCACTTGGAGGACAGGCTCGGTGCCTGTCTGCTTTGAGTCACAGTGCCCTGTGGCCAGCTGGCTCCTGAAGGTCGCTGAACACTGGCCTCCGACACACGGAGCTGCTAACCAGGAGTCACAAATATTTGTTTCAGGTGACCCATTTTGGGTCCACTTTTGCCCTTTCCTGGCTAACAAGCAAGATGTGCATATATATAAGGACCTGGACTAAAAATCCAAAAAGCAATTCTCTTCTGTGATTTATTCTCCAAGCTCATCCATGGAGTATTGAAGACATTTATTCTAATAAATATATTTCCCATGGTTATAAAGTAAATCACCTATTTTATCTTTTCCTTATCTAGAAGTATATTGATGAATGTAACACATCTATGTAATAATTATTCCCCAGAGCAGCTAACATTGGATTTATTTGGTGCCTGTCACATGCCAGTGCTGTGCTCTGAGCTTACAAGTTTAAGGACCTTATGTCATTGGATCTTTTCACTGATGAGAGAGACGGGGAGAGAGAGGAGACATTATCCCCCTCTTTTAGCTGATGTGCTTATTTACTCAGTTACCAGAGCTGAGCTGAGCTGTCACCCCAGGTCTCTCTGATGCCACCACCCATGCTCTTAACTGCTACGCATGTGGGTTTTCAACCAAGAGGCTACATCAGACTTGCTTGAGGAGCTTCTGAAACATGCACATGTATAAACATAGTGTTAGAGAATTATTCTGACACTTGTCAAAACAGTAGAGAAGACTTTATTCAGAACTATTGCAATAGGGGAGAGAGACAGGGCTCAACTCCAAACATAGCACAGAAAGCTGGAGATTTATAACCAGGGATGGGATGGGGCACAGCGGGACTCTGGGGATATAAAGTTACTAGGAGAAGACATCTAGAGTAGGGGAGACTTTTGTCACATTGACTTAACAGGACTCTTGCTGAAGACAGGCCGGGGTGATAAGATATCAAGGGTGGTGATTCTCAATAAACTGACTTGACAGGATTCTTGCTCAGCTGGACTCAGCAACCTGAAGATAGGGCCCAGGTGGAGGCCTAGCCAAAAGAGTGCTCAGAGGAGCCTGTCTGAATTTCAGTCAAACAGAGAACCTTTGGCCATCTCCAGCCCCACCCCCTCCTTTCTCTGGGTAGGTACGTGGCCCAAGCACATCTCTGTTACATAACTACCTGGTGAATCTGATGCACAGATTATATAGTGTTCAGTGTCCGGCCTCTGCTAACAGTTGAAGAAACTGAGGCAGAGAGGCCTGTGGCCTTACCCACCTGTTGTCCACATGCCGCGCCCCCAGCACGATGCAATGCCTTTTAGACTAGTCGGTGTTTCTCAAATTTGAGCATCAGGATCACCAGGAGGGCTTGTTAAAACACAGATGACAGGGCCCACCCCCAGCATTTCCGATTCAGTAGGTCTGGGTGGACGCTGAGAATTTGCATTTTTCACAAGTTGCCAGGTGATGTTGACGCTCCTGGTGTGAGAACCACACTCAGACCCTTCTTCCTGTTGTGGCCCCTGTCTTTATTTGGAGCAGCACTCTGGCCTGCTCTCCTTGGGGCTAATTCATCTCACGAACATTTCTGAAGGTCGTGTGAGGACTGGGAAGAAGGGCCCAAACACTTCAGATGCCCCACAGTGAATACTCTGAAGAGGCAGCGTTTGGGAGAGAAAAGGTCAAAGTGTGACTAGGCTTCGGGGAATCTGATGGGGTCAGTTCAAGGACAAGGGAGCACGGCCACTGTGCTCTAGGTCCCATTCCCACCTCTGCCCAGCAGCCAAACGAACCACGGGGTACCTAAGTGAACCTCTGCCATGCTCAAGGGCTTGTGAACATCACTCCTCTGTGTTCCCTCAACTCCCAACTTCACACTCTGGAGGGGTGTTGGGGCCGGCACAGATCTTCACTCTGCCTCTTCCCAGAGCTGATGGCGCCCATCCCCACCCCTGCATGCTGTGCAGTTGTTCCTGGTTGGCAGGTGGCAGTCATGTTGCTTATCTCACAGCTCCTGTGTCTGGGACAGGAAAAATAGGCCTCAAGCATGGGCTGCTTCCCGGAGGCGGAATCTGAGACTTTGCAGAATTCTGAACTTGATATGTTGTTCAAGCCAAAATCCAGAACCTGTGACCATTGCTAGCATAGAACACTGAAGATCAGGTTTGCCCTGGGAAACCCGGGACATTGCCATCATGGTAACAGGGAGGAGAACTCACCTCCGAGAAGAGCTCCTCGAAGCTCCCGTATCCTTTTATGACCAACCTGATTTCAAATGGATCTAGAAGAAGGAGAAAATAGTAGCAACTTATACAAGTTAATAAAAGTTTCAGAATCTTTTCACTAATGGTTTTCATAACATCAGAACAGAATACTTGTGTGAGTTGCTGGGTCAGAATAAGAAATAGCCGGATTTCAAGTAGCCTCTACCATCTCTCACCGATGAATGTGCCCAGGGAACAGTAGCCTGGGTTTAAGAACATGTTGTTTGGGTCATAGCTGTAGCCTATAGGCTCTGTGGCTGGGGCCTACAAGTTGAACTGACAAAAAAAACCAGATTGACAGCAGAAAAAGCATACAAATTTTATTTGATGTTAATATTTTTACATGGCAGAAGGGGGCTTTCCAGGAAGAAGTGAAAACCTCAAAGCTCTGAGAGCTTATATACCATTTGACAAGAGGAATAAATTTGTAGAGAAGTAACAAGACAAAGGAAGGGGATTTAAGCTCCTAAGGGAGGCAAATTGTGGGACAGTAACGAGGAAATATATGGGGGAAACTAATGGAAGATAAAGGTCATTTTAGTAGGTTTGTTTGTATAATCCTTCTCAGGGTTGACACACCATCTCCAATGATAAGAATGGGCTTTTCTGGCTCAGGGAAGGCACTTTTCTCCTAGGAAATGTATGGTTTTAGGCAGGAAGGGGAAGGCACAAAGCTTTTTCTGCATCTGCTGTTTCTCACTTGTTTTCAGCTCAAAATAATCCTTATATCAAAACGGCTTATTTTGGGGGTGGTATATCCTGGCCCCCAACAATGTTTAGAAAGATAGGTCCAGACTGAAAACATCTTATCCTCCTGAGATTTATGCTATACATTATATCAGCTTTCAAAAAGAGAAAGCTGGGGGTGGGGGGGAGAGTGGGAAATCCATCTTGGATCATGACTCCATGCCTTATAAAAGAAACTCATTCAGGTTCACTTTTCATTTGGTTTACTGGGAGTGAGGGCAGTGGTGCAGGATTTAAGATGACTAGAAGAAAGTACCTTTGTATTATTACTATTGGGAAAGTACTTTCTCCTTCAGTCAGACTCAGTCTGGATTTGGGGTGACTCCCAGGTTGGTATTAACCACTAACCAAACTGCAAGATGGTGGGTGGAAACTGGCTGGAGATTAAAGAAGTCAGAAGGTGTTTGTTAAGAAGTAGTCACAGGTATGAGAGAATAAAGGAACCCTGCTACCTTGCTCCTTTGTAAAATATATATCTTTATTTCACGAACACCAATTGACCTTTCTGCTTTCTATTGATGCAGAGGAAATGCCATCAGCTATTTTGGATGATGCGGAGATAAGGCACACACAGGAGAGTGATGGAAGTTAATTATTTAATGTATTTGGGGCTGAGGCCAGAGCGAAAGCTCTAGGTCTATTATAAAGTCCAGCCATCACAGTGGGCTCAGGATAAAGGAGGCTGACAAATTAAACAGTAGCTCCAGGGGGGAAACACCCCACTCCTCTTTCAGGATGATGGGATCACTAGCTAATGTGTCAGAAGATGGGGCCAGGACACCCAGAGGATAAAGAGGCAAAAAATGAAAAATGAGGCAAAGAGAAGGGCTGTGGGGGAGGGGAGGGAGACGGTGGAGGGGGCAGGGTCGGACACACCATGAAGAGGGTTTTAAGATGCTTCTGCCACAATCTGCGTAAGGAAACAAACAGAACTTAATACCATACAACTTGGATTCTAGATGCCCTCTTCCCCCTTGTGTGTGGTCTAGGCCAAGTCATTTTCTCCGAGCCTTTTCCTGCTTTTGTCTGAAGACTGCTGTTCAGAACAAGTAAGATAATGTAATAAGCAGAATCACATGAAATTGGCAAGGAGGTTTAGTGTGATATGTGGAGATGCTTTCAATCTGGAAGATTCCCGTAACTTTGGAGAAGGAATCACTAGCTTTCTTGTCAGGCTCCTTGATATCCCATCATTGGAGATTCATCCCTTAGGCTTCTAAGATTCTACTACTACCATACAAACACACCCCAAAAAGTATACATTTTTAGCCATGTTTAGCCAGCTCGACTAGAATTTAGCTGACAGTCAGCTAAGAGCTAATAGGGCCATGAAGGCAGCAGCTCTGGAGAGGCAAGCAAGTGGGCTCTGAGACCAGCTCTGAGTCCACACAATGCCGCAACACATTTCACATTTCATTACCCTGCCCCGTGTGACCCCAAAGCAAGCAACGTTACCAGTACCCTTAGGAAGCTCAGTTCTTCCCTAACTTCAGAAGGAAAATCAGAAATCTGGTCCAACAAGTGTGCATTATAAAATAATATATTCATTAGGAATGTCAGAGTCATTAGCATTTATACAGAATTGAAATCTTCACTCCCATAGGAATATTTTCAAAGTAGATTTGTAAGTTTAGATTCGGAGACAATCTTCCAACAGCTAGAAATTTTTTTCTCTCTAAAATATTGTGACCTTTTCTTGCTCTGAAAGATTGAACTTTTGAACTTTTGGTTCCAATTCGCCCCTCCCTGGACCCCTGACTGTTCCCTTATAACTTCATAGGTCTTCCCACCCCCACAGGGGGAGTAGATTTCCCTACCCCTTGACTCTGAGTTTGGCCATGGAACTTGTTTTGGCCGAGTGATCACTAGGAGCAGGAAGCATGCAGGGGCACTCCATTATGTTCTCTTGTGCCTCTGCCCTCACCAGACAGCCCACCAATCACAGGGGAAGGATGAGGGACCGGGAGCAGAACCACCCCAGCCAACCGGTAGAGTCACCCCAGCCAACAAAGAAGGCAGAAGCACTCCAGACAATCTGCAAATTCTTGCACCAGAAGCAAATGTTCATTGCTGTATGCTCTACTCAGTTTTTATGTTTATTACACTGCATTATTATGGCAATAAGCTAACCAATACACCCGATATCGCTCTCTATCCCTTAACACTTTTTATCAAGTCTTTGGGCTTCCTTTTTCTTGGCACTGATTTTTAGAAATTTGGGTAAAGTTTACTGATAATGATTTAGTGGTTTCTCAGAAAAAAATGTGTATACTCTTTTTCAAAAAGGTGAACCACGAAATGTCTTTCCTGGCTTTCAGCATGCTTCCAGACAACGCTGCGCAGGAGTGTGGAGCCTACGAAGACCACTTCATCTGCAGATATGGTCTCATTCTTCTTTGGATTTTACATCAACATGTGTTGAGTTCTCATTCCAAACCAGGCATTTAGACACACAATTTTGAATGATAAGCATTCAACAGGCAACAGAAACAACCCAAATGTCTGTTGACAGATGCATGGGTAAAGGAAATGTGGCATATTTATGAATATACACAATGGAATATTATTTAGCCTTAAAAAAGAAGGAAAACCTGCCATTTTTTACAACATGGATGAACCTGGAGGACATTATACTAACTGAAATAAGCCAGAAAGACAGATACTACATGATCTCACTTATATGTGGAATCTAAAAATGTCAAGCTCATAAAAGCAGAGAACAGAATGGTGGTTGCCAGGCTGGGGTTAGGTTGTCAGATGTTCATCAAAAGTTATGTTTGGGGCACTTGAGTGGCTCAGTCGGTTGAGTGTCCGACTTCAACTCAGGTGATGATCTTGCAGTTTGTGAATTTGAGTCCTGTGTCAGGCTCTGTGCTGACAGGTCAGAGCCTGGAGCCTGTTTCAGATTCTCTTTCTCTCTCTCTCTCTCTCTCAAAAGTAAATAAACATTAAAAATAAAATTTATAATGTTTTAGTTCTACAGAACAAGTAAGCTCTGGAGATCTAATGTACAGCACAGTGACTCTAGTTAGAATACCGTCTTACTACATACCTGAAATCTGCCAAGAAAATAGATCTTAAGTGTTCTTACCACACACGAAAAATGGTAACAGTGTGAAGTAATAGATATGTTAATTAGGTTGATTATAGTAATCATTTCACATTGTTTAAGTATATCAAAACATCACCTTAAATATATATAGTTTTTGCCAATTATACCTCAATAAAGCTGGGAAAAATTTCATCAGGCAAATAAGAGGGACGACAAGATCTTGCAGGCCTAAGAACACAAACATGGAAGACACAAGACACAGCATGTGGGTTCTAGGAGTTTGAAATCTTTTTGTGCTGGTGGTATACAAAGTGTGAGAATGATTACATCATGTTTGAGAGGAAGGTGTAGTGGGCAGCCTCCAAGATGGCCTCCGAAATGATCCTCACTCTGATAGTCCTGTCTTATGCAGTTACTTCTCACATGGCCTGAGGGGCGGCCCATGTGACCCATAAAATACTGTCTAAATGGTGGCGTTTGGCTTCTGTGACTAGGTCACAAGACATGGATTCCATCTTGCTTTCTCTTGGATCACTCACTCTGAAGGAAGCTGGCTACCATCTTGTGAGGACACTCAAGCAACTTTATGGAGAGATCTATGTGATACAGAATTGAGGCTTCTGCCAACAGCCAGCGCCAAGTTGAGCCACCAGGAAAGCAAATTCTCCACCCTAATCATGCCTTCATTTGACTGTAGCCCTTGCTTACATCTGGACTAAAACATCACAAGAAACTCTCTGGAGCCAGAGCCATCCAGCTAAGCCATTCCTTAATTCCTGACCCACAGACAATGTGAAATAATAAGTGTTCGCTGTTGTCTTAAGCCACTACATTTCCCAATATGATTCAGTAATAGATCACTAATATAGAAGGCAATGCTCAGATTTGAGCTCCTGTGTTCTATAGCCAGGGGCAGCCCCTAAAGAGGTATCACCAGGGCATGGCTTTTAGCTGCCTCATGAAACTGTGTGGAGGGCAGGTTTGGACAGCATGAGACTGGGGGCAGGACGGAGAGGTAGTTAGTTGTGTCCAGGTGAGAAAAGTTCAAGTCAGGGCACTGATGATGAGGGAGCATAAGTCAAGCTGAAGCAAAGTACAGGCCAACAGCATCCCCTCTCCCCACCAGGTGGGATATGTGTGATAGTCCTCAGGCACTCCTGGCTGCCCAAAAACAGAAGAAAGGAAAGAAAGCAAATGGTTGACTGATAGAGATCATGGCCATGCAGGACAGGAGTCTCCTTCAGTTTATGGATAACTTAGTAAACTGCAAGAAAAGGCAATCTTATCCATAGCCTAATCTCTAGAAACCTACGGACTCCATTTCCTGGAGCCCTAATATCACCCTCATCAAGATATAAGGAGGCTTAATTGCTTGATATGGTAATGTGGGAAACTAAAGGAAATGAAAAATTACATTTCCTTACTGCCTACACCCCACTGACAAGTCCTTGAAACAGGTAGAGTGACCTTCCTCTAGGAGCTCAGTTGCCTTGATGATGACACTTGCTAGGGCTTGGCTTAACATGATCCTGATCCCCCAGGATCCTGTGAGTCTCCTTAAACACATAAAAATTCCTTTGCAAGCCCCCTTTATCTTTAACCCCCAAGTATATGTTAGCAATTATACTCCAAACCTATGACCCATGATACATATCTGAAGGGTCTCATGACTGAGGTTTTACTAAACAGTAATAACAATGTTTTCCTACTAACCACTAGCCTCTCAAGGTCCTAGAAACCTTGCTTCCAAAATTGCTTAGAGATTCACACTGTCCCTAACCCCATTCCAACCTGAAGGTATATAATCAGTCACTCTTCACAACCCTAGGCAGTGCTTTCTGCCCACGGGTCCTGTCCCCATGCTTTAATAAAAATCACCTTGCACCAAAGACGTCTTCAAGAATTCTTTCTTGGCCATCAGCTCCAAACCCCACCATCACCCCAAAACCCCATCACTGACAATGGAGTCAACTCAAGGGAATCAGAAGAACCAAGAACTGATTTGTGGGGGGGTGGTTTGTGAGGACTCCTAGGTTTCCAGCATGGGTGACTGGGCCATTCACAGACCTGGGGATACAGGAGATGTGGGGGAGTTTGGTGGCGGGGGGAGAAACACTGAGTCCATTCCTGGGTGTGTTGGGTTTGGGGTGCTTGTGGGATATTCAGGTGAAGAGGTCTGGGCATGAAGTTGGAGGTGTCTGGAAAGTTCTTATAATCAATGGGTCCACCTAATGAGCTCCAGACAACACAGTGGATATTTTCAATGTTGGACCTGCAGACAACTAAGAGTAGAGTTGCCTTCTATAGAATGCCACCTCTTTTAAGTCTGCTAGATTTGACTTCAGATATGTGAGTACCCCCCCCCCCCAATAATAATCACAGCATGTAGCCCTTCTAGTAAGTCCTTTGGGATAAACCCCATCTTATCTGGCAGCTCTCTGCTGGGGGCATCTCCTCCCCACTCCCCCATTGTATATTCTTCAAAAGCAGTGATTCTCACCCGTGGTTTTGCATTTGCAACATCTGGAAAATTTCATGAGGATTAAGTGGAATAATTAAAAATTTCCCAGTAGATGATAGATGTTGGTCACAGTCTTCTTTAGGCCTAAAAAGTGAGACTTAGACCCTTAACTTTTTCTCCCTCTCCTGGACCAAAAGGGATCCTGTCTGTGAAAGAGTTCTGTGAAATGCAAAGCTTTATTCAAATGTAAATTATAACCTTTAGCTTCAGGAGAAGTCAAAGATTTTTTTTTATTTTTAACTTTTTACTATGGAAAACATCAAACTGTATAAAAGTAAAGAGAATAATATAATATCCCCTTGTTACAGAACCATCACTCAGCTTTAGAAATCAATTCATGACCAATTCTATTTTATTTATATTCTCACCCACTACCACCTCACTGATTATTTTTATCATATAATTTATAAATATTTCAGCATGTATCTCTGTAAGATAATCCTTTTTTTTTTAATTAAAAATAGATCTACCCTATGACCCAGCATTAGCACTGCCAGGAATTTACCCAAGGGACACAGGAGTGCTGATGCATAGGGGCACTTGTACCCCAATGTTTATTGCAGCACTTTCAACAATAGCCAAATTATGGAAAGAGCCTAAGTGTCCATCAACTGATGAATGGATAAAGAAATTGTGGTTTATATACACAATGGAATACTACTTGGCAATGAGAAAGAATGAAATATGGCCTCTTGTAGCAGCGTGGATGGAACTGGAGAGTGTTATGCTAAGTGAAATAAGTCACACAGAGAAAGACAGATACCATATGTTTTCACTCTTATGTGGATCCTGGGAAACTTAACAGAAGACCATGGGGGAGGGGAAGGGGGAAAAAAAGAGAGGGAGGGAACCAAACCATAAGAGACTCTTAAAAACTGAGAATAAACTGAGGGTTGATGGAGGGTGGGAGGGAGGGGAAAGTGGGTGATGGGCACTGAGGAGGGCACCTGTTGAGATGAGCACTGGGTGTTGTATGGAAACCAATTTGACAATAAATTTCATATTAAAAAAAAGAATACTTTTAAGCTTCAAAACTGTTATTACACTTAAAAATTATCAATAATTGCTATCTATCAAATATCCACTCAGTATTCACATTCCCCCAGTCTTACTTTTTCTATAAGTTTGTTTCTTCAAATTAGGATCTAAATAAAGCCCAGTTGCCTCAAGTGATATGCCTCCTCCATCTCTTTTCCCCCCTTGTAATTCATTTATTGAAGGAAGCAGGTCATTTGTCTTTGTTGAATTTCCTTTAGTCTAGATTTTACTGATTATACCCTCCTCATTTTTTAAAAAAATTATTTTTTGTAGAAGTTTTAGACTTACAGAAAAAGTTGTAAAGATAGTATAGAGAGTTCCCAAACGGTCCACGCAGTTTCCCCTATTATTAATATCTCACATTAGCATGGTATATTTGTTACAATAATGCACCAATATCAATATATTATTTTTTAATGTTTATTCATTTATTTTGACAGAGTGAGCATGCAAGGGGCAGAGAGAGAGGGAGAGAGAGAATCCCAAGCAGGCTCCATGCTGTCAGCACAGAGCCTGATGTGGAGCTCCATCTCATAAATCATGAGCTCATGACCTGAGCCAAAATCAAGAGTCGGATGCTCAACCGACTGAGTCACCCAGGTGCCCCTCAATATAGTAATACTAATCAATGTCCATACTTTATTCAGATTTCCTTAGCTTTGATCTAATGTCCTTTTTCTAATCCAGGATCCTATCCAGGATACCACTTTATTACATTCAAACATCATGAATCCTGAAGGTCCCCTTTGTTGTGGCAGTTTCTCAGACTTTCCTCGTATTCAGTGACAACAGTTTTGAGGTGTGCTGGGCAGGTGTTTTGTAGCATGTCCCTCCATTGGGGTTTAATGCTTTTCTCACAATTAGACCAGGGTTATGTCATTTTTGGAGGAAGACAACTAACAGTAAGTACCATGTTCATCACATCATACCAAGGGTGCATACCATCAACATGACTTATCACTGTTGATGTTGACCTTGATCACCTGGCTAAAGTAATGTTTGTCAGGTTTCTCCTCAAAGTTACCAAATTGCTCCTCAGCCCCCTTTTCCTACTGTCCTCTTTGGAAGGAAGTCATTATTCACAACCCAAACTTGAGGAATGGGCAATTGTGCCTCACCTTCTGGAGGGCAGAGTATCTATATAAATTATTTCAAATTCTTCTGCATGAGAAATTTGTCTCTGTCCACTCATTTACTCATGCATTATTTTTTTTAAGTAAACTATACACCCAACCCTGAGATCAAGAGTTGCATGCTCTACCGGCTGAGCCAGACAGGTGCCCCTACTTATGTGTTATTTACATCAGATAGCTAGATATTAGTTTATAATTTGGGTTACAATCCAATATTACTTTATTTTGTTGCTCAAATTGTTTCAGCTTTGGCCATTGTGAACTCTAATTGGTTCCTGTATCCCTGTCACTTTGACATACTCCCATCAATATGTTTTATTTTTTTTCTTTTCATTAAAAAATTCTGGCATCACAATATGCTCCAGGTCTATCATGTATCTATCAGGTATATTTCTTGTCCCAGTGCTAGAATCAGCCTTTTTTCCAAGGAGTCTTAGTTCCTTTCATTAGAAAATGATACTGGAGGGACACCTAGGTGGCTTAGTCAGTTAAGTGACTGACTTCAGCTCATGTCATAATCTTGCAGTTCATGAGTTTGAGCCCTGCATCAGGCTCTCTGCTGTTAGCACGGAGCTCACTTTGGATCCTCTGTCTCCCTCTCTCTGCCCCTTCCCCATGTGTGCCCATGCTCTTGCTTTCTCTCAAAATTACACATTAAAAAAAAAAAAAAGAGGGGCCCCTGGGTGGCTCAATCGGTTAAGCATCTGACTTTTGGTTTCGGCTCAGGTCATGATCTCATAGTTCATGGGTCTGAGTCCTGCATTGGGCTCTGCACTGACAGTGTGAAGCCTGCTTGGGATTCTTTCTCTCCTATCTCTGTTCTTCACCCATTTGTGTTCTCTGTCTCTCTCTCAAAATACATAAACAAACTCAAAATTTTTTTAATAAAAAAAGGAAAATGGTACTGGTAATCAAGCTCTGGGCATGCTTTTTGCTACTGGGGTACCACTGCTTCTACTCCCTGTCAGCTGACAGAGTGAGGACATTTGTGTACACTAACCCTTGTATATTCACATAGCCATAACTATTTCTATGTGTAATCATCTGTATCCAAGTTAAGCTAAACACAAATTCATACTGCTGTCTCCAGCTCTGATACACTACCACATGGATCTTCCTAGCTTCTTCCTGACATTTAAAAAAGACGTTCTTTTGTATTTCTTATAAAATTGTCATCAGATCCAGATTCAAATTCAGTTTTTTGGTAAGAATATTTCATAGTAGGTGGTGCGTTCTTCCATTGTGAGGCACGTAAGATCCGATTTTCTTTTAGTGATGTTAGCAGTCATTGATGATCATTTCCTACTATCTATTACCTAAGTTTTAAAAATAGTAAAATTATGATTGGCTCTATCTTTTTTTCTTTGACTAGAATACCCTACATAAACTTGCCCTTATCAACTATTTGGGAGTCCCGAGGGACAGCCCATATTAAAAAAAAAGACAGGATAAATGCTTCTTTTCCTCCTCTTCCTCCTCCTTATTATTATTATTTCAGGATTCAAATACTATTTATTGAATTAATGGATTGATTATCTCAGAGACTCCCAAAATTTCTCAGTTCTCTGTAATTTAGGGTGTCCATAAATTTTTCATGGTCCCCTTAAGCCAAAAGAAATAGCTAACAATGTCATTTGCTAAATGGTTAGATCCAAACATCTTATAAGTGTTATATCCTAACAACATGGCACCCGTTTATCACCATCTACCATCACAAACCCTCAATCCCTGTTCCACACTGATTTTCTCATCTCATATTTGCTTCTCATCACAACTGCTAAAAACCCAGCTTCACAAAGATAGGACATCATCAAAAAGGATGTAGCCGGGGCGCCTGGGTGGCGCAGTCGGTTAAGCGTCCGACTTCAGCCAGGTCACGATCTCGCGGTCCGTGAGTTCGAGCCCCGTGTCAGGCTCTGGGCTGATGGCTCGGAGCCTGGAGCCTGTTTCCGATTCTGTGTCTCCCTCTCTCTCTGCCCCTCCCCCGTTCATGCTCTGTCTCTCTCTGTCCCAAAAATAAATTTAAAAACGTTGGAAAAAAAAAAAAAAGGATGTAGCCATCTACTGTGGAATCTAATCATTGAACGGAAGCTAGTACTGCTCTTGATGTCTGAAAGAGACTGCTAAGTTTCTCAGGAAATTTAAAATATCTCTCAATGCCCCTGAAAGTCGGTATGGTGCACTGCTTGGGACCCTCAGGCTCCATTTAAAATAAGTAAAAAATGTACTTATTAAATTTTAAATTTCAGAATTTTTTTTAATTTTTGGTATTGAAGTATAGTTGATGTACAATGTTATATTAGTTTCAGGTGTACAACATAGTGATTTGACAAGTCTATACATTACTCAGCACTCACCGTGGTAAGTGCAGTCACCATCTGTCATCATACAGTGTTATTACAATACCATTGCCTATATTCCCTATGCTGTACTTTGCATCTCCATGACTTACTATATTTTATAATCGCAAGTTTTGTACCTCTAAATCCCCTTCACCTATTTTGCCTAGCCCTCCCACCCCTTTCTCCTGATTATTTTTCAAATGAATTCATTCTTTAGCATCTTCTGAGGCTGACCACTGATTTATTTTTAGTTTTGAGTGCCATTATGAACTTGGGAGTAGCTCTTGAGGGACATGGAATTGCTCTCAGCTCTCTACCTCCAGCCTTGACTCCTGGACAATCTGCCTCAGGAGGGTGGAATGGGGGAAGGGGATGGAGACCTGCACTCACCGGCAGAGGTAGGGAGCAGTTTGGAAAGGGATGACAAGGTTGTGTGTGTATGTGTGGAGGGGGCGGGGGGGGGTGTCTTGAGGGCTTCCATATTCATTCATCCTGAGAAAGCTCTGGTCTCCAAAGTCATTCATTAGTTCTCTAATAGCTGTTGCCTTGGTTTCATAGTGTTTTCCACCTCCTCAAAGAACCAGGAAAGAAAAATAGCCTGAAGCTTGGAAAGGGCACGCCTGACCCTAAATCCATCAAGGAAGCCCATGTAGGAGAAAAAGCAAGTCAACTTTGGAATGTTAGGGGTTAAGGGTTAGGGCACTGGTTGCTTAGTAGTTACCTGAATCAAATTTTAAAACCACCACCAGAGATGCTGATTCAGTTGGTCTTGGGCGTCTGCCTGGAATTGGCAGTTTTCACGAGCTTTTTGCAAGGTGATTCTAATGTGCGACAGGGGCCATTTCCAAACCCCCTAGTACTCCAACAGGCCAATGAATTGTGGCACACCTACAGTCTCATCACCTTGATTCAGTTGCCTGATACTAGTGGATGCCGTCTCTGCCATGTTATTCAGAAGACTAAGCTAGGAAAGATGATCCCAGGGACACTCCCTCTCCCCTCCAAATGCTGAGGCCTGATGTTGGCTGAATTCCAACCCACAGGTCTTTAATATTAGACACATCACTTTGCGCCTACCCTCGACTCCAAGGATGGCTACATTAACTTTGTGCTGGGCACTGTTCTTAGTGCTTTAAACATTTCACTATCCCTAAAAGGTTGGTATCATCCACACTTAGCAGATGAGCAACTAGAGATCTGAGTTAAATGACTTGCTAAGATCACAAGCCTGCATCTGTGCAGGTTTGTGGGCTCTTTCTTATCATGTGCTGTCACTTACAGGCTGTGACTTTAAGCTCAAGCCCTCTCAAGGAGCTGCCTCCTCCCTTCCTTTGTGTAATAAACACGGACTCTTGTAGAGGCTATATCTATCTGCACAGGACCTGAGAAAGGTGGGGAAGGAGTGATCTGGGGTGAGGGATTCTGAATCCCAGTTCCTCGGCATCAAGCCCAGAGTAGTGCCCTGCCCTGGGGATGGGCTGTTCCTTCCTTCACAGCTCAAGGGTCTGAGTGCGTCTGGGTAAAAGCCCGAAAGCCTTATCATCCACTTCTAAATCTGACACTTCCTGCGCCCACAGGGTTTCACCCACAGCTCTTTCCTCACTTAACTCTTCCCCTGAAAATCACATTAATCCTTTCCTATCCTACCTGTCCTATCCACTGCCTATCACCACTCGCAATTTCTGTCTAGAACCACACTTCTTGACCACCCCTGTCCTACGAAACCCATCCATACGCCACCAACCACCCAGGCCGTAAACTTTGAACTCATCCTAGCACAACTCTCCCCCAACGTTCAAACTTCCACTGAGTCCCCTCCAATTCAGCCACGCAGGGCAGCTGTTAACACCCATCGCTCCTCTCCAATCCCCACTGTCCAAGGGCAGGCCAAGTGTCTAAAGCCAACTCGGCCTCGGTAGCCCCGGCCCCAGCTCCGGTCTCCGAGTGCCACCCAAACCAAACCAGATGCAGTTCCCTCAGACTCGCGTGCCGCCTCCAGCCGCAGGCCTCGGCCCTAATTACAGCCAGCCAGGATACCCCGCAGGCCCGGCCCTGACTGAAGCTTTACTTCCGCGCCAGCTCTGCGCCCAGGGCGCCGGCCACGCCTCCGCCCCGCCCCTCCCGGGGCCCAATCCGGATGCGGCCGTCACCTGCCCCCGGGGCCTGCAAGCCCCGCCCCCATTGGCGGCCGCCCGGCCCGCCCACCCACGTGGGCCCTCGGGACTGCGGCTGGGATAGCGTCAGGCCATGGCCGGGGCCCGCAAGCTGCCGTTGGAGCAGGCCCTGGCGCTGGGGCCTGGCTGGCGGCACGCGTGCCACGCGCTGCTCTACGCGCCGGACCCGGCGCTGCTGTTCGGCCGCATCCCGCTCCGTTACGCCGTCCTGGTGAGAGGGGGGACGCGCCCCGCCCCGTCCCCTCCCTCTCCCCCTCCCCCGGGGACGCCGACCGGGCGCCCGGGCAACCCCGCTTCCCTCTCCCGCAGATGCAGATGCGCTTTGATGGGCGCCTCGGCTTCCCCGGCGGCCTCGTCAACTTGCAGGACACCAGTCTGGAGGCCGGGCTGAACCGCGAGCTGATCGAGGAGCTGGGCGAGGCCGTGGCCGACTTCCGTGTGGAGCGCGCCGACTACCGCAGCTCGCACGCCGGGTCCGGGCCGCACGTCGTGGCCCACTTCTACGCCAAGCGCCTGACGCTGGAGCAGCTGGTTGCGGTGGAGATGGGCGCCACGCGTGCCAAGGACCACGGGCTGGAGGTGGGGCCGGCCCGGGAACCCCAGCCCCATGGCCTCCCTGCCCCCCGAAAGCCGCTCCCCCACTTTCCTGGAGTAGCTGGGGCCTTGGGCTTCTTTCATCTGGTTGACTAGGCACAGCAGGCGTAGTCTGCCCCTTTTACTGACCTCTGCAGTTGTTAATTTTGGGACATACCTATCCAAGACTCTCTTCTCCCCATAGATTTGGCTAAGCCTTGCACCCTTGGCCCGTGATTTTCTTGGGTGGGAAATGTGGCCTGATACTTTGTGGGGAAACCTTTGTCGTTAGGCTAGGGGAATAAGGGGACAGATTGTGTATGGAGATGGTTCTCAAACTTGGGCAGGTATCAGAATCATCTGGGAGGCTTATTACTGACCCCACTTCCAGAATTTCTGGTTCAGTGGGGGAGAGAGAAAAGGACCTGAGAATTTGCATTTTTCAGAAGTTGCTAAATGGTGCTGAAATGACTGGTCTGGTGTATTTTTGAGAACTACTTGGTGTAGGGGCAAGCATGCATCCTGGAGGCAAAGAGCCACCAAAAGTTTAGTGATGTAGGAAGGATTAGCATTTTTGAAGCTGAATAGCATGACTTGGGTCTTTTGTTGGTAGAGAGGTGGGCGCAATAGGTATAAGGCGTAAGTCCTCAGGCTTGGTTCTGCTGCACTGATAAGAGGTGAGACCTCTGAGCTGGAAAGATCTGTCTAGGATGAGCTACCTGTCTCATTGTCACCTGTCTCCTTCCTTTCACAGGTGCTAGGCCTAGTACGTGTGCCCCTGTATACCCTGCGGGATGGTGTGGGAGGCCTGCCTGCCTTCCTGGAGAATTCGTTTATTGGAACTGCACGGGAACAGCTGCTGGAAGCCATCCAGGATTTAGAACTGGTGGAATCCGGCTCTTTTACAGCCCGTAAGATCTCCTTACCTCGCTAGAGGCAGCCCTTCGTGGACCCACGGAACCTGGGATGAGGACCTTGGTATTGGGGAAGGGAGGCAGGAACAGGGAAAGCTTTCTCTTCTGGCCCTGGGCCTGACAGATGATAACAGATTAAAAAGAGAAGTATGTGCAGTATGTTTGAGCAGAGCCCCCCCCCCCCCGCCCCCTCCCCAACAGTAACTCAACATCTGGCACAAAAATCTGCAGCTCATCTCAGGGACCTGGCACATTCTCAGAGCCTGCCTCCTCTCCGTACGTTTGTACACACATGGCACGGCAGCCCCCAGACATATGAATGTACAGTCTGTGCCTGCGCTCACTCCTCCCCATAACCCCCATGTGCAGTTTAACAGGACGTGGCACATGTGGGGCCTGGCTTGTCACCAGAGCCATCTCCATGTTGGAGAGGAGCTTCTGAACCAGGGCAGCATTTCTTCCCACACTCCTACATGGCTATTCTCCAGGGTCTAGTCCAGCCCATGCTTGCTGGGGAGGACAGAGAAGCAGAGGACCCTTTTTCCCCTTGAAAATGATCGCATCCTTGCCCGGGTGTTAGCAAAAGCGATATACCCCTGAAAGGTGGTAGAGGGTCCTAACCAACCTCCTGGCCTCTCATGAAACTGAGTGGAAGGGGTGAGAGAAATGGTTTGGTCTACTTGGTTGACCTTGGACTTGAGACTTATGAGTCCTGCTGTATCTCTTCCAAAGCCGTCATCTAGGACCCTTTAGATCCGGGACATCAGAAGGGACCCAGCCCTGGTCTAGCCCTGGCTTACAGCTGAAGCACTTATAGCTAAGCCTCAAAGCCCTTCAGTGTTTTCAACAAATACTCTGAGGTATTGGAGATCTAGGGATGAGAGAGCCATAGCTCTTACCCTCTACAGAGTTAAAGGGCTCAAATGGCAAATATTTCAGGCTTTATGGGCTACGTTGTCTTTGTAGCATCTGCTCAACTCTTATCATTTCATAAGTATCGATGAACATAATGGGCGGAGCTGTGTTGCAGTAAAACTTTCTTTGTAAAAGGAGGTGTCCAGCCTGAGGGCAGTAGTGTGCCATTGCTTGCTCTAGAGAGGAAGATAAGTAGTCAGTTTAATTATATTGCCTATTTACTTGTTTCATGTATGTCAGTGTTAAGAAGGAAATAAAAGATTGATATAGGTCTCGCCTTGATATTTTTTTACTTTTCACCGAGGTGGTCCGGAAGGGCCCTCTCTGAAGAGCATTTAAGCTGAAGGATAAGAAGGAAGTACTAGGTAGGAGCGTGGGAAGAGTAGTCTAGGTATTCCAGGGAGTAGCATGTAGGGTACTAGGGAAGGGAGGCAGGTGTTAGGGTTCTGAGGAAGAATCTTGGCAGATTATCCCACATCAAGGGTAAGGGGATTAAACTCCATTTCTCAATTGGTGTGGCAGAGGGATATGCAAAGAATTTGCAGTCATCTTTAATTTACCAGAGCATGGCTTAGAAATGATGAAAGGCCAGTGTAATTAGGCTAGAGTAAGCAAGGGGATCGGACGCCGGAGAGGCAGACTGGAGCCAGAGGATACAGGGCCTCCCAAGGCAGGGACAGGGCCTCCCAAGGCAGGGTCAGGGCCTGGTGGTGTGTGCAGCGTGGCCTGGAAGGGGTAGGAAAAAGGAGTCGGTGACGGGGGAGTCTGCCACAGTAGCTCACGTGGGAGATGGTGGTGGTCGGAGCCACGGTGGTAGAGGAGGTGGGCAGAAGTGGATGCATTCGAGAGAAGTGTTGGTGACCTTGACAGGCCCTCTGATGGACCGCGTGTGGGGTGAGGTGAGGGAAAAGAGGATTCAAGGATGACTTCAGTGTGTGCCTTAAGTTGTGCAAGTTGTGGATGGGAGGAAAGCCTGGGTGGGGTGGGGGGGGCGCGGAGATGGTTTTGCAGGGGATGGAATCAAGATCATTCTGGGCATGTTGAGACATAAACTTGTGAGTCCTCTGCATAAAGATGGTACGGCAGTTTGTCAGATGAGGTCAGGCAGGGAGAGAAAAAAAGAAGAGGGCTCAGGATGGGGCCCTGAGGAAGCCTAGGCCTCGGGGTTCAGGATGAGGGGCAGGACATACTGAAGAGAACCAGAAGTTGAGAGGAACCTGCTTGAAGAAAGTGAACTCTGCCAAGTGCTTACGAGAGTTTTAGTAAAATGAGGGACAGAACTGCCCACTGGATTTGGTAGCAGGAGGTTTTTGATGACTTTGGTGGGAGGGGAGCGGAAGGCAGCCCAGAGTTGGGTGGGTGGGTAGTGGGGGACTAGACAGAGGGAGAATTTGGTCCTGAAGGGCTGTGGAGAAATGGCCTGACACCTGGAGAGGGCTGCAGGGTCAAGGGGAGCATTTACAGCAGGAGACGGAGCATGAGTGTGTCGATGGGAACAATCGAGGCAGAGAGAGGCGGTGCTAAAGCGCCACAGTCCTTGAACAAAGAGGAGGGGTGGACCGTCCATAGGAGGGGGGACAGTCCTGAGGAGTCACAGGGCTCAAGGAGAAGAAGGGGCAAGAGTAGAGGATGAGGAGGCTAAATTAGTGGTGGGATGATCGAGTTTGACTTTCTTCTTGGTAAAATGAAGTGAGATCCACCCAGCTGGATATGGGTGATGTTCTCAGAAGGTACGAAGTGGTCCTTCATCATGGCATGGAAAAGCAAGTTGATGGGGGTTAAGTGTCCAACTTCGGCTCAGGTCATGGTCTAGCAGTTCGTGATTTCAGGCCCCGCGTCAGGTGCTATGCTCACAACCTGGAGCCTGGATCCTGGTTTGGATTCTGTGTCTCCCTCTCTCTCTGCCCCTCCCCTGCTTGCTCTCTCTCTCTCTCTCTCTCTCTCTCTCTCTCTCTCTTTCGCACTCACACACAAATAAATAAACATTGAAAAAAAAAAAAGAAAATTGATGAAAGAAACAGAATGGGAGGGCCAGGTTGAGTCATGAATCCATGTACAGTAGGAATCTAGGCCCTCAGACGTGTCAGGACATGGGGGGTTTGCATGCATACACGTGTTCCCATCCTCTCTGATCAGCTAGGGTGAAGCCCCTTGTGCTGACCCAGGGTTTTACAGAGGAGCCCAAAGAAGGGAGAGAGGCAAGGTGGTTAATATGACATGTGCGAGAGAAACCGAACTGATGGGCTGTGGGGTAAGAGGTTTAATCTGGGTACAAAGGGAAGTGAAGGCAGGTGACTTCAGGGGGGTTAACATATTAGAAGTCTCGATGAGGTAGGACTCCACCATGGGGTGCAGTGGGAGGTGTATTTGAGCCAGAGAGGGATGTTTTTGAAATTGAGAGGTGGAGCCGTCACAGGTAAAGTCAAGATCCATGTGATGAAGCAAGAAACTGACAGATGTTGGAGAAGATAGTGTGAACTAGAAGCCACCGTCCTCAGTGAACAACAGGGGCGACCTAAAGGCCAGTGACAGCTTCCAGGAGGAGACAGGAGGTGTGACAGGGCGAGAGGAGCCTCCAAGAAGAGGGGCTTTTGCACAAGGGAGGGGTGAGTAGTGGTCTGGAGGGGCGGCGGGAAGCAGTGTGGGTCCCGTGGCAGTTCTTGGCCTTGGAAGGTGGTGGGGTGGGGAGCAGCTGCAGAGATCCGGCCTGGGCAGGTCTCCTTGGAGCTCATTCTTGGGTGTAATCTGGCCCAGGGTCTCACGGCCTACATGTAGCCTCTTCATGGTGCCGCATGGTACTCTGCTGGAGTGTTGCAGCGACCAGGTTGGCTTGCTTTTTCATTCACACTCGATCTCCTTATTTTTGTAAGTCTGGTGTTGTTGAGAGGGAGAATCCGTGGCCTTCTGTATCATCCCACACATACCCTCCCAGTCAGGAGCTCTTGTCTCGGTGAGCCATCCTAAAGGGTGTCCATCATTCTGTGGCTTGAGTGCATGTCATTTGCCTCGTCCCTCCAGTCTACAGGCGGGCCAGGGGTCCACGCAAGTTTCTCCCTCTGGTTTCCCCCTCTCTCACTCATTGCCATCCTGCTGCCGGGGATGAGGAGACCTGGGTATGGTTGCCCACGTGGGATGTCCTTGGCCTTGTGAAACCAGTCATCGGGCGGGAGGAAAACAGGAGGCTTCCTAGCAGTCCTCACCCCTCCTCCCCTTAAACTGCTGCAGTGACCTTCAGCCAGGAACTAGACCTGTTCCTTATCTGAAACACTGGCTCCTGTGGTGAGGGTTAAATGCAGCTGCACTTGGGACATGGCTCTGAAGAGGCGTGCCCAGCACTATTTATCGGTACCTGATGCCATCCACGTTTCGCTCCCTCTTGTTAGCACGTTGCTCTCTTGGAAGCAGAGTGGCCCAGGCTGCCTCTCCTCCAAGCATGTTTCTGCTTTTCTCAGCAGAATCAGCTACATGTTCACACTTCTCAGTTCTGTGCATTTTCCTGGAGTGTGTGGCTGCTGGTGCTAAGTTAACACTTCTGGGCCCCATGCTGTCCCGAGCCAGAGTCTTGCTCAGTTATCAAGTTTCTGGTAAACCTATTTTTAGGCAGAAACATTTGAGGGAAGAGTAGCTTGTCCTTCCCAGTGACTTGGGTCCCCGGAGGCTGCTAAGTGAAACAGATTAAGGCAGAGATGGATAAGTGGGAGGGGGTGTTTTCTGCGAGTTTCAGTTTATTGCACAGAGAAGATTTCATTTGCCATACTTTCTACCCCAAACAGACAAAATGAATAGGAAAAAAATGAGAGGAATAAACATTTTACCTGTGATGAAATTAGCAGTCGGCACCAGAATTTGAATCAAAGTAACAGACATTGGCCATTGGCCCATCTCGGGGCAGGAGAGCAGGAGGTGGGGGTATTATATTTAAAACAGTTCTGAAGAAGAAGAACAGGGGGCATGTGCCAGGGCACAGGAAAAAGAGAAATATCCACTGGATTTAAGGGAAACTCCCCAAACCATGTGGCTTCACCTCCCCTGGTCTTCCTACTTCCTATCTGACTCAGCTTGAATAAGGAAGTTCAGGATCCCTCCAGCAGTAAAGGCAGCCTGGCAGAGAGCTGAAATCACCTTTAGACAAAGCAACACTGGCAGAGGGATACACGGAAGGTCTGGCCCTGCAAAGGAAGCCCCTCACCAGACGGAGTCAGCGTGCAGGTTTTTCCCCCAAGTGCTCAGCTCACCCCCATGCAGAGATGCAAACCTCTGTTGCCCCCTCTCCTGCCACGGGTTCTGTTACTCTCCATAGGCATTCCCAGCTGATGAAGTGGCAAGGATACCCCTCTTTCCACTAAGGGAGATGACTCTTGAGTGGGTTTTCAATAATTATAAAGAACCCTTGGAAAAACCACAGTGCGGAAGGCTATTACCCAACAGCCCCAGTCGCCCACCACCTTCAGGCCACTGAGGACAGACTGATAAATGCACAGCCTCCTGTTGTCTAGGACTAATTTCAGGGCGGGGAATAGGCAAAGTCCAGGTAGACAGGGAAGCGGGGGCAGGTGCATCATCCCATGTTTGAGGGCCAAAGAATAGAAGATTGCCTCTACTTAAGTAAATAGGAAATTATGAGGTCTGTTCAAAAAAAGGGAAGAACCCTGGGTATAAATGATAAAGAGCGTGCTCTGGAAGATTTAGTCCAACAAAAAGAAGCAGGATTTGCTCAGGAAATAAAGAAAAACATGGACTCTGGAATGAGGTGAAAGATTAGAAGCAGCTGGCAGCACAAAGGAACGGATTTAAGGAGACAGGTCTCTCCATTAGCTCAGAATTACACTAGAACAGCGAAGAGTGCCACCCACACCGGAGGAAGCTACCACTGATGTCAAGAGCAGGCTTACAAAAACCACCTCAAATACAAGTGCCAAACAAGGAAAGTGACCAGAGCGAACCCAGGAGATGGAGAGATTACACAATGGAAATCCAGAGTACTGCTAATTGACAGAATGAAAATATTAACAGGCAGCCCATAGAGTGTACCACACCAAGAGTGAACCTGAGGCAAACTCTGGACCCTTGGGTGGAATGATCTGTCATATAAGTTCATCAATTAACAAGCGTACTGCTGGTGGGGGGTGTTGATCACCGGGGTGGCTGTGCATGCTTTGGGTGGGGGGCACATGGGGAATTTCTGTGCCTCCCTCTTAATTTTGCTGTGAACCCGGTACTGCTCTAATAATAAAGCCTTAAATATTAGCATGTAAAGTAAACAGTATTTTAGGAAACAAGGAAAAAAAAAACCCTTCCCTAAACTGAAAGAAACCCAAACCTGTGGATTGGCAGGACTCGATGTGTTCAGAAGAGGGAAATGAGATAAAAACTGAAAAACATTAGGATGGTGTTCTTCATTTCAAGACAATTGGAAGGCAGGAAAATTAGGTCACTTACAGTAGCAAAAACTTCCCATCTACCCAAACTGTTACTTAAATGCAAAACGTAATCTATCTGGGAAACAACAGAAGCGTTCTTGGCAGTCTCCAAGATGAATGAATCAAAGGGAAACACTAATGAGTGGGGAAATTGTGTAAGAAACTTGTGAGTGGTACCTCCTCTTAAAAGAGGATACATACTTAGTACTAAGTAATTGTGCTAACGATGGGTCTAAAGTAATACAAATGCTACTGACTGAAAGAAAATAGGTCTGATGTAAAAATAAAATAATAATTTGATTAATATGCTTGTCCCCAGATTGTAGACTGTTCTAAGTAAAAAGAGGGAGGAGATGAGAAGAAACATAAAAATATGCTAATTTTACTGGAAAATGAATGGGTACTGTTTGGTTTCTGAAGTTGATAATGACCTTAGATTGGATGAAAATATGAAATTTTAATATTTCAAGGGGCATGACAGAGCAATAGGATTCTGGCTGAGTGTGAACAGATGGGCAAAGAATACCAGGCAATTACAGTCAAAAAGCAAATAATTGTCATAATATTAATATCAAAATGCAGGGTCAAAAGCATTACATGAAACTATGAACCTTTGTTTATTTTTGAGAGAAAGAGTACAAACAAGGGAGGGGCAGAGAGAGAGGGAGACAGAGAATCCAAAGCAGGCTCCAGGCTCGGAGCTGTCAGCACAGAGGCCAAGGCGGGGCTCGAACCCACGAACCGTGAGGTCATGACCTGAGCCGAAATGGGACGCTTAACCTACTGAGCCACTCAGGTGCCCCTACGAATTCTTGAACCAATGAAGAGATTATCCACAATGGTCACATAACTGTCATGAATTTCGGATTATGCACAGCAAGATCTAGGGGAAATGCAAGGAAGAACCGACAATATTTTTTGGAGACCACAGACACGTTTCCTCAGTCCTTGGCTGTGTTTGCTGCCTGGCAGGCTCTAGACCAAGTTCTTTTCATAAATTAACATGTTAGTCCTTAAAGCAACCATATGAAATGGAGATACTGTCATCTCCCTACTCCAAATAAAGAAACTTAGGCACAAGTTCAACAAAATAATTAATATACTTTGCCTAATAGATAAAGACTGAACTCTAACTTGAAGCAGAGAATATACCTTTAAGGACCCAGGAAACACTTAGCAAGTTAGTTATTGGGCCTTGTAAAACCTCAGTAAATCCTCTCCAGTCTTGTACTCCCTTCTCCAAACTGAACAGAGTATGTATCACATTGTGTGACCACAAAGTGATGAAACGCAAAATAAATGACAAATTCTGATTTCTTTTTCTTTTAGGCTTTTTCATATCGTCTGAATCTTCTACACTATATATGTATTCAGTCATTATAAATGACTAGTTAAAAAAATAATTTTTTATGTGTGACTTTACAGAAAACCAGCCCCCCAAAATCTGAAGAAACAAGGAAGGGACTCGGGGGTGGGAAGGGACCCATCCCAGAATAGTGGGGGAATTTGTTGAGTTGTGGGGACCTACGTTCTCCAACCCCAAAAGAGAAAATGCAAGCGGAGTCCTGAGGGAGCAGGTGTGGGTCCCTTGTCCCCGGGTCCCTGCTGGCCTGGGCGCTGCCCCTCTGGGTGGCTGGGGGTTGGGGAGCAGATGTGGGCAAGGAACAGCTCTCCAAGGCAGGTGGCAGTGACCCTATGTCACACAGCTGATTTTTTTAAAGGCCCGGCACTTGGGGCATCTAGGTGGCTCAGTTGTTGGGGCGTCTGCCTCTGGGTTTCCACTCATGGGATCCAGCTCCTCCTCAGGTTCCCTGCTGAAGCATGGAGCCTGCTTGGGATTCTCTCTCCCTCTGCCCCTCCCCTGCTCATGTTCTCTCTGTCTCTCTCAAAATAAATAAACATTAAATAATAATAATAATAATAATAATAATAATAATAATAAAAAAAGGCCAAGCACTCAAACTTCCTCCTTTTTCAGACAGGGGCAGTGCTAGTGCTTCCCGGAGATGTCTCTCTACATTTTCATCACCTCCTCTTTATTTATTTTTTTTTAAAGCTTATTTATTTTTTGAGAGAGAGAGAGAGGGAGAGAGAGAGAGACAGAGTGTGAGTGGGGAAGGGGCACAGAATCTAAAGCAGGCTTCAGGTTCTGAGCCATCAGCACAGATCCCAATCCAGGGCTTGAACTCAGGAACTGTAAGATCATGACCTGAGCCAAAGTCAGACGTTTAACCAACTGAGCCACCCAGACACCCCAAATCATCACCTCCTCTTTAGTTGCTTATCCTCCAACCCTCTGGAGCTAGGAAAACCATTCTGAGCTCAGGCTTACTGAGGATCAATTCCCACTGCCTTTCCAGGAGCCACTGCCCTCACCCTCCCTCAGCTCTCACCTGCCTGCCTCAGGCACGGTTTGCCTCCATAACTCTGACTCTGACCTTAGTGTCACTTCCTGAGGGAAACATTCTCTGGCCCTGACCTTTCAGACTAGATTAATTTCCCTCATACTATATTGAAAATGCTAGTATAAAATAGAATAAAAGAACAAGCAACCCCCCAAAAGTAGGAAAGAATATTAGAAAGGTGTACCAGGAATTCGTTGTAATTTTCTGTAATTTTCCCTGGATTTTGTCAACTGTGTGGTCTTTTTCAGCTTTTTAAAGTTATGGTTTATTGTGTTTTGATATTCTAAATTGTTTTTTTTTTAATTTATTTGAGAGAGAGAGAGAGAGAATGAGCAGGGGAGGGGCAGAGAGAAAGGAGGACAGAGGCTCCAAAGCAGGCTCCAGGCTGACAGCAGAGGAGCCTGACATGGGGCTTGAACTCACGAACTGTCAGACACTTAACTGACTGAGCCACCCAGGTGCCCAAAGGAGAAGGCGAGGTGCAACTAAATAGGGAATTCATAGTCATCTGTTTAACTTTTTTTCAGCTTCTAGAGCTAACTCGAATTATTCCTTATTTATGCAATAGATGGTAAGCTGTCTAAATTTTCTATTCTAGAACTTAGGAATGATGAAGAGAAGAGGTGAGGGAGAGAGAATAATTGAATCTCTGAGCATAATGTGTCTGGGAAACAGTGGTCTCTGAGCTTCAAGCCTTTCCCTGGTATTGGTCATGTGGAGGCTTTAATAACTCTGGGCCACTTGTCCTCTGTGTGAGTGGCACCCCCTCCCAAAAGGGTGTTTTCTAGTTACTGTTGTCATATAACAAATCATCCCAAATTCAGTGGCTTAGAATTACAACAATCACTTTATCTTTCGTGGTTGGAGTCAGATAGCGGCTAGAGCTTGAGCAGTGGGGGACTAGCAGGCATCTCTCTCTCTCTCTCTCTCTCTCTCTCTCTCTCTCTCTCTCTCCACATAGTCTCTGGGGACTTCCTCACAGCATGGCTGCATTAGAGCAGTCAGACTGCTTACATGGCAGGTCAGGGTCCAGCATGAGTGTTCCAGCAAGCAAGATGGAAGTCACATGGCCTTGTCTGACTTAGTCTCAGAAGACATAACTTCACTTCTGTCCCCCTCTATTGATTACAAAGAAGATGTAAACTCACACAGATTCAAGGGGTGGGGCACTAGGTTCCATCTCTTGATATAGGAGGGACAAAGTTCTAGAAGATCATGTGGGACAGATATTTTTGTGGCCATCTTTGGAAAATATAATTTGCCACTGGGTGTCTAGAAATGTTTATTATAAAAAGAGAATATTGGATCTGAGAATGCTTGTTGCAAGCCTACCTTACCTCAGTGCTCAGCCCCAGGTACTCTTCAGATGGATCCAGGCACGAATTGGGCTGGATTAAAATCAGAGAGTCCTTGACAGTGGGTCCGTCCTGCTATGGTGCAGGCTTTGAAGTTCTCATACTTCTCCTACCCGAAATGGGCCTGACAGGGAAGAGGCTGCCGAGAAGAGCCAAATCACAAATTAGAAATCTCTGGAGATGGACACAGGGTGGCTGGGGGTCCTGGATCTTTTTTTCTCTGATAAGTTTTTATTTATTTATTTATTCATTCATTCATTCATTCATTCATTCATTCATGAGAGGGAGAAAGAGCAGGCAGGGGAGGGACAGACAGAGAGGGAGAGAGAGAGAATCCCAAGCAGACTCTGTGCTGTCATCGCAGAGCCCGACGCGGGGCTCAATCTCACAAACCATGAGATCATGACCTGGGCTGAAATCAAAAGTCAGACGCTTAACTGACGGACCCACCTGGGTGTCCCTTCTATGATAAGTTTTAAAGCAGGGAGAATGCGCTCAGAAACATGAGGTTAGACTTGCCATTGTTTCCATTATTCTAATATGCACATTTTGAAATCTCTGAAATCAGGATGGTCCTACCATTGATGCCAAGTAGTGGTTTCAACATAGCTGTCCTTGCTGCACACCACCTGAAAACATTTAGAAGAACTGTCCACAGTCAGGAGGAAATCCCAGAGACTACGGTGGAGAACTCTCAAGACATGTGCTCTTGATGGCACAGAAGTCAACGTTGTGTAGAAAAACACAGACACCTATGACCCCAAGTTGAAAAATAATTTAAAAGAGCTGGACACCGTGCAGAAGTTTTAGGACTATCTGAGTCAATTGATTTTGCTCGTAGTTCCTTTCTGTGTATACACAAGAGTAATCTGTGATGAAAAGTGATATCTAAAAATGCCCCCAAAATCTCTTTCAATATATAGAAAACTTAAAAAAGAAAAAAAGTCTAAGTGATAGGAAAGCATTGTGTTATGGCTTAATGGTGGTAATTTTCTTTCTTAGAGGTACATAAATAATAAGGCGTGTTGCAATCAGTGAGGCCTTAACATGGGTGAAATCCAGGAGGGGTAGAAGCCTCATTTTTCCCCTTGGAGGCATCCAAAGTCATATGCGACTTGTAAGAAATAGCCCATGGTGTGCAGTGAGGTCTGAGAGACAAGGAATCAGAAATGCCAACAATGTGGCCATTCTGGCTCATCCTCTACCCGAGGCACCAGGCAGAGGCCAGGTGAGGGCAGCAATGAACATGGAAATGAAGAGGTGGCATGATGGAGACCAAACAGTGTGGCTTGAAGTGGCTTTTGGGCTAGCGAGGGATAGTGCTGGGTGACGGAACAGGAAGGAGGCTCTGAGGTACGAGGCTGGGAGGGCCTTCTCCCTGTCTGTGCCCTTAGGGACCAGCCCAGCCCCCTGTATCCCGTCAGGGGGACTCACAGGACCTGGACAAGCAGGGCAGGGGATCCCAAGTAGACATGGAACTGTTTCAAGAGCTGCCTGGCTGCGGGCAAGCACGGGTGGAAGGATAACCTTTACGGATCTGTAGCTTATGGAAAGAGTTAAAACTGCATTTCAGTTTGTGGTTGGGACAGATGATTTGGATAGAATAACGTAGCCACTTGAAACACTTGTAGTGATTTGAGCACCTTGTACTTCAAGATCTGTTCAAATATTGGCTTTGTTACCCCATTTCCCAAACTAGGATCTGTCGCCAGTTGAAGCTGCTCCAACTTTTGGGGACAAAAGAGCCAAATGTTTGAAACTGGACACATGGTCTCCATAGGCATCAGGCACCGGCTCTCAGGCACTGCTGAGAAAATGCCAATCCTCTTTTTAGTAACATGTTAATTACATTAAATGCTGTTTATTTCTGGAAGTTCCCACCTGCCCCAAGCCTCTGTAATGCCCGCCTGTCCTTCAAAGCTCATCACCCCAGTAGAGCAGCTTTCACCCTTCACTGCTGGGTTGCTATGGCAACCTGAGCATGCCTCCACAATGGCACCATCCCACTGACCAGGATTCTTCCTTTAAATTGTTTTTGGCCTTACTAGAACACGACTTTATTTCCCCAGCATCTGACATGTTGCTAATAAAATAGACTCAGTAAGCAGTCTAAAATGCTTATTGAATGCATGCTTCTTAAAAAGTATGTTCTCTTAGGGAAGTTAAGCCTGTAGAAGCTCATTTTGAATATCAATTTATAATAATTCTTTTCAACACGTTTTTTTCATGTTGTGGCAAATAGCCCTGGACTGGAATTTACGAGCGCAGTGTTCGTATGACTTTGGGCAACTTCCCTAACCTCTCTGAGCCTTGGTTTTCCCGTCTCCTGTGAACATCATCACCGTTCAGAGGTAATCAGAATGTGCGGTGCTCACGTACAAACAAGTTGCAAATTCAGGATTCAGATTCTACTTCAGATTTGAAGGACAATCATTTTGCTTAAGTAAGATCCTCTACCTTGATTATGCATGCTATTACCAGGAACTGTGGGCAAAGCCCCCTCTCACGAAATGCAGGAAGTCAATATCATTTTGGAAATGTAAATACATTTCCACATTCTGATGGGCCTATATTATTTATGAAATGTTTGGTTGTGAGTAATAGATTGTCCAATTTAAGACCTTTTAGCTTATATACCTGGAAATCTGAGAAGTATGTCGATTTCAGGAATATTTGACCCACATGCTCAATGACTTGGTTCTATTCCCTCACTACACTTGTATTGTAGAGTGAAGTCTCCATCTCCAGCTATCTCCCCTTATTTGTATCCAAGGGAGGAGTCTTTCGCTTTGCCATGAATGGGCCAGGCCTGGCCAATCACTGTGGCCAAAGGAAGGCCATGAGCTAATTGGTTTAGGCTGGGGACAGACCTGAAGCAGAGACTCTGCCTCGGGGCATGGGATTAAGTGAGGGTCAATTCTATTCAGATTTCATGGCTGCCATTCAGTAGAGAGAGGGAAGAAAACCACAATGCCCAAATTTGCAATAACGGTGCCACAGAAGGCAGAACTTTACCTCTGAATTAAAAACATGATTATTTTTGTCAGTCACAGTTTGGGGTGGGGGAGGGGCACAAACGAAAAGTATTGTTCTGCCTGATACCCAACAATCCCTTGTAATTGAAGGATTTGTGTGAAATGTTGCCTCTCCTTGGCAGCCTCCCCACTCCCACCCCGCATTCAGCAAGAGACTGAAGTCAGAAACGGATTTTGTAGCTTATATACTGTGCTAACTAGATACCATAGCTAATCCTGTGTTCGTTGCTTTTCTTGTTCGGAATGCTTGGGCAGAGATCAGAGCCCTTCTGCTCTAAGTCAGAGCCGAATATTCAAGCCTCAGCAGCAGTATCTCAAATGGCCAATTAAAAAAAAAGAAAAAAAATCACTTACAAATTAGGCCGTTCTCCAAAGGGTGTTTCGAAACATTTATTTGCTTAAGTGACTATAAAATTTGTAATGTGGTTAGGACTCAAATTAATGGGCTGGTGTAGCCCTGTGAGTTTATTTCACAGGCTCTACTTGGCCAGAACATTTTGCATCTATTTTTGTCATCCTAAAAGCCAACAGGCTATCAAGCCTTTTACAATTGCCAGTGGACCATACTCCTTCCTCCGGAGCGTCTGGAGGTATGCTTCAAACACTGTCACCCTAGGCTCCCATGAGATTGTGTGTGAGTGTGTGTGTGTGTGTGTGTGTGTGTGTGTGTGTGCACGTGCACATGTGTATCGTTATGTCCTCATTTGTGAACAGAATTGAGTGTCTACTATGTACTAGCTACTTAATCTAAATCTTTTTATTTACTCTGTATACTTTGGTTTCTCTTCGGATCGTATAAATCTTTCGCCTTTTACTAAATCATTTTATTTAATCTGCGGTCATTTTATTAAATCTGAGTTCCATTGTACAGCTAAGGAAACAGGCTTGGAGAGATTAAACAATTTTCCAGCAGCCATAGAGCTAAAAGTAGCAAAGCCTGAATTGAACTCAGGTCTGTATGTGGTCACAGTTTATGAGCTGACCCACCAAGCTTCCCTCCCTCACTGTCTCTATGGGACTTGAATTAAGTTATATTTTTCATTTTGCTTTCAGCTTTGCCTCCCTCCCTGTCCACCTCCTCCCTGCCAAACCCTATACTCACTGACTCAGTAAATATTTATTGAGCATCTCCTATATGCCAGACACGGTTTTTAAATGCTAGAAACAGAGTGGTGAACAAAATAGGCAAAAATGTCTACCCTCAGGAGCTTACATTTTAGTAAGACCAGTTCGGTTGCCTGTGTCCTGATCTCCCAGATTTCCACCCTCACTATCCTTTCCAATCCCAAGTGCTACTTGCCCTGAAGTATAACTAACATCTCAAATTCATCAGGGCAGTAGGAATTTGCTTTTATTCTTCTGATCCAAAATACTCTTTGTTCCTCCATTGTGTTGGCTTCAGGGAAGCGCCGGGGCCCTCAATCAGCTGTTTGCCCAGAGTCACCTGAGTATATGGGCATCAGGATGTCCAGAGACTCAAGAGAGGGCTGGTTGGACTTAAAGGGCATCACACGTTCAGTTTCCAAGGGAAAAGATTCCAAACTAGAGGTGTGCAGGCAAGAAGTCTGTTGAGAAGTGCTCTCAGACGCAAAATGGGCAGGGGGAAATGTTGAACCGCTGTGCAGCCACAACAGAAGCCAGTCCTACAGGGACTTCTGGAGCTGGAATGACCTTCAAAGCCATCTCTAAGTGGGGCAAAGTAGCCAGGCCTCTGTACCCCCACATCAGCCAGTCACTGGGTGCAGCTGCCCCTGGGAAGAAGTGTGGCTTGGGTGAGGCGGCCCTCTTCGGCCATGGCAGTTCCCAGAGAGGGTTTCACCCGAGTGTTTCCCACCAACACATCTAGAAGCTGGGAAGCACCCCACAGCGTCCACAGCAAGGAGCCTACTCAAGGTACGCTGAGAGTGACAGCTGCCTGATGGAGCATTCCTATGGACTCCTCGCCTCCAGGTATTACTTCAGCAGGGTTTTGCAGAAACGCAAAGACCTCACCAGCCTTAGAGTCACCAAAGAAACACTTCAGGAAAATTGCACAGAAAGCCTCAAAGGCAGAGGTGTAAGTTTGAGCCACCAAACTTAAGTAAGCAAGCTACTTCGCCCCACATGAGGCTCCCCATTTTGGTTATACAAGAAACATTTATGTGACTGGCTTCTATTATGATTTAGTTCCTTTTGTTCCTAAGGACTATGATATTGTTTTGCTTAGTTGTGGTTAACATTTATTGGGCCAAACTGGGCACCAGACTTCAAGTTACATAGATTATCTCGTTTAATCCATAAAACAACCCAATGAGACAGGTAGCACTCTGTCTCCGTTTAACAAAGGACAATATTGAGGCATAATGATGTTAGGGAACTTACACCACTAAGTGACAGAGCTGATATCTGAACGCAAGTCTACGTGGCATCAGAGACTGAGCCCTTACCATGTGTCTGCCCCATTTACAGGATTGGCCTGGGTCGTCTTTAAGTTTAGTGATTAAGTTATCCTCTTGGTGGGGGAAGGGGGGGGGTGCCTGGGTGGCTCGGTTGGTTAAACGTCTGACTCTTGATTTGGGCTCAGGCCATGATCCCAGGGTCATGGGACTGAACCCTGTGTTGGGCTCTGCGCTAAGCATGGAGCCTGCTTAAGATTCTCTCTCTCTCTCTCTCTCTCTCTCTCTCTCTCTCTCTCTCTGTCCCTCTCCCCTACATGCATACTCTCTGTCTCAAAAAAAATAAATAAAAAAAACAAAACAAAAAAGATATACCCTTGGATCATCTGTATACCATTGATTTAATTATCAAATCATTCAACAAACATACCATGTTCTAGACAGTGTTCAAGGCACTGGAGCTATGAGATATAAGACAGACACATTTATTGCTTTCATAATTTTACAGGATGGTGAGGGGCTTCAGAGAAACAAAAAGGCAGATACAAGACAGAAGAATAAGTGCTGAGATATGGAAATCCCTGTGTACTACAGGTGCACATGGGAGAGGTGCCGAGCTCAGTCATGGGGGTGGGGGAAGATGGTCAGTGGAAGCTCCATGGAAGGGGCATCTAAGCAGAAACCTAAAGCAATTATCCAGGTAATGTATGTATGTGTAGGAGTGGATCATGGGAGAACATTCCAAGAAGCAAAAGGATGCAAATGCCCAGAATGGGCCCAAGAGTTGGAAGAAATTCAGGATGTCTAGGGCCCCTGTTGGAGAGGTTGGATATGACAAGGGTTGCACTAAGACTGAGCAAAGCCCTACATCGTCAAGCCTTCCAAGCCAACATTGTAGAGACTGGGCTTTGCCCAAAGAGAAGTGGGGAAACCACTGAAGTGTAAAATAGGGCTACGTCACTGGATTTGCCTTTTATTTTGTCAATAAGTTTTTAGTTCATTTTCTTCCTAACAACTTTATTCAGATATAGTTGCATGCAAGAAGCTGCACGTATTTAAAGTATACATTTTGATAAGTATCCACCTATGTAATATGCTACTGAGACCGTAAACACTATGGAGGGAGCGATCCATCATCTCCAAATGTTTTCTCCTGTCCCTTTTCAGTCCTTCCTTTCTCCTCAACTCCTATCTCCAGGCAACCACTGATCTGCTTCTTGTCAGTAGGGATTAGTTTTTACTTTCTAGAGCTTTATATAAATGGAATCATAATTTATATATGTATGTAATATTTTAGCAAGACCATGGCAACTGCCCAGCAAAGAGTGGATAAAACAAAGGAGAGACTAGAGGCATCAGTCAGTGATTATTAGTGAGGAAGAGGCCTCAACGTGTTCACAGACATACTTCAGCTCTACAGAGGGGTCAGCATGCCGCTGAATGGCACTTCTCTCTTAGAAGGGGTGATGGGCAGTACAAGGAAACATGGTCGAGGACCAGAACTTTTTAAGGGAGAAGAAAAATATTACATTTTAGCCCTCTATTTTCTCCTCAAATGAAACCCAAGTTGAATCTTCTTTTAGATAATGACTCAGAAATTCTGCAAAGGGTTTAATAATAGCTCTTGATGATTCATAGGAATGTTTTACTCTGAAGTTGCTTGTCTTTGAGGAATGTTGATGCAAAACTTTTGCTCCTGGGAAGTATGGTGAAGGTCTAAGTACTTGCCACTTTGTGAAGTGGTTATGATAATAGTAATTAATAATTGTATTTCTCTCTCTGCTCTGCCAAAGCAGTTGGGCATTGCAAAAACACTTTAGAATAAAGCAATAAATAGATAAGTAGCTAAAGACTTTAATTAAGCCGCTTAAAATAAAGTACCATTTCATTCTTTTTTTTTTTTTTTTTTTAATCCCCAGTGTCTACAAACTTTAAAAATACAGTGTTTGAACTAATTGCTCGGGTAATACCAAAGATTATCTTTTGCAAAAGTATATTTTTAGACAGATATAAAACTCCAGGATTCTAAAGTGCATTTGATAGCAATGCTTCAGTTTGAGGCAAAAACCCTTTCTAAACGATAGACCCAAGAAGGTCCTCAGTTCCAGGCCTGGCCTGCCATCAGCTAGCTGTGACGTACAGCAAGTTGCTTACTCTCTGGGTCTCAGTTTACTTACCTGTCATATGAGATCACTGGAATATATCTCTAAGACTCTTTCCTTCTCTGGGATTCTTTACTATCTACAAATGCACAAGAGTATCCTTACCCTAAATACAGCGAATAATTTTTATGAGTTGCCCACATTAATATCTTTTTTTTTATGTCTTCTCTAACACTTTATTATAAAACTTTTCAAACATCCAGAGAAGTTGAAAGAATGACACAGGCAACAGCCACTTAGATTCTATGTACCCACCACCTACATGCTACCATTAACATATTCCTTCACCTGCTGTACCGCAGTTTGATTCACCTACCTGTTCCTTTGTCTGTCCTGCATCCCATCACATGTTTTTGAGGTAACTTGAAGTGGGTTGCAGATGCCAGTATAGCTCACCCTTAAACTTTTCAGCAAGCACAGTATTAACTAGAGTTTCAATATCTGTTTATTTATTTACTTATTTATTTATTTTTAAGATAAAGCTAATGTACTGTGTTGGGGTGCCTGGGTGGGTGGCTCAGTTGTTTGAACATCTGACTCTTGATTTCAGCTCAGGTCATGATCTCACGGTAGTGAGACGGAGCCCTGTGTTGGGTGGGCTCTGTGGAGCCTGCTTGGGATATTCCCTGTCCCTCTGTCTCTCCCCTCTCCCCCCGTTTGCACTCTCTCTCTCAAAAATAAACATAAATAATAAATAAATAATAAGCTAATGTACTGTGAGACGCACTAATCTTAGGTGGCAAGTGCATATGCCTGTGTAACCCAAGCCTCTATCAGGATAAAGAACAGGACCATCACCCCAGAAAGTTGCCTCATGTACCTTCCAGCCAACCCCCCCCCCCATCCCTACCACCCTATCCCCATGGACTCATTTCAGATGTTTCAAACTTCATATAAATGGAATAACACAAGTATATTCTCTTTCGTGTGTGGCGTTCACTCAGCATGTGTTTGACATTCATCCGTGTGGGTGCGTGGAGTCCATATTCTTTCCTTTTTATTCACAAGTAAAGTCTACTGTATGAATATACTGCAGTCTGTTTAACTCTTCTTCTGTTGATGACACCAGGCCATTCCACTCTTCTGTCCACTCATGAGATCTACCCTTTCTGATCTGTTGCACACGTCAACAGATCCATTCTGGGAAAATTATGTGTAGAGTGCTTTGGTCTATCAAACCCATTGGTTTATCTGGCTTAGGCCAGAGTTTCTGGAGAAGTGCTCACACGTAGGTGAGCCACAAATGGGATACAGATGGTGGCCTTGTCGATGCTGTCAGTCATCAGGGCCACTGGGCTAGGACAAGGGAAGCTAGAGGCCAGAGCCACTGCACAGCCACCTCAGGATCTGAAGTTACCTCATCTACTATACTAATATCATTTTACTGAGTGCCATGATGTGAAAACCCCTGGAAACCCCTGAATTAGGCTTACAAAATAAGAGATACGTCCCCCCACCAAAAAAGACATTGAGATGCCATGGAATTTCACTTGAGGTGTGAGTGAAACTTAGACACGTGCACATGCACTGTACATTGGAAGAAAAACTTCCGAATGACATGGAAACTGGCCTAAAACTATATTATAGTGATTCAGAAGGAAAGCCTGAGAGAGGCCTAGCAACTTTCGTGGGGCAAATGGCAGAGGCAACAAGAGCTTTCCTCTCCTTACTTCCGAATGCGGCTAAAACAGAAACAGCCAGCAAGTTCCAAAGGACGTTTACAGGAGCAGAGTCCACCTTTTTTGGGTCCCCTTTCTCACCTCATGACACGTCTCTCCTGTTTATAAACAACTGGGGCCATTTCCAACTTTGGGATCTAGAGATTGAAGGTCTGCTCTCAATTCTTCCAGTAGCCAACAGTGCAACTCTGGCAAGGTATTTTTAAAGAAAGGAATAAAAACTCCTATAAAAATGTGGACGCTGCCCGTTTCCCAAAATGGATTTTGAGGCAACTTTGGAGAAAACCTTTTTTTTC
Organism: Panthera tigris; assembly: GCF_018350195.1. Taxonomy (NCBI): domain Eukaryota; kingdom Metazoa; phylum Chordata; class Mammalia; order Carnivora; family Felidae; genus Panthera; species Panthera tigris. The sequence goes on along the minus strand of NC_056668.1, from coordinate 130,159,415 downwards.
CCAGCATAATTATGAGATCTTCTGGATGTTCTTTCTTTTCAAATGACAACAGTCACAGAGAATGTGACATTACACAGCTGCCAACATCCAGACACTGAGCCAACATTTTTATTTTACAGGTATGAAAACCAGGGTCCAGACAGCTACAGCTACCTCGGCAAGTTGCAAAGCTACTTTGAACTAATGAGTCCAGAACACAGGTCTACTTGGAACATTTGCATTCATTCCTGTCTCTCCCCACCCTTGCCCTGGTTTAAATAGCATTCGTAATGTCTTTTCTATCTTTGTTTTTGGCTGCCCAGCACATGAAATCTTTCTTATTTGGGGGAGCCCCCCCATTTTATGGCCACCTCCCTGACAGAAGCCAAGAGTGCTAGGCAGAGGCCTTTCTCTCTCAGACTTCCTTGAAGCTAGGGCCCAGACACGTGACCTAGGCTCTGCCAATCTGATACACCTAGGCGGGACTTCCACTCAGGAATAGAAAGGAAGCAATTGTTCCCAGACAACAGATGTTGGAATCGGTGGCTTCTCTATCAGAACCAGTAGTGAGACATCATTTGGGGTCTCCTCTCTTAGTCTTGAACCTGTTCCCCCAGATATCTCAACATTTTTGTGAAGCCACCAGTGTCTAGTAAATTCCTTAGCCAGTGTCTTCTACCGCTTGCGGTGAAGACATCTGACAAGTTCAGCTAATAATATCAATTACCATGTGCTAGGAATTGTTCTAAGTACTTTACCTGGATGAACTTACCTATACCTTACAATAACCCCATGAGGTAGGTTTCATGATCAATCCCATTTTACTGGTGAGGTAGCTGAGACACAATGGAGAAAGTAGTTTGAGGTTAAGTAATGCGCCCAAAATTATTAGCAATGAGTAACAAGGCCAGGATTTGAACTGGGTTGTCTGACTCTAAATCTGAACTCTTACACATACTGCTTCTTGACAATTTTTTTTTTACTGATTACATAAATAACTGTTCTTCATGGAAACATTCAAACACTATGGAATAGTAGGAGGAAAAAAATACAAATGAACTGCAACTCTACTGCTTATAGAAAATCATTGTCTATAGCTATATTATTTAAATTCAATTAAAATTAAATGAAATTAAAGATTTAGGGGCGCCTGGGTGGCTCAGTTGGTTAGGGGTCTGACTTCGGCTCAGGTCATGATCTCACGGTTTGTGGGTTTGAGCCCCACGTCAGGCTCTGTGCTGACAGCTCAGAGCCTGGAGCCTGCTTTGGATTCTCTGTCTCCCTCTCTCTCTGCCCCTCCCCTGCTTGCACTCTGTCTCTTTCAAAAATAAACATTTAAAGAAATTAAAAAATAAAGATTTAGTTTCTCAGTCACACTAACCACATTTCTGTTTTTATTATTATTATTGTTATTAAAGTTTACTTATTTTGAGAGAGAGCATGAGCAGGGGAGGGGCAGAGAGAAAGGGAGAGAAAATCCTAAGCAGATTCTGTGCCATTTGTGTGGAGCCTGATGCGGGGTTTGATCTTTCGACTATGAGATCATGCTCCGAGTCTAAATGAAGAGTCAGATACTGAACCCATTGAGTCACTAACCACACTTCAAGTGCTCAATAGCCACATGTGTCTACTGGGTACTGTTTTGGATAGCACAGATAGAAAACATTTCTATCATGTGGAAAGTTCTAATGGACAGCACTGAATAGTTTGGTGGCCTTTCTTCATAGATCCCTGGGACAACAAACAAATACATGCAATGTTATATAATGGAATATTGTGCTTGCTGTTTTTTATTGTGGGACTCTTTTGTTATTCTCTCTTACCTAGTGCATACTTTTTCTTGCTTTGACCCTTCACCTCTTTTCTCCTAATAAGGGAGATGTGTATGAATCCTATGCCTTTCTCTTGGCTCCTAGAATCATACCCATGTGCAGAGGGTCTTGATGGTGGTGAACAATTTTAGCCCTCTTGAATTTTTCAGTTAATAAAACATCATGAAAACAGATGTAGCTTATTAGTGGCCATGTGGAACTCCATGGTTCAGATATATGACAATGTTTTGATGTGCATTCAGCTGTTTTTCATTTTTCCCTTCCACAAACAATCCCCAATAAATGTTGTTGCCCATAGCTGCTTAAGAATTAGGACTTTTATTTCTATAGAACTGATTCTTGGGAGTAAGATTATTGAATTAAAAGGTATGTTTATGTTTAATATTCATAGCTATCGCCCAATGATCCCCATTTCCTCCAGCAACACATGAGTATATTCTGCCTTCTCCTCTCCCCCTCTGTTTCTCTCCTACCCCCCAGACACCCCAAATCCTGGCCAGCATTAGATGCTATCATACCTCTGGATTTTTCCAGAATTATGCTTGAAAATCGGCATCCATAGAGCAGCATACCAAGAGTAGATGGTGAGAGCAGTTGCCCAAGGTAAAGCAATACAAGGTTGCATTGTATATAGAGGATATAAAAACAATAAACTGACTAAAAGTCAACTTGCTTTTTATTGTCATCACACACAGGTCATGCTAACAACACTGCTCCCCTCAAAAGTCTCTCACTGTCCTAAATTCTAAGATAGTGCTGTGACTGAGTTTTAATAATGTGTAAGTTTCACATCCTAGTTATGTGACTGGCCTCAAACACACATGGATTCAGCCACAGGTTTGCTTCAAAAGTAAATTAAAATGGTTCTGGGTAATTCTAGCTCACTTCAGATGCGGCTTGTGTCTCCAACCCCTGTGGGACTACACATTCCTGTGCTTACACGGGGGATTCAGAATAAGCCAGGATAGGTGGACACAATTTTTCTTTTTTGAGATTAAAAAGACACAAACATCTTTTCAAACAGAATCAGTCTTGAACAATGTATTCTTGAAGCACCCACCTTTAAACCTGTTCCTTGTGGAGAAAACCGTGAACAATATGACAAATACCAAAGAAGTAAAGAAAAAGACAATCCCATAAAAAATTTAGCCAAATTTTGGGACAGCTGGGTGGCTCAGTCGGTTAAGCATCCAGCTTCGGTTCAAGTCATGATCTCATAGTCTGTGAGTTTGAGCCCCTCATCAGATTCTGTGCTGACAGCTTAGAGCCTGAGGCCTGCTTCGGAATCTCTCTCTCTCTCTCTGCCCCTCCCCTGCTCATGCTGTGTGTGTGTCTCTCTCTCAAAAATAAACATTAAAAAAAAATTTTTTTTTTAAGGAAATTAAGTCCAATTTTGAAGAGGAATGCCAGGAAAATGACAAAAGGTGCTGCTCTTACATTGCCAGAAGAAACCCAAACACAATCTTTGAATATCTTTGATTTTGTAACAAATCCCATGCCCTCCGAGCCTAAATTTTCTCATCTGCCAAGTAGGGACAATTGTACTTAAACTCACAGGATTAATGTAGGGATTAAATGAGTTAATGTCTAACAAAGTAGACTAGAAGTTCCAAAATTATTGCAAGGTTTGACCTATGGATCCTATTTCCCCTTCCCCACCCCCTGACTTTTTTCTAAAATTTGAATTAGTTCCAATTTTTAAACATCGAGTGTTCTCACACTTAAAAAAAAAAACTACATTTCTGGCACCTCTTAGAAAACCGGAATCTTTAGCAATACTGTGGCCACCTTGTCCCGGGCTCGTCAGGGGCTGGGCTTGGCATTGGGCTGTACCTCCCAGGCAGACGGTGTCCCTTGTTCTCCAGGCTCCCCTGTTGCCTGGCAACAGCGTTGGCTGCCGCGTATTTTCTGACCATGGCAGCTCCACTCACCCACTTTACCTGCCGGCCCAGGTAGGCCTTTGAGCTGGGGACTCGTGCCCTGACATTTAGCGTCATTCCACTGTGCACTGGCTTCTCCTCGGGGTCAGGTCTGGTCGCGTTAGCCACACAGAGGTGGCAAGGCTCGATAAAGACGGAGATGAAGGCTATCTTTCTCTGGGAGATTTGCGTTCCGATGGGATTTAGGGGCAAGCCTGTCCTAATCCTGTCACTCTGACCCTGAACAACCCCAGTAATGAGGTGAGGACTTTTTTGCAATCTGGGCAAGCTTTTACCTCCACACTATTTCACGGTTTTCTCTCCATCTCCTATCGTTGCAACCCTAGTTCAAGCCACCATCATTGCCCAGATTCTCATGAGACCAGGAAAAAGCCTTAACATAACTTGGTCTTATTTTCCTAAGTCCTTTCTTTTTTTAATTTTTTACATCTAGTAATTTATTCCAATCACCTTTTTTTTTTTTTTTTTTTTTTTTTTACTGAGGTATAACTGCCATAACATATATCAGTTTCAGGTCTTTATTTCCAGTGGATAGTGTTTATTTTTAAATTAATTCTTCAAACTTTAGAGGTAATGAATTCACATTTTATGGCTTTTTAACATTTTCATTTGTATCTATGAGAGCATTTTTTCAAAAAAGAGCTCTTACTATTTTCCAAACTTGAGTGATAAACCATCTCCCAAACCCACAGCTAAAGAAGTCTATTCTTTTTCTTCTAAGAACATATTCCCCCTAAAAATACTTGATTAATTTAATAAACATAAAACATTTTGCTAAGGGATTTCACAATTTATTGACTGATTTCAATTTTGCCCTTCTTATCAAGTATTTTTCTTCATAAATGTTCAAACTTGGGTTTTTTGTTTTTTGTTTTTTGTTTTTTTTGGCAGTGGTGGTTTTTTACTTGTGGCTATTGTTTTGCTTACTTTTAACCCATATTTTCTTTACGTCTGAAAAGGAGAAAATGATCCGGAGAGATCAAGGGCCATCACTGGTCTTATGATGTGCTCATTCTTTCTCTTTCAATTTTTCACTCTATGTCAATAGTTTCTGCTTACCTCTCTTCTTGTTTGGATTTTTAGGTGTCAAACTTCGGTTTCTTAGTTTATACACTCTAAACTTCTGAAGGAAAAAAATGACTCTATCCAATTGTATCTACATCAGTTTTCTACAACTTAAGTTGTCCCTTTGAGCTGCTGAGTCAAAATATTCCGGTGGGGAGGGGAGGAGAGCAACTTCTATTCATCTTTTTCCTTGCATGGAGAAGGGCCAAATGCATTGCTAGTTATTATAGCTTTATTGGGGGTTCCATAGGATATTTTACAAAGATGATCATGTTGCATGCAGGTAAAATGGCTTTCTTTTTAATCGATTCCTTTGATTTCCTTTGCTTACCATATTGTACTGGCTGGTATCTTTTTAAAGAGTGGTGTTGACCAGCATTCTTATCAAAACTAGAACAAGCAATCCTAAAATTCATATGGAAGCACAAAAGGCCCCGAATAGCCAAAGTAATTTTGAAGAAGAAGACCAAAGCAGGAGGCATCACAATCCCAGACTTTAGCCTCTACTACAAAGCTGTAATCATCAAGACAGCATGGTATTGGCATAAAAACAGACACATAGACCAATGGAATAGAATAGAAACCCCAGAACTAGACCCACAAACATATGGCCAACTCATCTTTGACAAAGCAGGAAAGAACATCCAATGGAAAAAAGACAGTCTCTTTAACAAATGGTGCTGGGAGAACTGGACAGCAACATGCAGAAGGTTGAAACTAGACCACTTTCTCACACCAGTCACAAAAATAAACTCAAAATGGATAAAGGACCTGAATGTGAGACAGGAAACCATCAAAACCTTAGAGGAGAAAGCAGGAAAAGACCTCTCTGACCTCAGCTGTAGCAATCTCTTACTCGGCACATCCCCAAAGGCAAGGGAATTAAAAGCAAAAGTGAATTACTGGGACCTTATGAAGATAAAAAGCTTCTGCACAGCAAAGGAAACAACCAACAAAACTAAAAGGCAACCAACGGAATGGGAAAAGATATTTGCAAATGACACATCGGACAAAGGGCTAGTATCCAAAATCTATAAAGAGCTCACCAAACTCCACACCCGAAAAACAAATAACCCAGTGAAGAAATGGGCAGAAAACATGAATAGACACTTCTCTAAAGAAGACATCCGGATGGCCAACAGGCACATGAAAAGATGTTCAACGTCGCTCCTTATCAGGGAAATACAAATCAAAACCACACTCAGATACCACCTCACGCCAGTCAGAGTGGCCAAAATGAAGAAATCAGGAGACTATAGATGCTGGAGAGGATGTGGAGAAACAGGAACCCTCTTGCACTGTTGGTGGGAATGCAAATTGGTGCAGCCGCTCTGGAAAGCAGTGTGGAGGTTCCTCAGAAAATTAAAAATAGACCTACCCTATGACCCAGCAATAACACTGCTAGGAATTTATCCAAGGGATACAGGAGTACTGATGCATAGGGGCACTTGTACCCCAATGTTTATAGCAGCACTCTCAACAATAGCCAAATGATGGAAAGAGCCTAAATGTCCATCAACTGATGAATGGATAAAGAAATTGTGGTTTATATACACAATGGAATACTACGTGGCAATGAGAAAAAATGAAATATGGCCTTTTGTAGCAACGTGGATGGAACTGGAGAGTGTGATGCTAAGTGAAATAAGCCATACAGAGAAAGACAGATACCATATGGTTTCACTCTTATGTGGATCCTGAGAAACGTAACAGAAACCCATGGGGGAGGGGAAGGAAAAAAAAAAAAAAAAGAGGTTAGAGTGGGAGAGAGCCAAAGCATAAGAGACTGTTAAAAACTGAGAACAAACTGAGGGTTGATGGGGGGTGGGAGGGAGGGCAGGGTGGGTGATGGGTATTGAGGAGGGCACCTTTTGGGATGAGCACTGGGTGTTGTATGGAAACCAATTTGACAGTAAATTTCATATATTAAAAAATAAAAAATAAAAAAAAATAAAAACAAATAAATAAATAAATAAATAAAAAGAGTGGTGTTGAGATTTGCTGACAAAGCAAATTCCAACACTAGGCCTCATCAGGAGTTATGCAGTTCTGGAAGTATCTGGAAGTCTGAGATAAGGGTGCCAGCATGCTTGGGCACTGGTTGAGGGCCCTCTAACTGGCTTGCAGACTGCTGACTTCTTGTATCTTCTCATGGCAGAGAGCAGACAGAGCCACGAGTGTTGCTGGTTGTCTCTGCTGGCTTATTTTATAGTTTTAAAATTCAAGGGTCATACAGACAAATCATTGTGTGGAAAACTAGGGGTTGTAGAGGACACTTTTAGGCAACAGGCTTGAGCAATGGAACCCTGAGTACGGTAAAAGGGCTCACAGTGACCACTAGGCTGAATGAAAACAGGTTCGTTATGGCGACCCACTTCAAAATAGCCATATGCCCTTGCTGACCAATTGGTTACTTAAACCCAGGAACAGTTAACAAAAAAGGAAAATTCCACTCATTACCATACCTCCTCACTGCCCCCTACCCCCCGCCTCCACTGCCTTATGGCAGACAGTCTCTCCTTTGCTGTCCTGCCTAATGCTCCCTTGTAGTGCATTCAATAAACGTCTATCTCCTTTGTTCTGCTTTGGATGAATTCTCACTGCCTGCAATGCTGTCTTCCACCTGATCTGTTCATCCCACAGGGATTAGGCTGAGATATAGTGATAATTGTACACAAATTAGCAAGCTGAAGACAAAATATCACAGGCATTGGCTTCAAAGCATTAAGGAAAGTTGGGGAAAAACCTGGATGGAGATTGCCCAAAGTTTGGAGCTAATGGTCTACAAACCCCTGTCTTGCCTCTATTGGACTCCCTGGATGAGCAAGGAATTATGAACTTGCCATTTTGAAATCTAGCTACTGGAAAGTCATTCTGGGGTTAACCCTCAATAACAGGAAAGAACAGTGCAAGGCCTGACTGTCTCAGGGCACACTATATGGTTACCAAGCTGACAAAGTCCCCTACCTTCTGTCTCTGCAAAATAGCACACTGCTCTGTGCATTTGGTTCTATTTTAGTCAAGCCATCTGGCCTTGATAAAACCCTACTGGTGTCCTTTTCTGAGGCAAATTTCTGCAATGCCCAAGTCTTGTTTAGAGTCATTGGATGCTTAGCAACACTTTGAAGAATCAGAATATCCCAGTGCTGCTTTATGTGAAGGTTCAATGACTACTTGATGTGACAACATCCTCCGGAGTGCTTGCTACAAATACAGATTTCCTAGGTCTCAATTCAAGCCTCCTAAATCAGAATGTTTAGGGTGGATTCTAGGCACGTATTTTATTTTATTACTTGAGAGAGAGAGAGAGAGAGAGAGAGCGAGCATGTGAGCAGGAGAAGGGCAGAAAGAGGAGACAGAGAATCTTAAGCAGGCTCCACACCCAGTGAGGAACTCAATGCCGGCATGATCCCACCTCTGTGAGATCATGATCTGAGCTGAAATCAAGAGTCCAATGCTCAACCTACTGAGCCACCCAGGTGGCAATCTGATCCTGTACTCCCCACACTTAAATTTCTCCAATGACTTCCCATTGCTTCTAGGACAAAAACAAACTCTATGTTTCTGTGGTCTGTGAGGTCCTACCTAGACTGGACGTTGCCTGCTTGTCTCCCATGAGGCTGTCCCTCCATCCCTCAGCTCATCCCCAAATAGCCATAGAATTCCATCTATTTGCTGTCTACAAGAGACTCATTTTAGACCTGAGGACACCTTCAGATTGAAAATGAGGGGATGGAGAACTATCTATCCTGCTACTGGAAGTCAAAAGAAAGCTGGAGTAACCAGTAACAAGAGATGAAGAAGGGCATTATATAATAATCACAGGGTATATCCATCAGGAAGAGCTAACAATTATAAATGTCTATGCACCAAATACGGAAGCCCCCAAATATATAAAACTATCACAAACATAAGCAAACTTATTGACAAGAATGTGGTAATTGCAGGAGACTTTAATACCCCACTTACAACAATGGGTAGATCATCTAGACACAGGATCAATAAAGAAACAAGGGCCCTGAATGATACATTGGATCAGATGGACTTGACAGATGTATTTAGAACTCTGCATCCCAAAGTAAAGGAATATACTTTCTTCTCGAGGGCACATGGAACATTCTCCAAGATAGATCACATGCTGGGTCACAAGACAACCCTTAATAAGTATAAAAGAATTGAGATCATACCATGCACACTTTCAGACCACAATGCTATGAAACTTGAAATCAACCACAGGAAAAAGTCTGGAAAAGCTCCAAAAGCATGGAGGTTAAAGAACACCCTACTAACGAATGAATGGGTCAACCAGGCAATTAGAGAAGAAATTTTAAAATAGGAAACAAATGAAAATGAAAATACAACAATCCAAACGCTTTGGGATGCAGCGAATGCAATCCTGAGAGGAAAATACATTGCAATCCAGGCCTATCTTAAGAAACAAGAAAAATCCCAAATACAAAATTTAACAGCACACCTAAAGGAAATAGAAGCAGAACAGCAAAGACACCCCAAACCCAGCAGAAGAAGAGAAATAATAAAGATCAGAGCAGAAATCAACAATATAGCATCTAAAAAAACTGTAGAGCAGATCAATGAAACCAAGACTTGGTTTTTTGAAAAAATAAACAAAATTGCTAAACCTCTAGCCAGGCTTCTCAAAAAGAAAGGGAGATGACCCAAATAAAGTCATGAATGAAAATGGAATTATTACAACATATCCCTCAGAAATACAAGCAATTATCAGGGAATTACTATGAAAAATTATATGCCAACAAACTGGACAATCTGGAAGAAATGGACAAATTCCTAAGCACCCACACATTTCCAAAACTCAAACAGGAAGAAACAGAAAACTTGAACAGACCCATAACCAGTGAGGAAATTGAATCAGTTATCAAAAATCTCCCAAAATATAAGAGTCGACCAGACATTTAAAGCAGAGATAATACCTACACTTCTCAAGCTGTTCCAAAAAATAGAAAGGGAAGGAAAACTTCCAGGCTCATTCTATGAAGCCAGCATTACTTTGATTCTCAAACCAGACAGAGACCCAGCAAAAAAAGAGAACTACAGGCCAATATCCCTGATGAATATGGATGCAAAAATTCTCAACAAGATACTAGCAAATCGAATTCAACAGCATATAAAAAGAATTATTCACCATGATCAAGTGGGATTCATTCCTGGGATGCAGGGCTGGTTCAACATTTGCAAATCAATCAATGTGGATACATCACATTAATAAAAGAAAAGATAAGAACCATATGACCCTGTCAATCGATGCAGAAAAAGCATTTGACAAAATTCAGCATCCTTTCTTAGTAAAAATCTTCGAGAAAGTCGGGATAGAAGGAACATACTTAAACATCATCAAAGCCATTTATGAAAAGCCCACAGCTAAGATCATCCTCAATGGGGAAAAACTGAGAGCTTTCCCCCTGAGATCAGGAACATGACAGGGATGTCCACTCTCACCACTGTTGTTTAACATAGTGTTGGAAGTTCTAGCATCAGCAATCAGGCAACAAAAGGAAATCAAAGGCATCAAAATTGGCAAAGATGAAGTCAAGCTTTTGATTTTTGCAGATGACATGATATTATACATGGAAAACCCGACAGACTCCACCAAAAGTCTGCTAGAACTGATACATGAATTCAGCAAAGTCGCAGGATACAAAATCAATGTACAGAAATCAGTTGCATTCTTATACACTAATAATGAAGCAACAGAAAGACAAATAAAGAAACTGACCCCATTCACAATTGCACCAAGAACCATAAAATACTTAGGAATAAACCTAACCAAAGATGTAAAAGATCTGTATGCTGGAAAGTATAGAAAGCTTATGAAGGAAATTGAAGAACATACAAAGAAATGGAAAAACATTCCGTGCTCATGTATTAGAAGAATAAATATTAAAATGTCAACACTACCTAAATCAATCTACACATTCAATGCAATCCCAATCAAAATTGCACCAGCATTCTTCTCGAAGCTAGAACAAGCAATCCTAAAACTTGTATGGAACCTCAAAAGACCCTGAATAGGCAAAGTAATTTTGAAGAAGTAGACCAAAGCAGGAGGCATCACAATCCCAGACTTTAGCCTCTACTACAAAACTGTAATCATCAAGACAGCATGGTATTGCCACATAAAATTCTAAATATGAACATGGCTTTCCAGTCATCATGAAGGTCTGTTTGCCCAGATTGGAGGATAGAACTATTCTATAAAACAGTGTGTTAATGTGATTTATAATTTCTCAGTATTTAGACATACCTGAGTCTACATGTATATACTCTTCCTTGGATCCCCATAGTTAGCAGTGAGCGGTGCTGTGCTGGTAAATGTTTCACAATCAACTCTGGCGGGGGGGGGGGGGGGGGTTAGGGGTGGGTGGTGCCGAAGAAGCCCTGATTTGTAGCTGGTTTCTTTCACGTGTGAATACCCGACCGCAGGGAATCCTGTGGGATGGGTGACAGGCTGCCACCCAGTGGGGAGCTGGGAAAGTCTGTGCACCAGGGCTCTCAGCAGCCAGTCAGCCAGGCTGCGGCCCATTGCTCAGGGCAGGCCTGATGGCCAGCTAGCAAGTGGTACCGGCCAAGTCTGCACCCAGGCAGTCTGGCTCCAGAAATCTTCCTCGTTGCTCTGCTGCTGCCCAGCCCTCTCTCTCCCAGGCCCACAAAGTCAGACCCTGTGATGTATGGAGGTGTTGTTGCATCAAGCTCTGCTTTGGGTCCTGGGCCCTAGACACCAAGTCCTAGTTTCAGAAGACGCTGCCATGGCCGCAGGCGTAGAGAAGACTTTCTGGCTGAAGCAAGGTAGCCATGTCTCCCTCAGTTGCAAAACTTCTTGCTTATGCTGTGACTTTCTTAACTTTTCAGTTTATTCCGGTTCTCAGAACTCCTAGAGCTTCCTGGCCCCTGCCTGCTTGCTTTGCCTTTCCTGTCTCAGCTTGGTGGCTTTCACTAATTTGTCCCTGCGGCTTGTCTGACCATGGTCCACTGGGGTCTCTAACACCTGGGTAGGAGTTTCACACTGTGCATACTAGATACTTGGTGTTTTAATGGGTCAATTATTTTCCTATTAAATGGATACTCACATGGGGAGGAGTACATATAAAATACTTTGACCTTATAAAGGGATTCTATTCTTGACAAACTTGGGAACTCCTTTTCTAGACATTTCAGTTTTTACCAATCATTTTAGGGGAAAATTAAATCATAATGCCCAAAGCATCCATTGTATATAATAAATTAACTTATCTTCTATGCATCTAGAATGGTACAATCCTTGGAAAAAATGAAGAAATAGTGCTTCTCAGACTTCAGTGAGCACATGGACCACCTAAAGATCTTGCCAAAATGGAAACCCTGAACCAGTAAGTCTGGGATGCAGTAGTTATCCAAGTATGATCATTGGACCAGCATTGCCCGGGAACTTCTTAGAGCTGTAAATTCACCCCAGACCTACTGAATCAGAAAGTCTGGAGGTAGGACCTAGCAATCTGTATTTTAGCAAACCTCCAGTGATTTTGATGCAGCTAATATTTAAGAACCAATGTTCACAAGTATTACTGCAAACCTGAATGTCTGTCTAAGAACATGAGAACCCAGGGAGGTAAGGAACTTCCTGAAAATGGGGAGGAGAGGCAGAGGGATGTGGTAGTGGCCTGGCAGTTTGGCAAGAAAGCTCACGGGTTACAGCTTTTCTCCAAGTATAATTATTCAGCCGAAATTGGAAGTCAGCCTTGTTCTAATTGTATCGTACCACAATGGTGGTTATATTTTGCCACCAATTAAAATTTCTCATGACCCAATGAGTTTCCAAAGCTATGTTCCATTCTAGCCTCCGTTCCAGAGGTGAACAGATAGCTTTCTGTGATTGCTTTTCAAGCATCTCCTGCAGAGAGATATGAGCCTCCTGTTGGCCTTCCTCATTTGCATGTAGAATATCTTTTAACAAAGATGATTCTGATTTCCAGCACTTGGTCTCTCTGCTTCCCCTCTGCTTCCCCACACTATGACCTGCATGCTAAACAGAGCCCAGAGGGAGCACATTAAATGCATGGAGAAGTAATGCCATGAAGGCCAGCAGGATTCCGAACCAATCTCATTATACAATCGTTTTTTAAAACTGAAGTATGATTGACATACAATATCCTATTAGTTTCAGGTGTACATCACAGTGGTTCAATATTTTTATACCTTATGAAATGATCCCCATGATAAGCCTAATTATGATCTGTCACCATACAAAGTTATTACAATATTTTGACTATATTCCCTATGCTGTACTTTACATTCCCGTGATTTATTTATTTTATAACTGGAAATTTGTATCTCTTAATCTCATTCACCTATTTTCTTGCTTCCCCCCAAGCTCTGCACCTTTGGTTGCCAACAGTTTGTTTCTCTAATCTATGAGTCTGTTTCTGTTTTGTTTGTTCATTTGTTTTGTTTTTTAGATTCCACATGTAAGTAGAATCATATAGTATTTGTCTTTCTCTGTCTGGCTTATTTCACTTAACATAATACTCTCCAGGTCCATCCATGTTGTCACAAATGGCAAGATTCTATTCTTTTTTAAATTAAATTGTATTGGATGTGCAATATTCCGTATCTTTATTTATCTGTTGATGGGCATTTAGATTGCTTCCATAACTTGGCTATTATAAATAATGCTGCAGTGAGCATAGGGTAGCATGTATCTCTTTGAATTGGTGTTTTTGTTTTCTTTGGATAAATACTAAAAGTGGAATTACTGGATCATATGGTAATTGTATTTTTGATTTTTTGAGGAACCTCCATACTGTTTTCCATAGTGGCTGCACCAGTTTACATTCCAGCCAAAAGTGCACAAGAGTTTATTTTTCCTACACATCCTCACCAGTATTTATTATTTCTTGTCTTTTTGATACTAGCAATACTAACTGGCATGAGGTGATATCTCATTGTGGTTTTGATTTGCATTTCCCTGATGATTAGTGATGTTGAGCATGTTTTCATGTGTCTGTTGGCCATCTGTATGTCTTCTTTGAAAAAATGTCTATTCAGGTCCTCTGTCCATTTTTTAATCCATTTTTTTCCTACTAGTTACTCCAGACTCCTGAGACCCTCCAGTATACTGCAAAGCTATAATGCCTAAATTTAGGACCGTTTGGAATTCAATAGTGCTAGAATGTAATCAGGAAAAAATTCAGCTTCTGACAGAGCAGTGTTAAGAGAATGGATTTTGTCTTCGAAGAAACACCTTGAGTTACTTGGCTTTTCCATTGTGGTAGCCCAGACTGTCGGTGCTGTGAACTGAAGATCTTTGACTCTCTGCCTGAGGGGTTTCGTCTGGTAGAGGGAGCATGCTTGGAACTGTCGGGAGATCATACCCTGAGAAGCAACACTCAACCAATGACAGGTGGGGAATTAGTAGATAAAGTCTGTGTCCTTGCCTCTTGGCTGGTACATCTCTGAGGAGAGTCCTGCTCTATCCCCAGGGCACCCCAAATGAACTGCACTCCAGTTACCTACTGAAAAGAACAGCTTTAAATCCAAATGACAGCCCTGCCTTAGTTTAAAGCTAAGTTCTCTTATCTGCTTATTATGGATCTTTGATAAGAAATACAATTGCTGAGAAGTCTATTGTGAAACCTTTCCTGAATGTAGTCTGATATGTAATAGAATAAGTGATTGTACACAAACTAACCGGCATTTCTCGCTTCTGTAAACCTGCTTGCTTAACACATTCCTCCCCTACCCCCTTCCCCCTTCCCCCTTTTTCCTCCCGCCACAAGTAACTGACAAAGCCTTCCTGCCAAAGGACAGACAAAGGACGCCCAATCAGAGAAAAACAAATGTCCTTACTTTAAAACCAACTAATCAGGCCCCTCATAATTTGAAACCTCCCCTGTGCTATTTGTCTCTGTCTATAAAAACGCTGTACCGACCCTGATCGGGGCCTCTCAGCGTCACTGGCGACGAGTGCGCAGAGGTCCAGGTTCGAACCTGCAATAAATGACCCTTGCCGCTTGGCTTTGACTTATGACTCTGGTGGTGTCTTGCGGGGGGGTTCGCGACCTCGGGCATTACACTACTATGGGAACTGGCTTAATAATATACCTTTTATTGCTTTCTTTCTCTTCCCTGGCTACTTTCTTTTTAAAAAATGTTTATTTGGGGCGCCTGGGTGGCTCAGTTGGTTAAGCGGCCGACTTCGGCTCAGGTCATGATCTCATGGTCCGTGAGTTTGAGCCCCGTGTCGGTCTCTGTGCTGACAGCTCAGAGCCTGGAGCCTGTTTCAGATTCTGTGTCTCCCTCTCTCTGACCCTCCCCCGTTCATGCTTTGTCTCTCTCTGTCTCAAAAATAAATAAACGTTAAAATAATTAAAAAAAATAAAAAATGTTTATTTGAGAGAGAGAGAAAGTGCAAGGTGGGCAGAGGGGCAAAGGGAGAGAAATAGAATCTTAAACAGGCTCCCTGCTCAGCACAAGCCCAATGCAGGGCTCCATCCCATGACCCTGGGATTGTGACCTGAGCTGAAATCAAGAGTCAGATGCCCAACCAACTGAGCCACCCAAACGTCCCTCCCCAGCTACTTTCTTATTCCTTTGCTGGTGTTTTCTCAGATCACCTCTCAAACTATTTGTCCTTGAATCTTTGTCTTAGAACCTTGAGTCTGTCCCTCAGAATAACCAAACTGAGACAAGGATAACCAAAATATTTTAGGTGGGGTGCCCAATAAGGGAAAGGAATAGCTTTCATTCTTTCTTAACAATAAGAAACGAACCACTACCTTCAGGAAAATAATATTAATGAGTTCATTTATCCATTTTTTACCAAGCATTATCAGGTGCTTACTGTCTACCTGGAGCTAAGGGTAAGTCTAGAGAGGTTGGGGCATGATTGGAAAAGGCCTGGAATACAAACCCAATGCATTTGAACCTTTTTGTATCAAGAGGAGCAAGGAGGTGATATAATCAGTGTTGGACAATGGGAAACTTAATCTGGCTCTGCAGTATGAATTGGAGGGTAAAATTGGGCAACAGAGCCTCATTACAAAACTTCTGGAATATTTTTAGTGTATGTGCTAAAGAATACTTTTCAAAAAGCTAAATATATGACCTTCATACAAATATAAAATAAACGTGTCAAAGATTTTATTCTACTCATTAGGCAACCATACCTTGTTAAAACTAAGTCAAACGAGAAGCTGAGGAACAGAGCTTTACAATAGTCAGAGCAAATAAACAAAAAAAGCCAAAATGAGTTTGTTCATAGATGTGAAATTGGTTAATACCCTACAAACAAAGGGTGTTGGGGATTATCATTTTTACCAATGGAAATCAATTGTCTCACTATCAGATGAAATTTGCATTTGTCAGGCATCATCTGCATTGCTACTAGTTTCCTACCATTAGCCTTTACCCCTGAAGGGTTGTAAAATGATCTGGTCAATATATTCTGAAGGAATGCCCAATAATCTCTTTTGCTTATTTTCAATTTTAGGATAATGTTTCTAGGCAGTCTCCCCCTTTGTGATTATAAATAATGTGCAAGGATTATTTTTGATCACAGAAAAGGCTGCTCTCGTTCAATTTGGCCTGATAATTTATGAGGTGCAGTAAGAGTGTTAAATAATCATACAGGTTGCTTTGGGCTTGCTTTGCAAATCTAGAACCATGCGGTATTGGGCAACCATATGGAGCAGGAGTCACAATTAGACTTTGAAATGTATTATTTTCTTTCCTATTTTGAGGCTTGGAAACCAAGCCCAAGAAACTCTGCCTGCCACATTTAACCTGGAGAACCTGTAAATTTAGTAACTCCCTCTGTTTTTGAGGTCCTCTCAGGGTTTTAGGCATCCTGGCCTGCCCCAGTGTGAGCTTCGTTACCACCTGTGAGGCCTGGGGCCTCATCAACCAGGCAGCAGACCAAATCTTCCCAGGAGAACTTTGAAGGCATTGGCCTCACATATAAAGTCAGACCCTTAGCAGAGGGTCTGTTGTATGTGACTGGATATAGGAATGACTTCTAGGTATATACTGATGTGATAATTCTTTTTTTTTTTTTACAATGTTTTTAAGTTTATGTATTTATTTTGAGAGAGAGACAGAGCGTGCACATGTGCGAGCTGGGGAGGGGCAGAGAGAGAGGGAGAGAGAGAGGATCCCAAGCAGGCTCTGTGCTCTCGGTGTGGAGCCTGATGTGGGGCTCGAATTCATGAACCATGAGATCATGACCTGATCCAAAATCAAGAGTCTGACGCTCAACCGACTAAGCCACCCAGGAGCCCCATGAGGTGATAATTCTTTGTGCAGGAAAACCTGACATGCCTTGAAATCTTCCAGGGCATGTGAAAGAAAATGGATAGCTTCCTAATTTGTTAATAAATCTAAGAAAGTCACATACCTTTACTAATAATGAATAGTAAAGATAAAACTTTTCAAAGCTATCAATAATAATAATTAATTTTAATCAACTATGATAGAGAAGAGAATAAATTAATGATGAGGCTCAAGATATACTATCACAAAATATACCACCTTGGAATATCATATATCTTAAACTGAAGGAGTTTGAGAAAACAGCAGAAGCAGGAGGGGTACTCTGACTTGCCCCACCTCTCCCTTCTTCCTGGAAACAGGTCCTAAAATCCCCTGGTGAAAGTTACCTTCCCTGCACCAGGAGGAAGGGAGATATTCTTATCACCAGAGACAGGGAAGTTGGAGCCTAATAATGGGTATAAAAGCAAACCTTGTTAGTCTAACCCTTATTTTCCTAGTTATTTCATCATTTCCAACCCCCTGCCCAAAGCTCTCTGTCTTGTCAATTCCTCACAAATGTATTGTTTCTTTGTCCAAAGGTTTCCTGCTCTTGGGTCGCCTGGGTGGCTCAGTCAGTTAAGCGGCTGACTTCAGCTCAGGTCATGATCTCACAGCTCGTGGGTTCAAGTCCTGCGTTGGTCTCTGTGCTGACAGCTTGGAGCCCGGAGCCTGCTTCAGATTCTCTGTCTCCCTCTGTCTCTGCCCCTCCCCTGCTCATGCTCTGCCTCTTTCCATCTCTCAGAAATAAACACACCTTAAAAAAGATTTTTTTTTTAAAGCTTCCTGCTCTGGGCATTTCAGGACCTCATTCTCTTGTGAAAGCCCCCAAGTACATGCAGAAATTTTATAAAATGTGCCTGCTTTTTTCCTGTTAATCTGTTTTTGTCAGTTTAATTTTCAGACCCAACCAGAGGCCCCAAGAGGGTCCAGGAAGACTTTTGCCTCCCAAACACTGTCTTTACATTTTCTCCATAGGAAATGATGTTGCCAAATGGCCATCTGAAAAAAGAGATAAAAAAAGTTCCCAAAAATGTAGGGGAAAAAGGTTGCAGAGGTGATTATTCAGGTGTAGAGAGCAGTAAATTAATAAAAATATTATATTGTTTTTCTCAATATTATGACAGGTGTGGTATTTGTCATAACGATTGTATTTTTTTCACGTGTCGTGATCGATTTTTTTCATTCTAAACAACTATTAATGTCTTAATTTCTATATATTTTCTTAAAGAGAGTCCTCTAGAAGCTTTAGGGCCCCGCAAATTGGGTCCAGCCCATCTGAAGCCTTGACTCTTCCAAAGACTGTGCCCCAGGCCAGGGTGGGGGTTTGGGGCTCACAGATCTCTCATCTTTCCTACCTCTGGAAATCTCTCTCCTGATACTTTCTTGGGGACTCTGCTCTTCTCTGCTCCTCTCAGGCTGATTTCTTTCTTGAGTTCCGGTGTTTTCAAAACTCAAGAGGCTCCTTCAACTTGAAGCAGTCCCTGTTTTCTTCTCTATCTACAATAATCCCTGAGGCAAGGAAATATTGACGCCAGTTTAGAACTGCAGGAGGGACTTGTGGAAATCCACAAACAGATAACCTCAGTGAAAGACTCCGAAGCCTGGGCTACAGTGATGCTCAGACTGTTTCAATGGTCCCATTTTATCTGTCTTTGTATGTAAGTAGGTGGTATTTACATAAATTACATCGTAATGTAAATCATGTGTTGAGTCCTGGGGAAAAAATATCCATCGAGAGTGGTAGTGACTCAGCTGTTGCACGTGAAACATTACACGTCATCACTCTTCAGACAGCCAGAGGAAGCACCAGGAACCCCAGCAAATTCTGGGGTTGATCCCACATGCTGCCGTAGGCTTCCAGATGGCAACATGAATAGCAATGAAAAGGAAGTATTCAAATGAGAGGTCTGAGTGCTGGTCATTTGAAGAGACAGGGCAAAGGTCTTTGGCCATTTACTAGCAATTTGGGGTCCACCGTGGAGAGAAGTCAGCATGGCATTTGTGACCTGGCCTATAGTAGGAAAAAAAAATGACTACTGTACCATCAGAAGAACTGTGGTTTGAATTCCTTCCACACATTTATTTTCTTTATCCCAGCTATGTCTGTACCCACTTTGCTGGAGAACAGCATAATTAACCACTGGGATTCAGAGAGAGGTGACAATTTTCAGTGTATTCTCAGTTCATTTTCAGTCAAGATTTTAGCCTGAAAATGCTTTTCCTTCTCCCTGTGATGGCAACTCTCAGAAGTGGATTTTGCTGGAAGCCTTCTATTTTCATCACTCTGATTGCTTTATTTATGTTGCAAATCACTGATTTGGTGTTTGGGAAATTGCCATGTTTGGGCAGCAACGCTTAATGGATTGATGAGTTTTGAGCTTATTTATAAAATACATTAAAGAAAAAAGATCCTTAAAGCTCCAACTCATCATTCCTTATGTTCAGGATAGTGATAAACAGTGACCTCTTTTATCATTTATTTCTTTTTTTAAATTTTTTTAGGTTTTTAAATATTTTTTAATTTACATCCAAATTAGTTAGCATATAGTGCAACAATGATTTCAGGAGTAGATTCCTTGGTGCCCCTTACTCATTTCCCTCCCACAACCCCTCCAGTAACCCTCAGATTGTACTCCATATTTATGAGTCTCTTCTGTTTTCTCCCCCTCCCTGTTTTTATATTATTTTTGTTTCCCTTCCCTTATGTTCATCTGCTTTGTCTCTTAAAGTCCTCATATGAGTGAAGTCATATGATTTTTGTCTTTCTCCGACTGACTAATTTCACTTAGCATAACACCCTCCAATTCCGTCCACATAGTTGCAAATGGCAAGATTTCATTCTTTTTGATGGCCGAGTAATACTCCATTGTATATATATACCACATCTTCTTTATCCATTCATCCATTGATGGACATTTGGGCTTTTTCCAAACTTTGGCTATTGTTGATAGTGCTGCTATAAACATGGGGATGCATGTGTCCCTTCGAAACAGCACACCTGTATCCCGTGGATAAATCCCTAGTAGTGCAATTACTGGGCCGTAGGGTAGTTCTATTTTTAGTTTTTTGAGGAACCTCCATACTGTTTTCCAAAGTGGCTGCACCAGCTTGCATTCCCACCAACAATGCAAAAGAGATCCTCTTTCTCTGCATCCTTGCCAACATCTGTTGTTGCCTGAGTTGTTAATGTTAGCCATTCTGACAGGTGTGAGGTGGTATCTCATTGTGGTTTTGATTTGTATTTCCCTGATGATGAATGATGTTGAACATTTTCTCATGTGTCGGTTGGCCATCTGGGTGTCTTCTTGGGAGAAGTGTCTATTCATGTTTTTTACCCATTTCCTCACTGGATTCTTTGTGTTTTGGGTGTTGAGTTTGATAAGTTCTTTGTAGATTTTGGACACTAACCCTTTATCTGATATGTCATTTGCAAATATCTTCCCCCATTCTGTCGGTTGCCTTTTAGTTTTGCTGATTGTTTCCTTCTCTGTGCAGAGCTTTTTGTTTTGATGAGGTTCCAGTAGTTCATTTTTGCTTTTGTTTCCCGTGCTGCCAGAGACGTGTTGAGTAAGAAGTTGCTGCGGCCAAGATCAAAGAGGTTTTGCCTGCTTTCTCCTCTAGGATTTTGATGGCTTCCTGTCTTACATTTAG
The DNA here is from genome assembly GCF_018350195.1 of Panthera tigris. Classification (NCBI taxonomy): domain Eukaryota; kingdom Metazoa; phylum Chordata; class Mammalia; order Carnivora; family Felidae; genus Panthera; species Panthera tigris. Next base: position 130,138,630 of record NC_056668.1, on the reverse strand, counting down.
GTCTTTCATTCATTTTGAGTTTATTTTTGTGTATGGTGTAAGAAAGGGGTCCACGTTCATTCTTCTGCATGTCACTGTCCAGTTTTCCCAGCACCATTTGCTGAAGAGACTGTCTTTATTTCATTGGATATTCTTTCCTGCTTTGTCAAAGATTAGTTGGCCATACGTTTGTGGGCCCATTTCTGGGTTCTCTATTCTGTTCCATTGATCTAAGTGTCTGTTCTTGTGCCAGTACCATACTGTCTTGATGATTACAGCTTTGTAGTATAGCTTGAAGTCTGGGATTGTGATGCCTCCTGCTTTGTTTTTCAAGATTGCTTTGGCTATTTGAGGTCTTTTCTGGTTCCATAAAAATTTTAGGGTTATTTGTTCTAGCCCTGTGAGGAATGCTCATGTTACTTTGATTGGGATTGCATTGAATATGTAGATTGCTTTGGGTAGTATCAACATTTTAACAATATTTGTTCTTCCTATCCAGGATCATGGAATCTTTTTCCATTTCTTCGTGTCCTCTTCAATTTCTTTCATAAGCTTTCTATAGTTTTCAGTGTATAGATTTTTCACCTCTTTGGTTAGATTTATTCCTAGGTATTTTATGGGTTTTGGTGCAACTGTAAATGGGATCGATTCCTTGATTTCTCTTTCTGTTGCTTCATTGGTGGTGTATAGGAATGCAACCGATTTCTGTGCATTGATTTTATATCCTGCAACTTTGCTGAATTCATGAATCAGTTCTAGCAGGTTTTTGGTGGAATCTTTTGGGTTTTCCATATAGACTATCATGTCATCTGTGAAGAGTGAAAGTTTGACCTCCTGGCCAATTTGGAATGCCTTTTATTTCTTTGTGTTGTCTGATTGCAGAGGCTAAGACTTCCAATACTAGGTTGAATAACAGTGGCGAGAGTGGACATCCCTGTCTTGTTCCTGACCTTAAGGGGAAAGCTCCCAGTTTCTCCCCATTGAGGATGATGTTAGTGTTGGGTCGTTCACATATGGCTTTTATGATCTTGAGGTATGCTCCTTATGTCCATACTTTCTTGAGGGTTTTTATCAAGAAAGGATGCTGTATTTTGTCAAATGCTTTCTCTGCATATATTGAGAGGATTCTATGGTTGTTGTCCCTTCTTTTATTGATGTGATGAATCATGTTAATTGTTTTGCGGATATTGAACCATCCTTGCATCCCAGGTATAAATCCCACTTGATTGTGGTGAATAATTTTTGTAATGTACTTTTGGATCTGGTTGGCTAATTTCTTGTTGAGGATTTTTGCATCCATATGCATCGGGGAGATTGGTCTATAGTTCTCCTTTTCAGTGGGGTCTCTGTCTGGTTTTGGAATCAAGGTAATGCTGCCTTCATAGAAAGAGTTTGGAAGTTTTCCTTCCATTTCTATCTTTTGGAACAGCTTCAAGAGAATAGGTGTTAACTCTTCCTTAAATGTTTGGTAGAATTCCCCTGGAAAGCCATCTGGCCCTGGACTCTTTGTTTTTTGGCAGATTTTTGATTACTAATTTGATTTCCATACTAGTTATGGGTCTGTTCAAGTTTTCTACTTCTTCCTGTTTCAGTTTTGGTAGTGTATATGTTTCTCATCCAGTGTGTCATTCCAAGCCATTGTTTCCCTGTGGATTTTTTGATTAGATGATCTGTCTGTCGCTGTGAGTGAGGTGTTGAAGTCTCCTACTGTTATGGTATTAATATCAATGAGCTTCTTTATGTTTGTGATTAATTGATTTATATATTTGGGTGCTCGCACATTTGGCGCCTAAGTGTTTACAATTGTTAGGTATTCTTGGTGGATAGATTTATCTTTAAATCTATCTTTATTTTAAAGTCTTTATTTTATTTTATTTTATTTTATTTTATTTTATTTTATTTTTATTTTATTTTAAAGTCTTTATTTTAAAGTCTAGGTTGTCTGATATAAGTATGGCTACTCCAGCTTTCTTTTGTTGACCATTAGCATGATAGATGGTTCTCCATCCCCTTATTTTCAATCTGAAGGTGTCTTTATGTCTGAAGTGGGTCTCTTGTAAACAGCATCTAAATGGATCTTATTTTCTTATCCATTCTTTTACCCTATGTCCTTTTATTGGAGCATTGAGTCCATTGACGTTTAGAGTGAGTACTGAAAGATAAGAATTTATTGCTGTAATGATGCTTGTAGAGTTGGAGTTTCTGGTGGTGTTCTCTGGTCCTTTCTAATCTTTGTTGCTTTTGATATATATATGTGTATATATATATATATATATATATACGCGTATATATATGTATATATATATGTATATATATATATATATATATATATATATATATATAAATTTTTTCCCCATTTTTTCTCCCCTCAGGGAGTCCCCCTTAAAATTTCTTGCAGGGCTGGTTTAGTGGTCACAAACTCCTTTAATTTTTGTTTGTCTGGGAAATTTTTAATCTCTCCTTCTGTTTTGAATGACAGCCTTGCTGGATAAAGAATTCTTGGCTGCATATTTTTCTGATTCAGCACATTGAATATATCCTGCCATTCCTTTCTGGCCTGCCAAGTTTTTGTGGATAGGTCTGCTGCAAACCTGATCTGTCTTGTCTTGTAGGTTAGGGACTTTTTTCCCTTGCTGCTTTCATGATTCCATGATTCTCTCCTTGTCCGAGTATTCTGTGGATTTGACTATGATATGCCTTGTTGATGGTCAGTTTTTGTTGAATTTAATGGGGTTCTCTGTGTTTCCTGGATTTTGATGTCTGTGTATTTCCCCAGGTTAGGAAAGTTTCCACTATGATTTGCTCACATAACCATTCTACCCCTATTTCTCTGTCTTCCTCTTCTGGGACCCCTATGATGCTGATGTCGTTCCTTTTTAATGAGTCACTGATTTCTCTAATTCTTAAATCATGTTCTTTTGCCTTAATCTCCCTCTTTTTTTCTGCTTCATCATTCTCTGTAAGTTTGTCCTCTATATCATTGATTCTCTGTTCTGCCTCATCCATACTTGCCACCGTGGCATCCATCCGCGATTGCAGCTCAGTTATAGCATTTTTTATTTCATTCTGACTTGTTTTTACTTTCTTTATCTCTGCAGAAATGGATTCGAGTCTAATTTTGACTCCAGCTAGTATTCTTATTATCGTGATTCTAAATTCTGGTTCAGACATCTTGCTTGTATCTGTGTCGGTTAAATCCCTGGCTGTCGTTTCTTCACGCTCTTTCTTTTGGGGTGAATTCCTTCATTTTGTCATTTGAAGGGAGAAAAGGAATTAATGAGGTAGAAAAATCAAAATCAAATCAAACATGATGCTAGATCTTAGGTGTGTTTTCGTCTGGGTGTTGAAAGTGGTTTGACATATTAGAGAAAAAAATGGAAGGGGTGGGGAAATGAAATCATTTGAGAATTAAAAAAAATGAATGCACTTAAATAGGCTAAAATGAGATGATGGGAGTCGATTTGAAAATTTGAAAAAATTTACACATAAGTAAAGATTGTAGTAGAAAAAAAATTAAGAAAAATATTTTTAATTAAAATTAAAACTAAAACTGAATTTTTTCTCTTTCTGTATTCAAGAAAAAGAAATGAAAAAGAGAAAAAGAGAAAAGAAAAAAAGAAATCTTTTGAAAATTTGAAAAAGTGAATACACTGTAGTAGACTAAAATAAAATGAAGGAAGTAAAATAAAATTTGAAAAAATTTACATAAAAGCAAAAATACAGTAAAAAACTTAAGGAAAAATATTTTACATAGAAATTGAAAGTAAAAATGAAGTTTTTCTTTTTCTGCATTCAAGAAAAAGAAACAAAACGAAAAAGAGATAAGAGAAAAAAAGGAAATCGTTTGAAAATTTGAAAAAGTGAATACACTGAAGTAGACTAAAATAAAATGATGGAAGTCAAATAGAATTTGAAAAAAATTACACAAAAGTAGAAAATATAGTAAAAAAATTAAAGAAAAATATTTTTAATAAAAATTGAAAAATACAAATGAATTTTTTCTCTTTCTGTATTCAAGAGAAAGAAACGTAGTGTAAAAGAGAAAAAAAAAAGGAAAGAAAATTGAATAGATGAACCCGCTAACAGATTGAAGTAGAACTGAAATTACTTCATTTTCCCCTAGAAGTCAGACTATGTTGTGCTTTATAGTCCATAAACTACGCGGTGAGACTTGTGCTTTTGAAGAGCGAGGTTGGCCCACTTGGGCGGGGCTCGGTGTAACAGCTCCATTCTCCACTAGATGGCGCTGCTAGCCTACTGGGGTGGAGTGTTTGGCATTCGTAGGTGCGTATGCGCATGCACGGGAGCGGTGAGCATGTCGCCCAGCTACCGACTCTCTCCTATCACAACTCTGTTCCTGATAAGCTGTCGCACACCGGTCCTCTGTCTTCAGCTCTCGTCCACTCCCCGCTTTTTCACTCTCTGTGACCAGGCCCCAGGCAGTACCTCTCTCCTGAGTTTTGTCTCAGATACGGCTGTTTTCCCTGGCCCCTTGCTTCTGAAGGACTGCGGCTTTGACCCTTCCACCCCTCTGCGGGAGGGTCTCAACGAGCAGTGGCCGAATGAGCAATGGTTGAATGTTGGCTGCACCCAGGAATGCTTGTTGGACCCTGCTGCTGCCAGTGCCATGAGACTGCGGCCAGGTGCCAGCCCGCCCCAGGAAAATTCGCGAGAAAGTGTAGCAGCAGCTTTTCAGGGATTATGGAAAACCACAACACGCATCTGGCGCCAGTCTTCACCCTTAACGACCTTGTTCCAGCACCAGCGAATGTGGCTGCCTTCTGGGGTCTGCTGGGACCAGGTGGCTTCAACAGTCTCTACCAAATGTCCTTCCAGCAGTGGAACCGCTTTTCCCCGTGTGGCCCAAGAACCTCACGGACCCCACTCTGTTCCTGGGGATTCACCCTTCCCACCAAAGCACCGCCAGGTATGGAGCTGTGGAGTTGCAGACTTTGCATTCCCCTTGTTTACAGTCTAAATGGAATTTAAACTCTCTGCTTTCTCCTTTCTCCCTTTTTAGTTTAGTCCCTGCGGCTGTTTCCAATTTTCTACTTTCTCTCCAGCTGCTTTTGGAGAGGGGTGCTTTTCCCATATTCGTCCCGCCCACCCCCCCCCCCCCACTGTCTCCATCCTCTCTCTTTGCAGAAGCACTTCCCTTCCTGCTCCTTCTTGCTCCCCAAGTTCACTTCTCCGCGCCATATACCTGCTGAATTCTGTGGTTCACGTGGTGCAGATTGTTGTGTTAATCCTCTAGTCAGTTTTCTAGGTGTGCAGGATGCTTTAGTGTTGCTCTGGCTGTATTTCATGGATGCAAGACACACACAAAACTTCCATGCTGTTCCGTCATCTTGGCTCCTCTTTTTAATCATTTATTTCAACTCTTGCTATCTAATCAAAACTGAAGACTGTTATTTACCTAATGGTCACTCATGAACATCTTGGTACTTGCCTTAATTACCAGGTTGAATGAACCATTCTTCTCTCTAAATCGAAATCTGAATACCTCCTTCCCTGAATACCTGATCTTGTTGAATGAGCTGTAATGAAACAGAAATCATAGTTGAGTGCTGATTTTGGCTCTGCTATGACTTGGTTATATCGCCATATCCTGACCTTATATGGCTCTGTTACTTTTTTTTTTAATTTTTTTAATTTTTATTTATTTTTGAGAGTGAGACAGAGAGCAAGTGGGGGAGCTGCAGAGAGAGAGAGAGAGAGAGAGAGAAAGAGAGAGAGAGAATCCAAAGCAGGTTCCAGGCTTTGTGCTATCAGCACAGAGCCCGATGTGGGGCTCGAATCATGAGATCATGACCTGAGCCGAAGTCAGATGCTTAACCGACTGATCATGGCTGTTTGTTATCAATGGATTAAGAATGTTGGGTTAGATGATCACTTTATAAACTCTTCAGTTTGCCGTTGTTTTGTTTTAAGCAGCAGAGTTTTTCAAATGTAATTTTATTTGGAATTGTACTATGTAAAACAGTGTATTGGTTTTCTATTGCTGCATAACTAATCACCCTGAAACTTAGTGGCTTAAAGCAACAGCAATATTTTATTATCTCTCAGTTTCCATGATGGGTTGAGAATTTGGCTGAGTGTTTCTGTCTTGGTGTTTCTCTTGAAGTCGAAGTCAGATGCCCGCTGAAGGCTTGACTAGGGCAGCAAGATACAAGAATTCGTCTTCTTTTTTTTTTAAAACCTAACTTATTGTCAAGTTAGCTAACATACAGTGCATACAGTATGCCCTTGGCTTCGAGAGTAGATTGCCATGATTCATTGCTTATATACATACAACACCCAGTGTTTACCCCAACAAGTGCCCTCCTCAATGCCCATCACCCATTTTCCTCTCCGCTCCCCTCCCCCCCCCCCGACCCCCATCAACCCTCAGATTGTTCTCTTCTAAAATGGCTGACTTGTGCAGCTGACAAGGTGAGCTGGCTGTGGGCCAAGGGCCTCGAGGTTTTCTTTCACACAGCCTCTACACAGCGTTGCTTGAGTGTTCCCACAGCAAGGCAGCTACCTTCCCCCAAGACCATTTCAGCCTCATCTTCCTCCTAACTTCCCCCAGATACAACTGGTCTTCGTGCCCCAGAGACAGCAAGCTTCCAGCCCCCCTACCAGCAGGTGAGGCAGCAGCCCAGGTTGGTGATGAGCACCTGGGCTCCTTGTTAGGCTCTCCCACACATTTGCTATTTCATTTAAGGAAAGCCCTCAGCCCCTGTCGCATTCATGGGAGGTACTTGCAAATATTTTTCTTCCTTCACATCACATTATGGGCCTCCTGTTGCCTTTCTAGTTGACTTGGGCAGAAGAGCAAATTGTGGGGAAGTGCTCTGGGTTCTTTCAGAGCAAATGTTAAGCTGTCACGTTCTCCATTCCAAGCATGTTGTGCTCACAATCTGCTGCCCTCTTTAGGACTCTCTGTGAGTGCAGGATTGCCATCGCCATCTTACTGGGAAGGAAATGGGTCACTCCTTATACAAGACCTCACACCTTGCAAGTTCCGGGGGGGCAGCAGGGATGGGCTTTGAACCCAAGGCTGTCTTGTTCTTCCACTGTACGTTGCTGCCTCTGTAGCCAGGGTGCAGGGGGGCAAGAGCACCTGGCTCTGAGGGCCCCAAACAGACCAGGATTGGCCAGGCACTGCTGACAAAATCCAAAGGCAGAGAAATGAGTAGTGTGGAACAAGAGAGGAATTTATTTCAGGGAGGCCAACACCAGGAGGACAGTGGGTTGAAGTCTCAAAGACTGTCTCCAAGGTGCCAAAAATACTTCTGGGTTTATGTAAGGAAAATGTGGGGCCAAGGTGGATGGGTGCATGCAGGTGGGCAGCGAGGGTCAGTCAGTCAGTCATTGTTTTGGATCAGGCCGGGTCTTGCTGACTCAGGGCAGTCAGTGTTGCTTGAGAGGGTAGTTTGGGCTCCTGTTAGGGGATGCTTTAGCCTTAGAATCTTAGAGTCTGCCTGAGCCAAGAGACAAGCTTGAAAGAAGAGCCAGCTGGAAAGTTCGAGGTCAAAATGGAGGCAGCCGAGTCCTCTTCCCTTCCCACACCTCAGAAGACAACATTCAAAGGAGGGGGGACTAGGTTGGCGTTTGCTGTGAGATGTGGGAAGTAAAGCACTAGAAGGGCCCTGTGACAGCTGCATTCCCTCCCTCTCCCCTTTGTCACTCCGGGTAGGAAAGAGGCAGGTAGGGGAGGGGTCAAACCCCAAGATGGTCAGACCCTCATCCCTGCTCCCCTGCCCTCGACAGCACAGAATAATTAGACAGGTTCACTTCTAGATGGAGGACGTGAGGGCCTCCTTGCCTGGGCAGAAGGCAAAGGAACGTGGTCTTGCTGCTTGATGGTTAATAAGTCCCCTGTTTTTTCTTTCTCCAGTGACTGCCCTGCAGAGATTTTCATTAGTATGCAAGGCCTGGTCCCATTAAGTATTGATGTCAGCAGCATTTATTTTTACCAGGGTTGGAAGAGGGTTCGGAGGAGGGAAAAGGTTAGGTCCTTGCAGAGTCCATTCATATGCATGATTCCCTCCAGCCCTCACCAACCCAGCCTGTGGTTTTCCCACCTCAGTTCTCAAAGGCTGATCCTCAGGGGAGAGGAAGGTAGCGGCAGCACCAGTCCTGGAGAATTTTTCCTGCCTGCACACACCTGCACACACACGCATGCTCCCAGGTGACCTGGGGTGAGGCGGTGTCTCTCTCCTGTAGGATTCTTTAGGGGACTTGGTTGGAGGAGGCCAAGGCCGTGCTTGTCCCGGGTCCTGGCTCTCCCACTGCAGGGACACGAACACCGAGTAGGAGGCCACCAGCCAATTTCCAGTCAGTCTGAGCCAGCACCACCTGGATGACTAAGTCCTCCAAAATCCTTACTTCCTACATATTTAGTGACAGTCTTAAGTGCACATGTTTCTCCTGGTTATTGCTTGCTCTGATTTCCTGCTTCTGCTGATTTCTTGATCCCATTTTGTTTCTTGTGGCTGTTTCCTTCTCTCTGCCTTGCATCTGCCCAAACATTAGACCTGGCCACCCTTCTCTGCTTCCCCCAGCACCACTCACACTGTGTGAAATCTCTGCTACTAAAGATTTGCAGACAACCATAGGTTGGGTTGGAGGGCACTTGGGCCAGCATAGCAGGTCAGTTAATGTCAGATACTGGGTGTGCCTGTTCTTAGAAGTCCCTCAGCCACACATGTCACATGTACCTTGCCTCTCCCTGTCTCTTCTGGGTCCCACTGACATCTTGCTTGGTTTCCAATCAGCTTGTCCAGTTTCTTTGGTTCTAGCCATTCTCTTCCTCCCTGGGGCTCCCACAGAAGCTCAAAGTGCTTCCAACTTTACATGCAGAACAATTTCATTCTTCAGCTCTGCCCTAGTTTGGTCTAGAGTACGTACTGAGGGTTATCTTCCCACAGTGAAAATACAATTTAAAATATATAAATATACATATACATATATAAGTAAATATCTAAATCTGTATTCTCCCCAAGACCTCCCAATGCTAATATTAAGCTAACAGTCCTTATTTTAGCCCTTGCTGCTTTAGTAAGGGTTTGATGGTAGAGAAAAAAGCCACAGGACAGAAGGCTATGCCCCAAGGTAGTTAAACCTTTGGCTTCCTGTTCAGGAAAAGCACACTCCTGGGTCCCTCATTTATAATTCACAGAGAACGCTTCACTTCTGACACTTCTGGTCACCACATGTGTGGGAGTATCCCCCACACCAAGCAATTTTCTGTGACACCAGCTGGGTGTCCTAGAATTCAATTCCATTCTGACACTAAGTGGAGTTAGTGCAGACCCCACAGGTTAAGGGCTCAGCCCCATGAGGCTGCCCCCCTTTTCAGATGCCAGCTGCACACAGATAGTGGGTCCTCAGGTTACCCACAACTTCTGTCCAACTTTTCTACAAATTGGACGTTCCCATGACTCTGTTCTTGGATTCCATCATTTGCTAAAATAGCTCATAAAACTCAGGGAAACACGTTTGCCAGTTTATTATATAATAAAAGATAAGATAAAAGGTACAAATGAACAGCCAGTTACATAGATCAAGGTCTGAAAGGGTCCTGAGTGCAGGAACTTCTTTCCTAGTGGAGTTGGGATGTGCCACCCTCCCCATATGTGGATGTGTTCACCAACCCTCGAAGCTTCCCGAGCCCGGACAATGGGGGTTTTTATAGAGCTTCATTATGTGGGCATGAGCAATTATGAACTCCGTTTCCAGCCCCTCCCTTCTCTCCTGAGAATTGGGGGGGGGGGGGAGTGGTGGCATTAAAGTTCCAAGCTTCTAATCACTGCTTGTGATAACACATCTTTCCTGTGACCAGCCCCCAGTCAGGAGCCTACCACAAGTCACTTCATTAGAACAAAAATGCTCCTATTACCTGGGGAAATTCTGATCGTGGTGTCAGGAACTGGAGTCAAAGACTAAATATTAGAACAAAAGATTTTCCTAGCACCCTTGTGTATAAGGGTTTTATTTAGGAGCTCTGTGTCAGGAATCAAGGGCAGAGACCAATATACATATTTCTTAATATTTCACACCTCTGGATACAGAGAGACTCAGATTTGAATCTTGGCTCCACTACTTTCTTGCTGTGTGACCTTGGGCAAGTTACTTAATCTCTCTGAGCCTCAACTTCCTCAACTATAATATGGAGATATTAATGCTAACCACCTTATAGGGTTCTCATGAAGATTAAATGGGAAAATACACATGAATCCTATTGTCTGCTGCTTAATGAACACTCAATATGTAGCTCTTTTCTGTGAATCCCTGTGTGAAGCTGAATGGACAATGAGATTTTTGCCAAAAGAAGTTATAATAATATTAACAGCATATGCCGTTACAAGTCCTAGACACTTTCCATGCATTAACTTACTGAATCCACACAATAAATGTCCAAAGGAGAGATGGTTATCTGCCTCTCATAGATGTAAAAATTCAAGTAGTTTACTGAATGGCACACAGCTGGGAAGCATGAGGGGTCAGACTGTTTTTGCTTAACTTGCATGGTGTTTATCACCTCAAGTCTTCCTGAAGCAGAGGGAAGAATCAGGATGGGGTGGGGGAAGGAGAACGGTAGTACATGACTGATACATGATGACCGTGGTACACAGCCAACCCGGCCCTGGGAGCTCTGGAGCATACAGGACGCATCAGCGTTGTTTCTTGGCAACAGATCATTTTCAGCAGAGCAAAACTGAACCACTGTTACCCCGGGATGGATGTCAGTATTAAGAGAGATGTATCAGTTAGGAATTGTATTCTCTAAGTATCAGAGACCACTCTTCCCCACCCCCTGCCAAAACAAATTAGAGTCTGGAGTTTTTTCTCGCATGAAAGAAACCTGAAGACCAGCAGTATCCTGTTTCTATACTACACAATCTAATCAGGATACTTTCCTCTCTCCTAGCTCCTGATCTCCAGCCTCAAAGTCCCTTCAGGTTCTAAGATGGCTGCTGAAGCGCCAGCTGTTGCATCTATGTTAGAAAGGAAGCAAAGGAAGAAGGGAGGGGTTAAAAGGTGTGGACCCCATGGAACCAGTCCCTCTTAAAGGGATTTCTCAGAAATACTATAAGGCAGTTCCTCAAAAAAACATAAAATTGCCATATAATCAAGGAATTCTACTTCTAGGTATAGACCCAAAAGAACTGAAAGCAGGGACTCGAACAGATATCCATACACTGCTATACAGCATATGCTGTATGCTATATGCTCTAACAGCATATTCACGGTAACTAAAAGGTAGAGTTAGCACAGACCCTACAGGTTAAGAGTTCCATCCCACAAGACTAGCCCCACCTGAGATGACAAGTGAAAATCCTGGAAGGCTACCTGTACTTATGACTGGCTACAAATTGTGGGTTTCCATGACCTCCTCTTCAGATTCAATAATTTGCTGAACGACTCACAGAACTCAGAACATTTTACTTATGTTTACTGTTCACTGGTTTATTGTAAAGAATACAACCCAGGAACAGCCAAATGAAAGAGATGCATAAAGAATAAAGGGGGAGAGGGCATGGAAGTCCCATGCCCTGTCTGGGCCTCCCAGCACCTTGAGATGTTCACTAGTCCAGCAGCTCTTGGAATCTCATTGTTCAAGAGTTTTTACGGAGCTCAGTCTCCATCCCCTTCCCCTCCTTGGAGGTGGGGCTTGAGCTAAGAGTTCCAACCCTTTACTCACTTGGTCTCTTTGGTCACTAGCCCCATCTTCAACTGTCAGGGACCCCACCCTAAGTCACCTTATTGACACAAACTCAAGTGCGATCAAAAGAGGCTCATTATGAATAACAAAAGACACTCTCATCACTTGGGAAGTTCCAGGGATTTTAGGAGCTCTGTTCTAGGAAAGACCACATATATACATTTTTTTTAAAGTTTATTTATTTTTGAGAGAGAGGGTGAGAAGGAATGGGAGAGGGGCAGAGAGAGAGAGAGAGAGAGAGAGAGAGAGAGAGAGAGAAGAGAACATCCCAACATCTGTCAGCACAGAGCCTGATTCAGGGCTCCATCTCACAAACCTTGACACCTTGAGCTGATCCAAAATCAAGAGTCAGATGCTTAACTGACTGAGCCACCCAGGCACCCCACATATATGTTTTATTATACCACAGATAGTGTGCACTATTAGAGGGTTGTCTAATGTCACTTTTATGTCACTGAAAACCTTTTCTTTTCCTTGCCTAAGTTTTAAAAAGGTAGCACAGTTCTGACTCTAAAGAGAATGAATTCTGGAACCTGACTCCCTGGGTTTGAATCCAACTCCATCAGCATCTGTACAGTGTGAGGATGTGAGAAATAAGCCCACTGAACCCAAACAAAGAGGGACATGGAGACTCAGGAGACAGTGAAACAGGTTTTAACCAACATTCTTGGAAGAGCAGGTGTCTAATGGACAGGCACACTCAGGGCACTAACAGCAGACAATTTATCTCCTAGCAGGAAGTCCCTCCCCTGATTCCTCATTGGCTGAGTTCTACAGAGGTTATAGCCTTACCTCGTTGTCACCTATGCCCATGTAAGGCCAAAGAGTAGTTTGATTGGAACAAATGTACATTTCCTGAGGTGATGCAGAGACTCTCAGTCCCTCCTCCCTCTGTTATTTGGTGTATGCTCATTGCAAAGCCAGTGAAAATAAGCTGGCAGAATGGAGAGGGGAAGAAGAACTAGGAGGTGAATTGTGGGGTGGGGGTGGGAGGTTGGTACATATTTCCATTAGGTTGTAAACCTATTGTTAACTGGACAGCACAGCTTTTATTTGTTGTTTCTGAAAATGAATCACTCCCTTCCTTCCCACAGGAGAACAATAGGATCTTCCCAGGTTGTGGTCAGGATGGATCCGGTAATCCATGTAAACACGACCTGGTATATAATGCATGCTAGAGAGGGGGGCTAATTAGGGAAAGAGCCCTTGACATTTCATTTTCTCTATGAGGCAGCCAGGATTTAGTGTTCAAATGTGTGTATCTCTCCGGTGGTATCTGCAGTAGCATCTCTATCAGTATTAACAAGTCAAATGTGTGTATTTGTTGTGACACAAACCAAGTAACAATTTCCTTCTTTGATTCTGCATTTTGCAAACAGCACTGTTTGAAGCAAAATGACATATGAATTTGAATTCTGTACATGAAAATTATTTAAAAAAAAGAAAGACAAGAAAAGAAAGCATAAAGCTGTTATTTATTCTCTTGTTCCATGCCCATTGCTAGTGGTTCTACATACAGATGGGGGACAAATTGCTTCTATACAACAAATTTTTTATTACCAACCATGAGCTTTATAATTGCCTACCCCATAAGTTATTCCTCTATGAAAGCATTGCCTTGTCAGTATGATATTAAAGTGTGTAATTTATTGAGAATTTAGTAATTTATTTACTTAACAATTATTCTTGTGTCTATTTCATGGTAATATCAATAAAGATACCTTTAACTGCCTAAAAAAAAAAACCACAGGTACTCCACATACATGGTCTTATTTAACCTTTGCAACAAGTGGGGGCACCTGGGTGGCTCATTTGGTTAAGCTTCTGACTTATGTTCAGGTCATGATCTTATGACACATGATATCGAGTCCCGAGTCAGGCTCTGTGCTGACAGCTCAGAGCCTGGAGCCTGCTTTGGATCCTGTGTCTCCCTCTCTCTCTGCCCCTCCCCCGCTCACTCTCTGTCTCTCAAAAATAAATAAGTGTTAAAAAAATTTTTTTTTACCTTTACAACAAGTGGAAGGAGAAGTGATGATGACACAGAGTCACAGAGAAGTTAAGTTACTTAGGATCTCACCGCAGGCAAGCAGCAGAATTGGGATTGGAAACCAGGCCAATCTGATGGTAAAGGCCCACATGATTTCTGACTTCATCCTGGCGTTGTCTTGCCTCCCTTGCCCGCACTCCACCTTTGTGATGTCTCCCTTCAACCTCCTGGAAGATGCCTTGGGTTTTATTTTTAACACAGGGTAATTAGAGTAAAAAGACAGATGGAGGAGGAACACTGGGTAGAGAATGCTTGGAAACCAGGCTTTGATTTTTATTTTTCAGAGGAAACTGCACATTAATCCTATTTCTGGTAGGTTCAACAATTGTATAGGCGGGAAAAAAAAAAAACAAGAGAAAAGAGAATATACAGAATTTATCTATCCGTCCAGTGAATGCATCACACACTTATTTGTGACGGGTGCTCTTGTAGGTCCTGGATACAATCTGGGGTGGAGCAGGGCCGGGGTCCCACATGGGGTGAAAGGGAAGAGACATTCAATAGATAGGGAGGTGATAACAACACATGGGCTTCTAGATTATGATGAGGGTGATGAGGAACATGAAAGCAGGGCAGAGTGATGGTGTGGCCTTTTCAGGTTGGGTGGTCAGGCACAAGCCCTCGGGAGAGGTGGCCTTATGGAGCTGTATTGTTCTCTGATTGCAGCTTTCTAAAACCCAGAAAAACCATGTGAAAAAAGAAAAACTCTGAAATTCTAACAGTGGGTGGGTCCATGAGAGAGATGGGTGTATGATTTTTTTTTCCTTTTCTAGTCTCTATTTTACTGTAGTTTCTGTAAAATGATTATGGATTTTAACTATGAAAAATAACTATTAAAAAGAGGAAGAACAGTTGGTTTAAGGGATCCCAGACTCCTCCTGGGCATAGCACGGGCTCACACCCTGGGAGGGACTTTTTTTGCCATTCACACTAGCCTGGGGGAGGAAGTTTTGGTTCCTCAGCACCTGAGAACATTGAAGTTAGGTAAACTCAGGGATCCTTTGAAAAAAGGAAAGAGCTTTTTTTTGCAGAAGGTTTCAAGCCCCTGTGCTCCCAGCCCCTTCTAAACAGACAGTCCTCAGTAATGGGCCTTCCTCTCCTGTCAGCCCCAGGCGCCTACGTTTGCTCAACCAAACTCTGGAAGTTTGCGTAGGCTATGACATTTCAAGAAAGGTCACTTCCCTGAAGGCATTCCCTGAAAACAACTTCTACTCCAGAAATTGTCCCCACCCACCCTGCTGAGAGATGCTAGTTTCTAGCTGAGAGCTTTTGGGTTTATGTGAAGCTATAATAGGAAAAGATTGGATTGAGTAGTCAGAGAGGGACAGGTTAGGACTTGAGGTCCCTGGGTGGGGAAAAACACCTATTTGGGAAAAATGCTGGGAGTGTCTGACCATAGCAAACCCCCTCAGGCATAAGGCTCCTCTTAAGATTGTAAGACACCACCTACTCCCCCTCAGGGTCCCCTCAGGAATTTGACAAAAGACCTGACTAAAAATATGTGGTAGACCATAAAACAAATGACCCACAAGGAACATCATGGCCATAGACCACCCCTCATACAATGGAATCCAGCATCAGGAGTGGACAACCCAGCATCTAGAGTTATCAAGCCAATAAGGGTAGAACCTGAGAAGGAACGAGGGGGCAGGGAAGGGGGCAACCAGAACCTGATAAAACAAGGACCCCTTGCCTATAGAAGGCATTCACCTTCGAATGCCACCTCTCTGTAAAGAGAGCTTTCCTGCTGTTCTTCCTTTCTGAGCTTATACTCTAAAAAACTTCTGCCTGCTGCTCGTTCCGTGTCCACCTCTTCGTTCTTCGAAGCGGCGAGACAACGAACCCGGGTTTTGAGGTAAAAAACCCTACAATAAAGCTACGAACTTTTCTGCCTCCCATTCGGTAGTGACCCACATCACCCAAAGACGGGTCAAGAGTAGAAATGCTGGCAAAGGAGGGCACCTGGGTGGCTGAGTCGGTTAAGTGTCAACTTTGGTTCAAGTCATTATCTCATGGTTCTTGAGTTCGAGCCCCACATTGGGCTCTTTGCTTTCTGCGTGGAGCCTACTTGGGATCCTCTGTCTCCCTCTCTTTCTGCCCCTCTGCCACTTGCACTCTGTCTCTCTCTCTCAAAAATAAACATAAAGAAAGAAAGAAAGAAAGAGAAAGCCACCTTAAAAAAATAAATTATTGTAAAAGAGCTTATATATGGGATGACTCAGATCTTGAGGGATGGGTAGTAAAATGTCACGCTCCAAACAGGGATTTGTTCCTTCTTGTCCAAAGACATTCGAAATGCCACTTTATTCCCTGGAAGCCAGTGCTTCTGAAGATGACACCCCCATTCCTGATTCTCCCTTGCTCCTCGTTGGTGCAGACGTTCTGTGCACCTGTTCTGTTTGATGAGAGGGCAGCAATGCCCCACAGACAGCACCAAGCCAGCCTTTAGGTGTCAAGGACTCCTTTTTTCTTTTTCACCCACACAATTGACCAAACATTAAGAGGAAGGAAATCCCAGCTTTCGACAGACAAACTGGTGCTGCCATTCTGACATTCCAGAGAAACAAAAAAAGACAGGGTTAACAAATTTCCCAAGGTCCCAGCAGTAGACATATGATGGCTTTTGAAGACTAATTAAAATTTCATGTCAAAACCCTTTAAATACAAAAGCAATGAAAACATTTGAGTTTCACTTATCATAGGTACAGTCTAGAGACACATAGTTCCAGAAGTTGACCTACTTTAAAATTGTGATAATTTTTTGGGGGGGGGAATTATCTCATGGATGCTAAGTAATTTACTTTTAAGTTCTATTACAGTTGTTGGTTTTTCATTACAATACACTTCCTATTCTCATAACCTTGAACATACTGTGACCTCCCAACATTATAGTTATTTTAGCAAATGAATACATCTGGAATACTATATTATTCCCAAATTCATGCTATTCATGGTAAAATGAAATAATACAATGTTGATGCCCAAAGGAAGATATTAGGGCCCTAATCACCATGATCACCAGCCCAGAGCGTAAAATGGTGGTCCTAGGTCTCTAAACTACACTCCGGGCTTCAACCTGATATGATACTTCCCTCTCAGTTCCTAGAAAGTCAGCTCTGGGTGGGCAGAGACATGTTCTGTCTGGTTTATTGCTGGGTCGCCAATGTCTCACATGGTGCTTAATGAATTATAGGTGCTCAATAGAAGAATGAATAAATTACTTAAAAAAGTAGAGAGGCAAAGCACATTTCTGGCAAGTCAGCTGTAAGGGACTTTAAACCCTGTTATTCAAAATATGGTCTGGAACAGCAGCATCAGAGTCTACCGGGATCTTGTTAGAAATGCAGAATCTCAAGTTCCACCCCAAATTACTGAATCAAAATCTGCATTTTAATAAGATTTCCCCCGGGGGATCAATTGACATGTTAAAGTTTGAGATGTGCTGAAGTAGACATATCTTTGGCTGGCTATCACGGTGGGGAGCTTTTTTTAATTTTTATTTTTTTTATGTTTATTTATTTATTTTGAGAGAGGCACAGTGTGACTGGGAGAGGGACAGAGAGAGAGAGGGGTAGAGAGAATCCCAAACAGGCTCTGCACTGTCAGCACAGAGCCAGACATGGGGCTCAAAACTCATAAAACTGTGAGATCGTGACCTGAGGTGAGATCAAGAGTGGAATGCTCAACCAACTGAGCGCCGCAGGCACCCCAGGAGCTTTTTAATATATATGAATACTTGAGTCCCATATCCAGAGATTCTGATATACAGGCAAGGTTGAAGATCAGGGATTGTAGGCCTGTAATCTGTGTGACTTTAAATGAGTTACTTAGCCTCTCTGTGCCTCAATTTTCTTCTCTGTTAAATGGGCTTGCCTAATGCCCTCCAGCTAAAGACCATCACTGTGAACAAAGTTGATTTAGTGGCTTGCAGCAATGAGGGAAGTAACCCTCCCCCGAGAGCCACAAGATATTTCAGAAAGAGGGTATTAGGAAGGGATTGTTGTAAGATTTGAATTTGTATTAGGTGATTTGGGAGAGAATTCAAAGAGGTGTGGTTTTCCCTGGTGGCTGTGGCTGGGCAGGAGGGAGAACTGGAGACCATAGCTGGAGGCAAAGCTTGAAAGGACTGGGGGGAGCCCAAGGCTGAGCCAGGGTCTCACTCAGAGAGCTGGCCACACCACAGGCCACAGAAGGGGTGGCCACTGCTGCCATGGACAGCACAGCACAGCCCAGCCAGAGTGCCTCACTGCCCATGTGCCTGTTGGCAGCTGATGCTCTCATCATGTCAGAGTAAAGCGGATTCACCCTTGCTGATGATGGCTTGGATTCTCTTACCAAGGCTGTCGTAGCCAGGGGGTGGTGTGACCCTTACCTCCACAAATCTCTGATTGCAAAGAAAGGACAGCAGAAAACTGCTCAGAGAGTTGTTTTAACCAATCCTTTTCCTACCATCATTGTACTATAACTGGGATGGAGGAAATCATGGGGATGTGTGGATTTTTAAAAACAGCTAAATGGAGGGGCACCTGGGTAACTCAGTTGATTAAGTGTCTGACTCTTGATTTCAGCTCAGGTCATGATCTAATGATTCATGGGATTGAGCCCCACGTCGGCTCTGTGCTGACAGTGTGGAGCCTACTTGGGATTCTCTCTCATTTCCTCTCTTTCTGTCCCTCCCCTTGCTCTCTCTCTCTCTCTCAAAATAAATAAACTGAAAAAAAAAAAAAAAACCCAGTTAATTGGAAAAGCAGAGACAATCACTGTAGACACAGAAAGCAACATTCATTTGCATGCTCTTTCACTGGAAGTCTGATGAAAGTAACTTCCCATGTGGGAGCAGCTGTGTGGTGATTGGCTGGGTTTCTCCCACGTGTTTTATACAAAAAAATAGAAGTGATAAACCATTTCTTAGAAAAAAAAATAGCGTGGTTTTCCTTTATTGGGTGCTGAGAGCAGGAGTGATTCTATTAAACCTTACTAACTTTCATCACTCGGAGGTGAGAGGAACAAAAGGATAAAAGCTGTAATTGGTAACGAAGTAGTCATTTAGTTGAGCCAGGAGAGGTGGATACTTAGTTACGTTTATTAAAGGTTTCATTTGTGTTCAATTTCAGAGTGATCTTGTTTTTTGCCTTGCTCCACCAGAGTCCCAGAGGCGCCTTGTTTGCTGCTGGGCAGATGAAGTTGTCTGTGTCCAAAATGTAAGACACATAAAAATTACTAATGGCTTACCCTTTTATTTCGTACTAAGTTTTAGGACTCCGGTGTGCATTTTCAGTTTACACCACAACTCACTTCAGATCAGCCACATTTCAACTATTCATGCGTCACCTGTGGCTAGTAGCTCCCATTTTGGAAAGCACAACCTTCGAGAGTTATTTTGAAGATTAAATTAGCTAACAAGGTAGTAGTCCTTGGCCTGGCTCAATAAGTATTCGCTATTATTATTGTCACTGATGCAATAAAGGCAGAAATGACAGGAGTCTCATCTAGACTAAAGCTGAGATGAATTTTCCAGAAGAGAGTAAAATATTAATTAACACCATGAAGGGTCCAGAGGGAACTTTGTGCTGCCAGGAAGTAATGGCTCTATAAATGTCCATTAGATTAAATTTGTTCATTGTGTTGTTCAAATCCCTATGTCCTTACTGATTTTTTTTTTGTTTGTTTGTTTCTTCTATCAGTTTAACATACCTGATAGAAATATGTTCAAATTTTGTGATTTTTCTCTTGTAATTTTATTTGTACGTGCTTTACATAGTTTGAATTAAATTGTTAGGAGTATACCATTTCATGATATAGCAATCTATTCTTGTTTCCTGTCTGTTTTTATTTTGCTATTTTTTTTACCATGTTGAATAGAATCTAAATTTTAGTCATCTCTCTGAACACCATAAACACATTAATTTTAAGATCTTTGTTGTACTATTTATGACTAACTTCACATGGGGGGATTTCATTCTGATTGCGGATTGTATTGGCTTTTTCTTACCATTTGATTTCTTGTGTTTTTAGTATTTGGTTTTAAAAGGGAGACATTTATTTACTCTTAAAAATGCATTTTCTCTTTCTATTTTTTACCTCATTGCCCTTCTGTCCTCATCTGATGGTTTGCAGTTGCTTCTACTTCCCTTCGGGGCCCTTAGTCCAAAACGATTTCAAAAGATCCTGACCTCTGGTGATAATGGAGAATGGAGCAAATCTGGTTACTGGGTTAGTGGGAATGTGGTATGTCTCTTGGTTATAAAACTTAGGCTGTAACCTCTGACATAGCAAGTGCCATAGACAACAATAGTTTTGTTTTTGTTTCTTTTCCCTTGTCTTCATATGGCGAGGGCATTGGAATGGCAAAGCCCTTCACCAAGCTTCATGGAACAAGTGCTACTTTAGTCTCCCTTCTTGGGTCAAGCATTTTGGTCCCTTTAACCCCATGCTCTCATTTTCTTCCTTCCATCCATCCTTCCTTCCTTCCTTCCTTTCTAATTTATGTATTTTGAAAGAGAGTGCAAGTAGGGGGAGAGGCAGAGAAAGAGAGAGACACAGAGAGAGACTCAGAATCCGAAGCAGGCTCCAGGTTCAGAGCTGTCAGCACAGAGCCCGACAACGGGGCTCAAACTCACGAACTGTGGGATCATGACTTGAGCTGAAGTCAGACGCTTAACCAACTGAACCACCCAGGCTCCCCTCTCATTTTCTTTCTTATCCATGTCTTAAGAGGCTTATGCTTCAGTTTGTTGTCTGTTTTATGTTGTTAGTTTCTTCACCCTCTTTTCTGGTTTATCTGTTGTAGAGCCTGGCTATATCAATTTATATATTTCAACTATCACCACTGTGTTTTGGAGCAGAGGGGGTGCGAAAAAATGTGATCTCATTTCACTTTGTTGGTGAGATGTCCCAACTTGCCGTTTGTAATGTGTCTCTGTTATATAGGCCCATGAGTGTGTAAGCTCTTCGAGGGCAGGGGCCGGGAACAGCACACTTGGTGTCCCCAGGGTTAGCCCAGTGTTGAGGACATGAGAAAGGCTCCTCCATAAACGTGGATTTTTATTAAGTATGCTGACCTGGTTCGTGCCAGCCACCTTTTGCAGCCTCAGGTCTTGAGAATCCATGATCGTAGTCTTTTTAAAAGCTTCTTCTCAGAGATAACACATGCTTGTTTATTTCTTTGCTCCATAGGTATGGTTTTCTTTGTTTTGTATTTGTGCATTAAAAAAGACCAAAGCAGTTTCAAATCAAAGCCTCACAAATGTAAAATCTCACATAAATGGTCAAAGAAGGGAAATTAGGAAGATGTGTGTTCTACATTCCTCTCCCTCTCCAACTCCTGTATTTTCTGCCAAGCCTCAGTTCAGGTTTCCTGGAAATTTTTCTAACCAACCTCCCTGCCAATCTTTCAGCAGTGATGGGTAAATTATATCGTCCTGTTGCACATGGTTCTATGGTACTCTAGAACCGTTTAGTTGTTTCATGTGTGAAATTTCTGAGGCACGTTTTGAAGAATGTGTTTCTTGGTATCATTCCACCCCCTTCACTGGATCCTTCACTTACCATTCGTAACTTATCATACATGTGACTTGCTCTCAACTCACAATGAAATTTTAAAAAATTAATTTGTAATTGAGATATATAGTATAAGCACACAAATTTCAAGTCAACAACTCACTACATAGATACATATGCATTCATGTGGCCATTACTGAGATCATGGTACAAGATGTTTCCAACACCACAGGTGGTTCCTGTGAGTTCCTTCCCAGTTTCCTCTCCCCTCTCTGCAGAGATAACCTCCAGATTTTTATTCTGACCCCTAACATCATTTATTAGTTTTGCCTATTCTTGAACCCCACAAAACGGAACTAGAAAGAAAAACCTTTTTATTTGGAAATAATTTTAAATTTATGGAGAAGTTACAATAACAGTACAAAGAACTCCATGTGGCTTTTACCCAGATTCACCAATTGCTAACACTTTCCCCCCATTTACTTTGTTATCTACCTATCATCTATGTATCTATATATCTATCTATCATCTATCATCTATCTATAATCTTCTATATAAGTATTTCCTCCTGCACCTTTTCCTGAACATTTGAGAGTAGGTTGCCTCCTCCATGGCTCTTTACCTCTAGATACTTCAGTGTACATGTCCTAGAAATTTAAAAATAAAAAAAGAAGAAAAAGAAAAATAGCCCAAAAAAAGGAAAAAAAAGGAATTTCTCTTACCTAACTACAATAGGGTTATCAGTTGAAGTAAATTTGACATTGACACAATACCTTAAAGTTCATATTCCCATTTTACCAATTGGCCTAGTGATGTCTGTTATAGCATTTCCTCTCTCCAATTAAGGATTCAATCTAGTATCAGGTATTACATTTGGTTATCATGTCTCTTACTGTGGTATATATAGTCACTTTTTTTCTTTTGTCTTTTATAACATTAGACATTAAAAAACGATTTTTTAGGGGCGCCTGGGTGGCGCAGTCGGTTAAGCGTCCGACTTCAGCCAGGTCACGATCTCGCGGTCCGTGAGTTCGAGCCCCGCGTCAGGCTCTGGGCTGACGGCTCGGAGACTGGAGCCTGTTTCCGATTCTGTGTCTCCCTCTCTCTCTGCCCCTCCCCCGTTCATGCTCTGTCTCTCTCTGTCCCAAAAATAAATAAAAAACGTTGAAAAAAAAAAATTAAAAAAAAAAAAAACAAAAACGATTTTTTAAATGTTTACTTATTTTTGAAAGAGAGAGAGATAGAGAGTGAGCAGGGGTGGGGCAGAGAGAGAGGGAGACACAGAATGTGAAGCAGGCTCCAGACTCTTTAGCACAGGGCTCAAACTCACAAACAGTGAGATCATGACTTGAGCCAAAGTCGGATGCTTAACCAACTGAGCCACCTGGGTGCCCCTATAACATTGGATATTTTTTTGTTTTTTTTTTTAAGAATTCAGTCAGTTTTTTCTTTTGGAGGCAATTGCCTGACATTCCCTAATGAATAGATTCAGGTTATGCATTCCCAGCTGGGCTATTATACAAATGACATTATGTCCTTCTCGTTGTATTATAGCTGGTGACACAGGATGTTCATCTGTCCCTCATTGCTGATGTTAATTTTGATCACCTGGCAATCACTCTATAGTTGGTATTTTCCCCTTTCAATGAACAAGCAATCCCTGGGAAGCCACTTTAAGGCCATGCAAATACCCTGCTCCCCCATCACTCTATCCTCTCTCCCCCTTGATTTAGTATCCATTGATGATTCTTGTCTGAGCCAGTCTTTACCATGACGGCTATGAAATGATGATTTCCACCTCTGGCACCCCTTCCACACTTACTGAATGTTGGCATTCAACATTCTATTGCAAGTAACAGTCCTCCCTTCTCTCACTTATTTATACTTATTACTGGTATGGACTCGTGGATTCCTCTATTTTCAAGCAGTCTAAAATTAACTGACTTTCAAAAATACCTTTCTATACTTGTTTTAATTTTTAAAACCTATTTATATCTTGTGCCTGTACCACAAGGACTTTGTTCATTCTTTTTTTTTTAATTTTTTTTTAATTAAAAAAATTTTTTTTTGACAGAGCATGAGCAGGGGAGGGGCAGAGAAAGAGGGAGACACAGAATCTGAAGCAGGCTCCAGATTCTGAGCTGTCAGCACAGAGCCTAACATGGGGCTTGAATTCACGAACTGTGAGATCATGACCTGAGCTGAAGTCAGACGCTTAACTGACTGAGCCACCCAGGCACCCCGGGCTTTGTGCATTCTTAAAGCAGCATCTATGGTTTAAAATCTGGAAAGATAAATCTTTTCCCCCTTATTCATTGTCTATAATTTTTTTTGATATTTCTTCCAATTAATTACTCTGGATGAATTTTAGGACCATTCTTATGAAATTTTACTCCCTATGCCTTTTCTCCTCACTGCCTTCCCTCAATTCTGGTGCAATTCTGGTAGGACTGTATTGGACTGGGGCACCTGGGTGGCTCAGTCAGTTGAGCTTCCAACTCTTGATATAGGCTCAGGTCATAATCCCAGGGTCACGAGATAGAGCCCAGCATCAGGCTCTGCACTAAGCATTAAGCCTGCTCAAGATTCTGCCTCTCTCTCCCTCACTCATGCTCTCTCTCTGTCTCAAAAAAACAAAAAACCCACTGTATTGGACCTACAAACCAATTTAGAAATAACAGACAATTTTATGATATGTGATTTTTTCATCATGAGCAAGTATGCTCTCTATTTATTGAAGTTTTAATCTGACCAGTAACATTTATAATGAACGCATTTTCTACAAGCATCAGGTACACAGATGTGCTATTGGTCTGTGTGATTCTCAAAGGATTTTAAACATTTATAAGTATGTCACTATGGTGCTGGACTCAACCAAGAGAAAAGCAAATAACATAACCAAGAACATGTAAAGACTCTTTAGAGAGAAAGAAGACTCTTCAATATGCTACTTTCATTCACTGACCAAATAAGACTTTTGAAGGTTCTACTTGTCACCTGCCAGGCACTGTGCTAGACATGGGGACACAGAGGGGAAGCCAGACCAGAGGAGCAAATAAAGTTAAATGAGTAGAAGGAAAAACAAAGGCTTCAATATGGTCCTTTCATTCCCTTCTTATATAGGGCCTTTCAGAGGTCCTCCCATGTCACCTGTGAGACACTGCCAGCCCTGGGGACACAGAAGAAGAAACCATAGCTGCTATGGAACCACAAAAGGCCCTGAATAGCCAAAGCAATTTTGAAGAAGAAGACCAAAGCAGGAGGCATCAGAATCCCAGACTTTAGCCTCTACTACAAAGCTGTAATCATCAAGAAAGCATGGTATTGACACAAAAACAGACACATAGACCAATGGAATAGAATAGAAACCCCAGAAGTAGACCCACAAAAGTATGGCCAACTAATCTTTGACAAAGCAGGAAAGAATATCCAATGGAAAAAAGAAAGTCCCTTTAACAAATGGTGCTGGGAGAACTGGACAGCAACATGCAGAAGGATGAAACTAGACCACTTTCTCACACCATTCACAAAAATAAACTCAAAATGGATAAAGGACATGAATGTGAGACAGGAAACCATCAAAACCCTAGAGGAGAAAACAGGAAAAGACCTCTCTGACCTTAGCCGTAGCAATTTCTTACTTGACACATCCCCAAAGGCAAGGGAATTAAAAGCAAAAATGAACTATTGGGACCTCACCAAGATAAAAAGCTTCTGCACTGCAAAAGACACAATCAACAAAACTGAAAGGCAACCAATGGAATGGGAAAAGATATTTGCAAATGACATATCGGACAAAGGGCTAGTATCCAAAATCTATAAAGAGCTCACCAAACTCCACACCCGAAAAACAAACAATCCAGTGAAGAAATGGGCAGAAAACATGAATAGGCACGCCTTTAAAGAAGACATCCAGATGGCTAACAGGCACATGAAAAGATGCTCAACCTCACTCCTCATCAGGGAAATACAAATCAAAACCACACTCAGATATTAACTCACGCCAGTCAGTGGCTAAAATGAACAAATCAGGAGACTATAGATGCTGGCGAGGATGTGGAGAAACGGGAACCCTCTTGCACTGTTGGTGGGAATGCAAACTGCTGCAGCTGCTCTGGAAAACAGCGTGGGTTTCCTCAAAAAATTAAAAATAGACCTACCCTATGGCCCAGCAATAGCACTGCTAGGAATTTACCCAAGGGATACAGGAGTGCTGATGCATAGGGGCACTTGAAACCCAATGTTTATAGCAGCACTTTCAACAATAGCCAAATTATGAAAAGAGCCAAAATGTCCATCAACTGATGAATGGATAAAGAAATTGTGGTTTATATACACAACGGAATACTACATGGCAATGAGAAAGAATGAAATATAGCCTTTTGTAGCAATATGGATGGAACTGGAGAGTGTGATGCTAAGTGAAATAAGTCATACAGAGAAAGACAGATACCATATGGTTTCACTCTTATGTGGATCCTGAGAAACTTAACAGAACACCATGGGGGAAGGGAAGAAGAAAAAAAAAGAGGTTAGAGAGGGAGAGAGCCAAAGCATAAAAGACTCTTAAAAACTGAGAACAAACTGAGGGTTGATGGGGGTGTGAGGGAGGGGAGGGTGGGTGATGGGTATTGAGGAGGGCACCTGTTGGGATGAGCCCTGGGTATTGTATGGAAACCAATTAGACAATAAATTTCATATTAAAAAAAAAAAAAAAGGAAACCACAGCTCCTCCCCCTGGGAGTCCACAGAAGACTAAGGGGCTATAGGGTTAATGCCTAATGAAGTGGGGACGGAGTGATCATGAACTTGTCTATCTAATTTCAAAAATCTTGACTCAGTGCAGCTTCCTGGAGCTTGAAGACAGTGGATTTAGGTAAGCAATAGGAAACACTGCTTAATACAGCAGGTGGTAAAGTGCTGGCTGGAAAATTATTAATGTGTTCTGTTGATGAGCGTCAATAAAATGCTATCTGACTAATTCATCACGTGTTAACTTACAGCCTGGGGAAATGGCACATTTGCCAAATAAAAGCACAGGGGGCAGAAAAAGTCCAGGGGGTATATTTGACAATTTTTTTGAACATTAAAAAAAATAACTTAAAATCTGTAAACTTTTCCCAAGATCTCCACTCTTTACATCCTGTTCCAAGGGACAAAACTGTCTGGGAAGGGCAGGGACTTCCAATGGCATCACTAGAAAGCATTCAGGCCTCTGCTTTCTGGGCTCTGCAATAAGCAATAAAGATCTTTGGACACCTCTGGCAGTTACAGTGTAGGGGGCTGAAAAGTTCTAGGCAAATTTCTTTAGGGTTTATTAGCTTCTCAGCACCTTTCAGGAGGCTGAAAACTCCTGGGTGTGGCCCGGATCCTGTCGCTCTGTCAGACTAACCCTGAGCCCCCAGATGCAAGCATTATGTTCACTGTGCTGCAGTGATTGTAGGCTTTAGCTCCCTCTGTGGTTTAAACTGATGTCCCCAGGCCATAACTTATTTCTACCGCCTTCTTGACTTCTTCCCTCCTCTTTCCTTCCACCTCTCCTTCTCTCCTTCCCACATATTTTTGGGAAAAAATACATCAAGTGTTTTCCTAACTCCCACACTTAAGTCTTCAGCGCACAAGAATTTAATGAACATTTATTTTCTCCATCTAGTCCTGGATAAATGGAAGGCAGAAAATTCTTTCCAGTATTTAGGTAAATCAGAATGGAATTTGAGACTCACAATTCAGTTTCAAATTAGCCTCTCATGAAATCCTCTTTTTTTTTTCTTTTGTTTTTCTTTTAACTTGTTTTATTTTTTAGTTTTTTAAATTTACATCCAAATTAGTTAGCATATAGTGCAACAATGCTTTCAGGAGTAGATTCCTTGGTGCCCCTTACCCATTTTCCTCCCACCACCCCTCCAGTAACCCTCAGATTGTTCTCCATATTTATGAGTCTCTTCTGTTTTCTCCTCCTCCCTGTTTTTATATTATTTTTGTTTCCCTTCCCTTATGTTCATCTGTTTTGTCTCTTAAAGTCCTCATATGAGTGAAGTAATATGATTTTTGTCTTTTTCTGACTAATTTCACTTAACATAATACCCTCCAGTTCCATCCACGCAGTTGCAAATGGCAAGATTTCATTCTTTTTGATTGCCGAGTAATACTCCATTGTATATATATATATATACCACATTTTCTTTATCCAGTCATCCATCGATGGACATTTGGGCTTTTTCCATACTTTGGCTATTGTCGATAGAGCTGCTATAAACATGGGGGTGCATGTGTCCCTTCGAAACAGCACACCTGTATCCTGTGGATAAATGTGTAGTACTGCAATTGCTGGGCCCTAGGGTAGTTCTATTTTTAGTTTTTTGAGGAACCTCCATACTGTTTGCCAGAGTGGCTGCACCAGCTTGCATTCCCACCAACAATGCAAAAGAGATCCTCTTTCTCCGCATCCTCGCCAACATCTGTCATTGCCTGGGTTGTTAATGTTAGCCATTCTGACAGGTGTGAGGTGGTATCTCATCATGGTTTTGATTTGTATTTCCCTGATGATGAGTGATGTGGAGCATTTTCTCATGTGCCAGTTGGCCATCTGGATGTCTTCTTTGGAGAAGTGTCTATTCATGTCTTTTGCCCATTTCTTCACTGGCTTCTTTGTGTTTGGGGTGTTGAGTTTGATAAGTTCTTTATAGATCTTGGATACTAACCTTTTATCTGATATGTCATTTGCAAATATCGTCTCTCATTATGTCAGTTGCCTTTTAGTTTTGCTGATTGTTTCCTTCGCTGTGCAGAGCTTTTTATTTTGATGAGGTCCCAGTAGTTCATTTTTGCTTTTGTTTCCCTTGCCTCCGGAGATGTGTTCAGTAAGAAGTTGCAGCCAAGATCAAAGAGGTTTTTGCCTGCCTTTTCCTCAAGGATTGTGATGGCTTCCTGTCTTACATTTAGGTTTTTCATGCATTTTGAGTTTATTTTTGTGTATGGTATAAGAAAGTGGTCCAGGTTCATTCTTCTGCATGTCACTGTCCAGTTTTCCCAGCACCACTTGCTGAAGAGACTGTCTTTATTCCATTGAATATTCTTTCTTGCTTTGACAAAGATGAGTTGGCCATACACTTGTGGGTCCCTTTCTGGGTTCTCTATTCTGTTCCATTGATCTGAGTGTCTGTTCTTGTGCCAGTACCATACTGTCTTGATTACAGCTTTGTAATACAGCTAGAAGTCTGGGATTGTGATGCCTCCTGCTTTGGTTTTCTTTTTCAAGATTGCTTTGGCTATTCGCAGTCTTTCCTGGTTCCATACAAATTTTAGGATTATTTGTTCTAGCTCTGTGAAGAATGCTGGTGTTATTTTGATAGGGATTGCATTGAATATGTAGATTGCTTTGGGTAGTATCGACATTTTAACAATATTTGTTCTACCTATCCTTGAGCATGGAATCTTTTTCCAGTTTTGTGTGTCTTCTTCAATTTCTTTCATGAGCTTTCTATACTTTTCATTGTATAGATTTTTCACCTCTTTGGTTAGATTTATCCCTAGGTATTTTATGGTTTTTGGTGCAACTGTAAATGGGATCGATTCTTTGATTTCTTTGTCTGTTGCTTCATTGGTGGTGTATAGGAATGCAACTGATTTTGTGCGTTGATTTTATATCCTGCAACTTTGCTGAATTCATGAATCAGTTCTAGCAGGTTTTTGGTGGAATCTTTTGGGTTGTCCATATAGACTATCATGTCATCTGCGAAGAGTGAAAGTTTGACCTCCTCCTGGCCGATTTGGAATGCCTTTTATTTCTTTGTGTTGTCTGATTGCAGAGGCTAAGACTTCCAGTACTATGTTGAATAACAGTGGTGAGAGTGGACAACCCTGTCTTGTTCCTGACCTTGGGAGTAAAGCTCTCAGTTTTCCCCATTGAGAATGATATTAGCATTGGGTCGTTCATATATGGCTTTTATGATCTCGAGGTATACTCTTCTATCCCTGCTTTCTTGAGGGTTTTTATCAAGAAAGGATGCTGTATTTTGTCAAATCCTTTCCCTGCATCTATTGAGAGGATCCTATGGTTCTTGTCCTTTCTTTTATTGATGTGATGAATCACATTAATTGTTTTGCAGATATTGAACTAGCCCTGCATCCCAGGTATAAATCCCACTTGGTCGTGGTGAATAATTTTTGTAATGTATTGTTGGATCCGGTTGGCTAATATCTTGTTGAGGATTTTTGCATCCATGTTCATCAGGGAGATTGGTCTATAGTTCTCCTTTTTAGTGGGGTCTCTGTCTGGTTTTGGATCAAGGTAATGCTGGCTTCATAGAAAGAGTTTGGAAGTTTTCCTTCCATTTCTATTTTTTGGAACAGTTTCAAGAGAATAGGTGTTAACTCTTCCTTAAATATTTGGTAGAATTCCCCTGGAAACCATCCGGCCCTGGACTGTTGTTTTTGGCAGATTTTTGATTACTCATTCAATTTCCATACTGATTATGGGTCTGGTCAAGTTTTCTCTTTCTTCCTGTTTCAGTTTTGTTAGTGTATATGTTTCTAGGAATTTGTCCATTTCATCCAGATTGCCCTTTTTATTGGCATATAATTGCTCATAATATTCTCTTATTATTGTTCTTGTTTCTGCTGTGTTGGTTGTGATCTCTTCTCTTTCATTCTTATATTTATTTGGGTCCTTTCCTTTTTGATCAAACTGGCTAGTGGTTTATAAATTTTGTTAATTCTTTCAAAGAACCAGCTTCTTGTTTCATTGATCTGTTCCACTGTTTTGTTTTGTTTTGTTTTTTGTTTTTTTTTTTGGTTTCGATAGCATTAATTTCTGCTCTAATCTTTATTATTGCCTGTCTTTTGCTGGTTTTGGATTTTATTTGCTGTTCTTTTTCCAGCTCCTTAAGGCATAAGTTAGGTAGTGTGTCTGAGATCTTTCTTCCTTCTTTAGGAAGGCCTGGATTGCTATATACTTTCCTCTTATGACTGCCTTTGCTGAGTCCCAGAGGTTTTGGGTTGTGGTGTTATCATTTTCATTGACTTCCATATACTTTTTAATTTCCTCTTTAACTGCTTGGGTGGCCCATTCATTCTTTAGTAGGATATTCTTCAGTCTCCAAGTATTTGTTACCTTTCCAAATTTGTTCTTGTGGTTGATTTTGAGTTTCATAGCGTTGTGGTCTGAAAATATGCATGGTATGATCTCGACCTCTTTGTACTTAGGGCTGATTTGTGTCCCAGTATATGGTCTATTCTGGAGAACGTTCCCTGTGCACTGGAGAAGAATGTATACTCTAAGGTTTCAGGGTGAAATATTCTGAATATATCTGTTAAGTCCATCTGGACCAGTGTGTCATTCCAAGCCATTGTTTCCCTGTGGATTTTTTTGATTAGGTGATCTATACATTGTTGTGAGTGGGGTGTTGAAGTCTCTTACTCTTATGGTATTACTATCGATGAGTTTCTTTATGTTTGTAATTAATTGATTTATATATTTGGGTGCTTGCACATTTGGCACCTAAATGTTTACAATTGTTAGGTCTTCTTGGTGGATAGACCCCTTGATCATGATATAATGCCCTTCTGCATCTCTTGATACAGTCTTTATTTTAAAGTCTAGATTGTCTGATATAAGTATGGCTACTCCAGCTTTCTTTTGTTGACCATTAGCATAATAGATGGTTCTCCATCCCCTTATTTTCAGTCTGAAGGTGTCTTTATGTCTGAAGTGGGTCTCTTGTAAACAGCATCTCAATGGATCTTGTTTTCTTATCCATTCTTTTACCCTATGTCCTTGATTGGAGCATTGAGTCCATTGACATTTAGAGTAAGTACTGAAAGATAGGAATTTATTGTGTAATGATGCTTGGAGTTGGAGTTTCTGGTGGTGTTCTATGGTCCTTTCTAATCTTTGTTGCTTTTGAGATATATATATATATATACATTTTTCAATCTTTTCTCCCCTCAGGGAGTCCCCCTTAAAATTTCTTGCAGGGCTGGTTTAGTGGTCAGAAACTCCTTTACTTATTGTTTGTCTGGGAAACTTTTTATCTTTCCTGTTTTGAATGACAGCCTTTCTGGATAAAGAATTCTTGGCTGCATATTTTTCTGATTCAGCACATTGAGTATATCCTGCCACTCATTTCTGGCCTGCCAAGTTTCTGTGGATAGGTTAGCTGCAAACCTGATCTGTCTTGCCTTGTAGGTTAGGGACTTTTTTTTCCCTTGTTGCTTTCATGATTCTCCCCTTGCCCGAGTATTTTGTGAATTTGACTATGATATGCCTTATTGATGGTCAGTTTTTGTTGAATCTAATGGGGGTCCACTGTGCTTCCTGTTTTGATGTCTGTGTCTTTCTCCAGGTTAGGAAAGTTTTCCGCTATGATTTGCTCACATAACCCTTCTACCCCTATTTCTCTCTCTTCCTCTTCTGGGACCCCTATGATTCTGATGTTCCTTTTTAATAAGTCACTGATTTCTCTAATTCTTAAATCATGCTCTTTTGCCTTAATCTCCCTCTTTTTTTCTGCTTCATTATTCTCTATAAGTTTGTCCTCTATATCATTGATTCTCTGTTCTGCCTCATCCATCCTTGCTGCCATGGCATCCATCTGTGATTGCAGCTCAGGTATAGCATTTTTTTTATTTCATTCTATTTTTTACTTCTTTTGTCTCCACAGAAAGAGATTCTAATCTGTTTTCAACTCCAGCTAGTGTTCTTATTATTGTGATTCTAGATTCTGGTTCAGACATCTTGCTTGTATCTGTGTGGTTGAATCCCTGGCTGTCGTTTCTTTGTGCTCTCTCTTTTGGGGTGAATTCCTTCGTTTTGTCATTTTGAAGGGAGAAAAGGAATTAATGAGGTACAAAAATTAAAATTATGAAATTAAAATTTAAAAAAATGAAAATTAAATACTTAAAAACACATGCACACACACAAATTGAAGAAATCATGCTAGGTCCTAGGTGTGTTTTGGTCTGGGTGTTGAAAGTGGGTTTACAGATTAGAGAAAAAAATGGAAGAGGTGGGGTAAGGAAATCAGAATTAAAAAAAAAGGAATACACTGAAATAGACTAAAAGATGATGGGAGTAAAATAGAGTTTGAAAAATGTACACAAAAGTAAAGAATGTAGTAGAAAAAATTCAGAAAAATATTTTTAATAAAAGTAGAAATGATTTTTTTCTCTTTCTCTATTCAAGAAAAGAAATGAAAAAGAGAAAAAAAGAGGAATGTAAAAAAAGGAAATCTTTTGAAAATTTGAAAAAGTGAATGCAGTGTAGTAGACTAAAATAAAATGATGGAAGTAAAATAGAATTTGAGAAATTTCACATAAAAGCAAAAAAATTAGTAAGAAAAAAGTAAAGAAAAATATTTTTAATAGAAATTGAAAGTAAAAATGAAGTTTTTCTCTTTCTGCATTCAAGAAAAAGAAAGGAAACGAAAAAGAGAAAAAAGAAAAAGAAATCATTTGAAAATTTGAAAAGGTGAATACACTGTAGTAGACTAAAATAAAACGATGGAAGTCAAATAGAATTGGATAAAATTTAAACAGAAGTAGAAAATATAGTAAAAAAAATTAAAAATATTTTCAATAAAAATTGAAAAATAAAAATGAATTTTTTCTCTTTCTGTATTCAAGAAAAAGAAAAGTAGTGTAAAGGTGAAAAAAAAGTAGGAAAATTGAAAAGATGGACCTGCTAACAGATTGAAATGGCACTGAAATTACCTCATTTTCCCCTAGAAGTCAGAGTATGTAGCGCTTTATAGTCCATAAACTATGTAGGCTGTGAGACTTGTGATTTTGAAGAGCGAGGTTGGCCCAGTTGGGCAGGGTCAGTGTAATTGCTCTGTTTTCCACTAGATGGCGCTGCTAACCTACTGGGGTGGATTGTTGTGGTGCTTGTAGGTGCGTATGCGCATGCGTGGGAGCATTGAAAATGGCATCACCCAGCTAGCCAGTCTCTAGCATCGGAACTCTGTTCTCCCAGATCAGCAATTGTGCACTGGCCCTCTGTCTTCAGCTCTCCTCCACTCCCTCCTTTTTCACTGTCCATGACCGGGCCCCAGGCAGTACCTCTCTCTTGAGTTTTGTCTCAGATGCAGCTGTTTTCCCTGGCCCCTTACTTCTGAAGGACTGTGGCTTTAACCCCTTCCGCCCCTCTGCGGGAGGGTCTCACCGAGCAGTGGCCAAATGAGCAAGGGCCGAATGTCGACTACACCCAGGAACGCTTGCTGGACCCTGCTGCTGCCGGTGCCCCGAGACTATGGCCAAGTGCCAGGCCGCCCCAGAAGAGTTCATGAGATAGTGTAGCAGCAGCTTTTCAGGGATTATGGAAAACCACAACACACATCTGACACCAGACTTCACCCTTAATGACTTTGTTCAAGCAGCAGTGAATGTGGCCATTCTCTGGGGTCTGCTGGGACCAGGATGCCTCACAGTCTCTACCAAATGTCCTTCCAGCAGTGGAACCGCTTTTCCCCGTGTAGCCTGAGAACCTCCCGGACCCCACTCTGCTCCTGGGTATTTGCCCTTCCCACCAGAGCATCGCCAGTTATCGAGCTGCGGAGTTGTAGCCTTTGCACTCCTCTTGTTTACAGTCTTGACAGAATTTAAACCCTCTGCTTTCTCCTTTCTCCCTTTTTAGTTTAGTCTCTGTGGCTGTTTCCAATTTTCCACTTTCTGTCCAGCTGTTTTTTGTGTGTGTGTGGGGTGCTTTTCCTGTATTCCCCCCCTGCAGTCTCCATCCTTTCTCCGCCCACAAAAGCACCTCCCTGCCCTCTGCGGCTTCTCGCTCCCCAAGTTCACTCCTCTGCACTGTGTACCTGCTGAATTCTGTGGTTCAGGTTGTGCAAATTGTTGTGTTAATCCTCCACAATCAGTTTTCTAGGTGTGTAGGATGGTTTAGTGTTGGTCTGGCTGTAGTTCATGGACGTGAGGGAAACAAAAAACTTCGATGCTGTTCCACCATCTTGGCTCCACTTCTCTCATGAAATCCTCTTCTTTCCTTCTTTTGAAAAGGTGTTACGACTTCCCCTAAGAGACACAGGTGGAGTAGGACTGCGTATACCTAAAAGTATACAACTAAATATTAATTGCCATGCAACTTGGATAGGAAAGATGGGGTGAAGAGAGATAATCGTCCTAGAAACTAGGCTAAGTCAAGGTAGAGGCACATTAAAGATACAACCTTCCTTTCCCCGAGTTAAGGAATCGTCCTCTTTTTGACTGGAGAAAACAGATCTTTCTAACATTAATCCCTGAGAAAATGTATCATGCAGCCCCCTGTGTACGCAATGTGGACGATGTCCTAGCAGTAGGGCTCATGACGACACTTGCCCTCTTTGGCCTCACAGACGTGGTTTACTGGAGAGACGTCAGTGATGGTTGTCCAGTGTTAGTACCATTCCAATACTGCCAGTTCGAACACCATCTTCCACCAGCAGACCCAGTGAAGCCAGCCTCCTTCCTCCCTTACTGTGCAATGGAACATTCTTCCTGGGGCTCTGATGGAGATACTTGGACCCATCCAGTATCAGAGGTGGAAGTGATATATGCTTTTGCTTTCCTTTCTGCTTTCCATGCAATGGCCTACTCACATCATCTGGGCATGACGTCTTCCTAGAGATTCTGGAAATCCCAAGTTGGTATTGAGAGACCTTGCATGTCTCACTAAGGAGATAAATCTTTAGGGGTGGAGGGAGAAAAGTGAAATAAAGGATACTTGGGAACTGAACCATCTGGAACTTGGGAAAGGAAAGGATAAAAGCAACCTCCCAGCTGGAACCAGGGGAGAAATACTAGGGCAACTGCTTGAGGAAGATGCCTAAACACACCTCATGTCAGGAAGTGACAGACCAGCTATTTTTGTTGTAAGTAAACAGAAGATATTTTGAACACATTTAACCTGGAACAATCTTTCTCAGAGGTAATTTAGTATTATACATCAACTGAACCAGTGATTTTGCTTCTAGTAATTTACTTAAGAAAATAATTATTGATGGCCACAAAGATTTAGCTATACAGATGTCCATCACAGCCTGGTTTCCAATTGCAAGGGGGAAAAAAAAAGAAGTTCAAAACCACAAAACCCCCAAATTTTAATGACACAAAAAGATATATTATCAACCGAAAAAAAAAAAAAGACTATCAAAGAGCAGGCACAGTCATCCTATTTATTATACAAACATGCACATATATAGGCATGGAAGTTCTAGAAGAGGTCAACAGTCTTAGTAACTGCAAGATGGGATCATGAAGTGTTTTTCTCATTTTCCAAATCTTTGCAGTAAACAAATATTGCTTTTATGATGTGAAATAGTTTATTTTTAAGTTTAAAAAATCTTATTCCTTTTTTAGTCTTCATAAAGATCAAACTGGGTGATTGATCCATAGTGACCTTCTCCCAATCTTTATTTACTCCTTTGGTGGATTCTCTGAATGTCTCTTTATCATTTCAGTGAGAACAGGAAACTAACTCTGGTTCAACACAGACTCAACAAACCAAGAGCCCAGGAAATGACAAGGAGGACCCCTACCTTGGCCAGACAAATAATTCCACACAGAGACCAGCAAAGAGCAAACAGTGGGATTTCCGTGGCAGGGGAGCATCACCATCCTAAAAGTTCAGATACTTTCCCACCTGATGGTGAAAGAAAAGGATCACTAGAACATTTTTCCTTTTCTTTTTTTTAAAGTAGGCTCCATGCCCAGTGTGAGGCTTAAACTCCCGACCCTCAGAACAAGAGTCAGATACTCGATTGACTGAGCTAGCCAGGCACCCCATGGGAACATTTTAAAACCTGCCAGATCCTTGACCTTCTGTGTTTGATTAATTAGGTCAACCCAACTTATGAAATAAATAGGATAAATCCTATCAATATCCACAGATATTTTTCCTAGGCCTGTCCACCCATTAAGATGGGTCCTATGCACCTTACTACCCATGAGATGGAGAGAAAATTGGGATATTGTGTATAAAAAGGTGTGAGAGTTCTCTGTTCAATTAAATTTTGAATCAATGCCTTTTTTTTTTTAAAGTTGATTCAGCAGTTTTAGTTGGTCTGACCTCTTTGATATTCTGGAAACTCAGGATTTTTTTTTTTTTTTTTTTTTTTTTTTTTTTTTTTTTTTTAGGTCTCATACTGTTTTACTGCCTGGAGCTACTTGCAGGTCCAATCAATATCTATTAGTCAAGCTTAAGACCTTTGCTCAGTTCCAAACAATCATTTTGGAGCTAGCTGAGAGGGTAATATGATTGTCTTGACCTGTACCTGGAGTGAAAGGGCAGAAGGTCTCATCCTCCCCAAACCCTCAATGTTTTTCCCCTTTGAGGATGGTGAAGAAAGCCTTGCCAGTGGAGCAGTTTCACTCCATTCTAAATAGGAGGGGCCTCCACCAAAGTTCCACGGTCTGGTAGCAAGAGACCCCCACACTCATGCCCAGCTCATCCTCTCACACTGACTTCCATGGTAGAAACTACCCCCCAGAGAAGTTGTCTAAATTCTATCTACAGGTACAGCAAACAGGCACAGGGCTCCTCTCTCCCCACAGTGGAAAAGAGGGCTAACTCAGTGATTTCCATCAGATGTTTAGCAAACTCGGGTGCCTGGAAGCTGGGGCTCTGTCCAGAATGCATGACTTGGAGTCCAGAGGTGACCTTCAGTTCTTGTCCCAGCTCAGCCATTCACTAGGTATTTGACTTGGAAATGCTACATAATCTTTGAGTCTCAATTTCCTCATGTATATAGTAGAGGTGATAACAGTTACCTGGCAGGGTGGTTGAGGATTAAACAAGAGACCATGTAAAACATCTGACGCTCAGTGAGTGTTCAATAAATGTCCTATAGTTCTGACTGCTAACCTTCAAGGCATAAAGGGAAGGGGTCCAGATATGGCCCAAGAGGGAGGATTCACTGATTAATATGTCAACCCCTAGGAATCTGCTGGTGTAACTTCACCCTACATCCAACACCCTCCATCTCCACATCAGCTTCTCTGGAGTTGTTCTAAAGCTCTCAGCCATGAAAACGGAAGAGAGTCTTGATCTATCCCAATTTGCAGAAAAAGAAAGTATGTTTATGCATAAAATTCTCTCCATTTTCAATATTTCCTCTCAGTAACTTTTTCAAAGCTTTTTATACTTGCCACAGGTGCAGGACAAGTGAAATAAACAAAGTAGAAAATATTGGCAACAACAATAATAAACTGAAAAATTCAGACAAGCTAAGATTGACAGCTTGTTTCACTTGTGATTTTTTTTTTTTTTAATCAGAGGTGAGGTACTAAAGTCACACATTTCTGAAACAATTCAACACATGTGTATGAGGCTAAATCACAGTTCACAACAGAGGAAACCAACTATATCAATATAGTAGATTCTCTTTAAAGAAAGTCATGAATCTCAGTTTGCGGTGTGGAAGGGTACAGGGAAATCGGACACCTGATTTTAGCACAAGCTCTGCCAGCCACTTGTTTAGTGAGGCCCTAACCAAGTCCTAGACTTCTCAGTCTGCTTATTTTCTCAGTCATACAAGATGGATGATATCTAATATGTATATATATTCTTGCAAGATGTTAAAGCATTTTCCCAGGGCGGTACTCTCATAAGAACATAAAAACACCTTGAAATATAAAGCACCACACACATATAAAACGTCCCTACTATTACATTTTCATAAATATTTCTCCGATGTGAATGGCTCCCAAATAACTGGCCTGGGTACCACAAATGACTTGCCCCCCTATACATCATGTTGTTTTAGGCCAGTGGTTCTGAACTTTGTACACTGGTACTGGAGAGCTGTAAAAAATACTGGTGCCTGGGGCTGAGCCCCACAGAGTCTAAGAACATTGGACTGGGGTTCTCCAAGCCCCCTGTGTGGTTCTAACGTGCAGTCAGGGATAAGGAGCACTGTGTTAGGTGAAGGTGAGACCGGCCTTTGTAAACCACTGTGAGAATTACCTGTGCCTGAGGAGCTCTCTTCCGGGGTCCAGTTGTTTGGGTGGGCAGCTCAAGGGCTCCTGGGCCACAGCACTTTTAGCCTCTCTTTTTATGGGAAGTGGAGTTGAACAAAGGGCTTTGGATCATTAAATCACAACCTTTTCCCCCAAGGTAGAGCTGTGCTTATCAGTTACTGGCTAGAGGAGTGAACCATGCAAGCAGGGAAGAGATACTCCCTGTTGTAATTGTACAGGTAGAAAAAGGTTCGAGTTGTTACGGAACATCTTTTCCTGTTTCCTTCCTTTTTATCACTTTTCTTTCTCCTTTGCTTACTTCCTCAGTTTTGATTCATGTTTTCCTCAACACGCATTTTCCTCTGTGGACCCTGTCGCCTTGGTTCTCATTCATAGATATTTTGGCGGCAGGCTGGCTGTCACTAGCAGCTTGTGAAACCCTCTGCTGGCGGAGGGGAAGGGCGCCCTTCTTCCAGGCCTGGCACTTCTCCACGAGGCAGTCCACACTTGAGTGTTTCTGCACTTCGCAGAACAAGATGGACTGCCAGCCAAGGCTCTGATGCCATCTCTGCTTTATCACGCCATTTTAGATGAGGAAATGGATGTTGGCTGCCCAAGAGAGGCATTTATTATTGTTCCTTCTGACACAGTCCCTTTTACATCGTCATCCTTGCATCTTTGTCAGGACCTCTGTGATGGAGTATTTGGTTAGTTCCTTCTCAAGGCACATTTGAGGCACTGCCACAACTTGGCATCTTATCCTTTTTCTTTAAAAACAATGAACTTTCTAGGGGCGTCTGGGTGGCTCAGTCCGTTGAGTGTCCAACTTTGGGTCAGGTCATGATGTTATGGTTCTCGAATTTGAGCACCGCCTCGGGCTCTGTGCTGACAGCTCAGAGCCTGGAGCCTGCTTCAGAGTCTGTGTCTCCCTCTTTCTCTGCCCCTCCCCACTCATACTCCCTCTCTCTCTCAAAAATGAACATTAAAAAAAATTTTTTTTTAAAAAGATGCTTTATGATTAAAATTTTTTTTTTAGAAAACCAAAACAATGAACTTTCTAGATGCCCTAGCACATACTCTGGTGCTTATATGAAGTCCACTTTTGGAGGATCAAGGGCACAACTGTCACTTTCACTCTTCCAGTCAAATGGCAGGAGAGAACAACTCTGTGTCTCCCATGCCAAGAAGATGTTTTAGCCAGCTGAGATAAAATCATTTATTTGCTTTTATGGTGTTATGGGTTGCACTCGTCGAAATTAATTTGGCTTGTCTAACCTGAACAGGTCACCTCATTAGTCTAAAAAGTGAAAAGCAATGCGTGAGGTGGGCTTCTGTAAGTTCTGTGGAAACAACATTTAAAAGCAGAAAACAAAATGATGAAATGGAGGCTGGCAACCTGCACTCAGGACTCTGGCTATTTTCTGGAGGAGATGATGACACTTTAATTGGGTCCTCTTATTTCAGGGAGTCCTAGGCAGTTGCTAGAGGCAGAATCTGGACGGCAGGCAGCATTTGTTTTGTGAGGCACGCTTGGGGAGACCACTGCCATTTCTGGGGCCAAGCTCCCACCTGCTCTGCCAGCAATTATTACTGGAAGCTGGCAGATGAGGTATTACAGCTCATACAGCAGTAAAGCTGGAAACTGAAGGAGAAATGTGGATTGTTACAAGAGTCAACTTGGTAGAAAATTCCCGAAGGCGGAAGAAACTTTATCCATCATTAGTCAAGTGAAGAATTGCTTCCCATCTAGAAAACAGGTAGCCCCAAAGTGACACATCTGATTATAAAGCTCCTGGAGACGTTTGCCCAAGGGGGCCTCACAGCACAGTGACCTACCTCTGTCTCTCTGTATTTAAATGCCCTCTTTTGGCTCAGCAAGACTGAAATCAGCAACATGGCCTTCCTCATCACTAAAGGGCTCCACTGCAAAACTATTTATAAAAACGAGATAAGCAGTTGAAGTCCATTCTCCCTGCCATCCTTCCTGCAAGAGGAGGGGAGAGCTTCGAAGTACCGGCCTCAGGAGACACAGGCATTTCGGGCAATTTAGAGTAATAACAAGAGAAAGAAACCAGCCACGGAAAAGCAAACAACAGAGTGCTGCTGGAAGACCTCACACGGGAGGCTAGACCATGTTGCAAGGCGGGACGGCACCAGCAGCTGTGGTGGTGTATTTCCACTCTGACAAGGAGGAGGAGTGATACAGACACTTAAAGAAAGGCATTCACGTGAACATCCGTCCCAGAGGCCCAAACACCAGGCCAGATTGCGTCCGCAATCCAAACGCTGCTCTTTCTCCCGCAGTGGGTCTTACCGTGGTGCGGCTGACACCGTTCTCTGTGGGCAGTGACTTAGGACCAAGGTCCGGTCTCGCTGCAAAAAGGAGAGGCTCTCATTTTGACAGATGTTATTTTTTTCTCAAATAGACATTCTTTGGATTACTCAAACAGATGTTGCTGAGCATAAAACAGTGCTCTTACACAGGCTGGTGGAACTTCTCCTGTAGTATCAGGAACCCTGAATGGCTGCTTTAACTAGCGCGTGTCATAATGCTTCACACTAAAAACACCCCCCCCCCCCCCCCCCCGCCAACCCAAACCCCATAGTTGTGTATGTATTTCATCCTATATTCTCAGATGCACTCAGATTCCATTCACAAATTCACCTTTGGAAATAAGCTGTAAAAGTCATCCTTCTATTCCGTCCCTTGTGAAAAGCTGAAAAGCAGGTCTGTATCTCAGCTTTAAAGGTTACTGAAAGCACAATTTATTGACTTTGAAAAACTTAATCTCCTTGCAAATTATATCCTTACATCTGCTGTGGGTAAGAAGTGCTTTCATTGACATTTTAGTGCTTGTGACAGCTTGTCACCGTCCACTTTTCACCCCATGCCAGGGCCCACTGTGGAGACGAGATTAATCGGCATTAACGTTTCAGCTTCAGCTACTCCAGTAAGTAAGGTGAGGGTCCTGGAGGGAAGGACAACCAGTGCCCAGTGTTAACTCTTAAAGTGGATATGCTTGACCGGCTGGACTTCCCCAAGCCTCCCAATTTTATAAGATTCAGCGCTTACTCATCTTATAACTAATAGCTAGTACCAACAAAGGCTGGAACCAATGTCTAATTTGAATGAAAGTTAGTTATAAAAAGTTCCCAAAACAAATCTAAAATAGGAAATCAAGTTCAAGCCCAAATTAGGAGCCGGGCGCGCTCGGCTGCTGAGAACCGAACTGCCTCCGCACCTGAGCAGTGGCGGTTACTGTGGAGGAGGCGGCCCCTTATTGCCTGGACTCCACACAGTGAGGTGAGCAGTGTCCAGACCATGTGCTTATCCATAATAGGCTAAGTTCCATTTTCCTCGAGCTGAACATTTGATGATAGGCACTGTAGCCATAGTGACCCACGATTCTTAGCAAATTCCCTGTCTTCCTTAGTGTTGGACCAGGCAGACCCTGGCTTATGTATTCCATAGCTGTAGAGAAGGCTTCCTCCTTACCACCTGGGTCAGTAGAACACATCTTGGGTTACTTCTGGGCTACTGAAAAAGTCCGCAGGAATGGGCCCCAGATCCTCTTTGATTGCTGCAAGGCCCTGGCAGTGGGGAGTAGGAGGTGTACGAAGGTGGGGGATGTAAGTGGATGCTTTGCTCCCGGACTCTAGAAGGTAGGGTTCACACTCATGACCCTAAAAGGTGATCAGAAATTTTCTCCTTTAAACTCAAATGCAGATCCAAAGACTAAAGACTCTACAAATGGTGATGGGTCTAGGGCCGGCTTTCTAGTGCAAAGGGCTCCCTGCCTTCTTCAAAACACTGTATGTCTTGGGCAAATGACTGCTGAATGGCTCCTTGCTCTCCTGTCCACCTGGTTATCTTCAGACGCCAGGATTCCTTTCTCTCCACCTCTGCAGATGCTTTATATGGAAACAAGGTTTTTATGTTTTCCCAGCGATAATTGTTCATTTGTCTTGCAAGGTAACAGCTGCTTCCCATTGGTTTATCAGCAAATTTCACGCATCTCTAAGTTCATTAAAATCTTTTGATCAAATGCAACTAAAGTAGTTAAGACATACAGTATGCCGAATTTCAAAGTAAAGCGTAAGTAAGCATAGTATGGGGACATACCTAATAGTTATGATTTCATGTGCTCACTATTTTTGAATGTACACATTCACATCCATTTTAGAGTCTGTTTGAACAGTTCTATGGTAAAACCTGTTGAGATTTTAAAAATAGGATTGAATTCTTTACAATATTAAGTCTCCCCATTCATAACCATGATAATCCCCTCCATTATTTGTCTTCTTTTATGTCCTTCAATAAAGTTTTAACTTCTCCAATAAGACTCCAGCACATTTGTAAGGCTTTTTCCTAGGTAAGCTTTAAAAAAAATTGCTATTGGAATAGTAGCCATTTCCCCCCACCCCATAAAATTTCTCAATATTGCTATGTTTATATATTAATCTTTACAGTCACCTTGCTGAACTGCCTTCGTTTTTTTTTTTTAAATGTTTTTATTTATTTTTGAGACTGAGCAGGGGAGGGGCAGAGAGTGAGGGAGACACAATCTGAAGCAGGCTTCAGGCTCTGAGCTATCAGCACAGAGCCCGACGTGGGGCTCGAACTCACGGACTGTGAGATCATGACCCGAACTGAAGTTGGACACTTAACCGACTAAGCCACCCAGGCGCCCTCCTTCGTTGTTTCTAATGACTTGTCAGTTGATTGTCTTACAGGTAGATATTTCTTCCAATCTTCTCACTTCCTAATATTTATATCATTACTTTTTCTTGTCTTAGTAACTGTACTGACAAAGACTTCCAAGAACACTGTTGAACAGCAGTAGTAAAGATTATCTATCCTTGTTTGATCTGACAAGAATGTGTCTAATATTTTACCCTTGAATATGTTTGAGATAATCTTTTAAGTCCAGGAATTTCCAGTTTGATAAGTAATTTTTTGAATAAAAAATGGTATGGTGACCAAGACTTATTCCAGTTTAAAACAATTCCTCT
Source organism: Panthera tigris (assembly GCF_018350195.1). Taxonomy (NCBI): domain Eukaryota; kingdom Metazoa; phylum Chordata; class Mammalia; order Carnivora; family Felidae; genus Panthera; species Panthera tigris. The sequence continues at coordinate 130,095,437 of NC_056668.1, read as the reverse complement.
TGAGGAACTCATGATTAAAGAGTAATATGTAAAAAGATCAATGCTGTTTTACTTTGGTATCCAGGCAGCTCAGAGTCAAACTGAGTCCAATGATTTTGCATGTCATAGTCTGCTCATCTGTATCATATGGTTACCATTCTTTCCCAACTCCCGACTGAATACTGATTTATGTTATCCTAGGTGTTTTTCCCTCACTTACTCTTTTATTTTCTATTTATTTTTATTCATTTTGAGACAGCACGCACGCACACACATGAGCCGGAGGTGGGGGGAGGGAGAGGGAGAGGGAGAGGGAGAGGGAGAGAGAGGGAGAGAGAGAGAGAGAGAGAGAGAGAGAGAAAGCCCAAGTGGCTTGATGCAGGGCTTGAACCATGAACCAGATCATGACCTGAGCTGAAACCAAGAGTTGGATGCTTAACCAACTCAGCCACCCAGGTGCCCCAACTATTTTATTGTATGGATTTTCTGTCAATTGCAACAAATCTTACTGGAATTAGGTGAAGAATAATGAAAAATTTAAAAAAGATGTGACTATATTTGGATTTGAAATAAAAAATGAGAGAAATGAAATATCAGCAAAAAAAAAAAATACTGTTGGACCTTTCAAATACAAATCCATTAGTTATTAGGAAGTTATATGGTGATCTAACAGTATGATTAATGTCTCTTGGGTTGCTGTATGAATCAAGTCTCAGAAAATATCCTGAGTTAAAAGTTAGATCCTGTGGGTCCTCAGGAATCTGGGTTCAGAGGAAATCCAGTAGTTCAATAAGGACTGCTTATACTTGCATTGTTAAGCTTGATTATTTGACATAATGTAGCCATTAGCAAACACGTTTTAATTTCATACAATGAAAAAACCCAGGGGACATTAATATTTTTAAAAATAGGTGATTCATAAGTTTGTTGAATGTACAACCCCAGGCCACTTCAAATCCTTCTGGGAAAGCAAGGAAGAATGATTAAAATATAATTTAAATAAAAATCTTACTTCCTTTCTCTGTTTAGAAAGTGTAAGTTTCAAGTTCACCCTGAAAGTGTAAGTTTGCCACTGTTCCACATCCACCCCTTCAGAAAGACAGAAATATCTTTAACAAAAGAGGCTGAATTCATAAGCATCTTAAGATAACTTTAGAATAGGTAGTAAAAAAGGATGAAGCTCACAAATCACAAAAGACTTTGCTCGTATGCAAACGGCTGGTCCATCGACATCTGGCATATCCAGTCTATTTAACTGATTTATCTAATGTGGTAATTTTTTTAAAACAAAATTTAGTTTGGGGGATGGAATGATGTATTTATGCCCTTGACAAAGATGACAAGTGTGGTACTGTGATTAAGAAAGGAAAATATATTTCCTGGTTATATATTGCTCTGGCTCATCAAAGCTCATAAAATACAGGAGGTTCTGCCATGTCCACGGGGGTTAGGAGAATATAATAGAAGGTGCACTAGGCTGACACACATTTTCATCATACAAATCTTCTGGTAGTTCTTCTTCATCTCCATCAGGAAAATATGTAGGGAATGGTAGATTTTTACAGAAGTCCTTATATGCAGGCAGTGTAGAATCTCTGATCTGGAAGGAGGGGGACGACAAAGACCTTATTAATAAGTAGTACCAGTTAAGTTACTTAAAGATAGTATGTTTTAATTATTAATAAACAATATCTATTCCTACATTTTCTAATGTGAATAACACAACTGTTACATAAAGTGAAAGGAACTCAATGTATTCTTTTTATTCCAATAAACTTAATCCAATGACAGAAATACAACCTTCCTCAAGTCAGTCATCTGCCTTCTAAATTACTCTGATAATTACATATCTTACTCATAACTTACAAATCTCTAGAACTGCCCAGGAGGATAAATTATATTTTAAAATTACTACTTAGGTATCAACTATATCCAAACTATGTGCCTAAAAGTTATTACCATCTACTTCTTAATTATTGATCTTATTTTATTATATATTTTTATTATTTTATTTTCTACCATAGATTCTTTTGAGTTGAGGTTTTAAAAAAGAATTTACCTAGTATTTTTGTTAGTCTTACATCAAAGGGCACATAACCAAAAATATCAAGTTTTATTAAGGAAATAAGCTTACATTTAACAAGTACCATTATCACTGAGAAGAGAAGGACAAAATAATATTTAGCAAAAAACAATCATTCCATAAGTCTTTATACTAGTTTTATTAGCTCTTTCTAATCTAAAAATATTCTAATTATATCTGTAAATTCATAAACCAAGAAACAGTTCAGATGTTGGTATGATCTAAAATGTTGGGTTTTATTTTTGGAAAACATTACTGGTTCTTTAAAGCTTCTGAGTCATTCTACAGCTTTCATTCAGTGAGAAATTAAAAAAAAATTACATGTAATTATACACACAGAGTAAAACACGGCATAATCATTTTGGCAATAAGAAACGAATAATTTGGTTGAAATAAGTACACAGCTGCTAGGAACAGCTATGTACAGAAACACATCTATTTTAATCTCTCTCATTAAAATTGTTCCAAGGAATTTTCAGTTAGTTGCTCAGAAGAAAATAAACTCATTTAATTTTTTCTTTCCAAGTCACTAATCTTGGGTTGAACTTGAACTTGGGGCGGGGGGGGGGGGGGGAGTCATATTCTTACTGATTTAAACTGTTTCAGAATTTAGAATGGAGAATAAAACCCAAGCAAATAAACAACCAAACCAACAACAGCAAAACTTTCTGTGCTAATTTGATAATTGTGCAAATTTAGTCATAAATGATCTAAACAGCAAATTCTCAGTTGCTTTTACATTTTGATAGATCTATCATACTTGAACATTTCAGAGAACACTACTTATATATTCTAACTATAAATGTTACAGTACTATAATTCATTGATAGGAAACATGAGTGACATTTTATTTAAATCTCTTTTGTCTTGGTGGCTCTAAAGCTGAGGGGCAGAGTTTGCATCCCATCTTTAACAAATGTGTAAGACTCAACAGTATGTATTTTTGTGCACTTAATCTAACCTCTGGCTTCATTATTTCCCCACCTTCACCAAAACTCTCTCAACTCTCTGGCTCATTCTTTTTATATTTCTGTATATTGGCAAGGCAGTTCAAATCCTCTGAGGAAAGATGAGGGGTAGGACACACACACAAACAGGAAATCTAGAAAACACTTAAATGATAAATTAGGCTACAGGAATGAGCACACACAAATAATAGTTAATAATATACATCACATAATGCTGTAAACATATTCTTTAGGCTTTTTTTAAATACGTTTAGTGAATCTAGACAACAACAAAAAATGCTTAAATTAATTAAACAGGTTGGTCATCCCTAAGACCATCTTTACTAACTTTAGCATTAAAAAGTTACTGGCAGGGGCGCCTCGGTGGCTCAGTCGGTTGGGCGTCCGACTTCAGCTCAGGTCATGATCTTGCAGTCCGTGAGTTCAAGCCCTGAGTCAGGCTCTGGGCTGATGGCTCAGAGCCTGGAGCCTGCTTCGGATTCTGTGTCTCCCTCTCTCTCTGCCCCTCCCCCATTCATGCTCTGTCTCTCTCTGTCTCAAAAATAAATAAAACGTTAAAAAAATTAAAAAAAAAAAAGTTACTGGCAGCCCTGTACTCTGGGGGTGGGGTGCAAAAGTTCCTGTGGGATGAGAGAATGCTGAAGAGGCTGCCTGTCCACTAGGAGGCGCCTCAATCTCCATGGGCAAAGGGGCTCTTTTCACTTGCTATGGAATCACTGGGAAGTATAGAAAAAGTGGGATGACAGAAAAAGTTTTCAAAAAGTGGACCACACTTGTGTACCGTCACTTCTCTTAAAACACAAGCCCACAAAACACCCCCCAAGCCCACATCTTAATGTTTGGGACGGACATTTCTGTAAGGTTACAAAAGACTTGTTTAGACACTGTAGTTCGAAGATTGTTTTCTCAAGATGCGTTCTTTTTTTAATCAAAATATGTTTCTTGAAAATACATTCATTGGTATGTTAACATTTCTAAGTGGACTGTACATTCTTTGATGCTTGTTTCTTGAAATATACTTGGACTACCCTTCGGGAATTGCCTGTGGTCTACCTTCTGAATGTCTTCAGTAATGGCAAGCCATCATCCATTAACAGAGTTGAGTTTTTGGAGGCAATTTTTTGTTGAAGTAGGTGGAAGAGTAATAAATGTTGACTATAAACTGTTTATAACAACCAGTCAGAATATCACCGCACGTATTATGGTTTTTCAAGACAGCTGACCTATTCATCTATACTGGTGTCAAAGAAAATGCTGAGGTGTTCCACTTTCAGCTGGAAAGCAAGCCTTAGAACCATGTGTGCAGCAAAATGGGGAGAAAAGGAAGATCTGACAACATAAAAAATTCATCTGTTGTACAGTATAATTTTATTATGGAAAATAATTTAATTTCCCTCTTCTCTCTTTTATTAGGTTGTGATATTTGTAACATGTAATAAACCTGTAATGTGGAGGGGGTACATTTATTTATGAAGCCAAAATGTTATAGGAAGTACAATGCCAACTTGTCAGTCTCAACAACCTATCACTGTGTAAACAACCAGGTCATCTGGAGACTGGAAATCTACTTAAACCTGAAAACATGCAAAGTAAAAAAAAATACTTGCAACAATTCATAAGATGTATTTTTTCTTTAAGAAAAATGAGAACAATTCAGTCAAAAAGTGAACTACAGAAAGGGAATTTTACTTACTGTAGGATTAAAACAAGTGTTATACTTTATGCTAGTAATGGAACCTACTTTAAGAAATGAAAAGAATACACAGAGAAAGACCCAATGTGAAAAATCAGAGGTTGAAGTTTCAATCTATTTTCGTTGTTATTGTTGGAAAATTTCTGGGAATAAGCCGGTATTATTTCTACTACAAATTTATTTTCAGAATGGATGATTCAAAATCCCAAAGTGATTTCTTATATGTTGTTTTATGTTGGCCTAAATCCCAGGCGGAATATTTACTTTCTATTTTATTCGATAGAAATAAGTCTGTGAGAGTACAAGAATTTTCCCCCCAATTTATGCTATTATTTTTCTTTTACTTTGTTTTTGAGCATAAATATGAATGTGCATATTTTTAAAATACTAAAAGTATAATCATAACAATGCTAGTAACAATGAATCCCTCCTTAAAATGTTTACCTTTTACCACCTTTTTTTTTTTTTTTGTTTAATGTTTATTTTTGAGAGAGACAGACTGTGAGCAGAGGAGGGGCAGAGAGAGGGAGACACAGAATCCGAAGCAGGCTCCAGGCTCTGAACTGTCAGCACAGTTGTGGGGCTTGAACCCACGAACCATGAGATCATGACCCAAGCCAAAGTTGGACACTTAACCAACTGAGCCACCCAGGTGCCCCTACCACCTTTCTTTAAAAAAAAAAAAAAAGTAAATAAAAGTTTTTTTTTTTTTTTTTTTTTTTTTTTTTTTTTTTTAGTAATCTCTACACCCAACGTGGGGCCTGAACTCACAATCCCAAGACCAAGAGTCACATACTCTTCGAATTGAGCCAATCAAGTGCCCCTTTACCAAATGGTCTTGTTGACTCTCTCACTGAATTGCCATTTTGTGTATTTTCAGTTCTTATGTCAAAGTATTTTTTAAAAAAATTAGAAGTTCTTTTTTGGAAGGATATTGATATTTTAGCAACAGTTATCCTAATATCCTTTTTCTAGTTCTTTTAATATGAAATTTATTGTCAAATTGGTTTCCATACAACACCCAGGGCTCATCCCAACAGGTGCCCTCCTCAATGCCCATCACCCACCCTCCTCTCCCTCCCACGCCCCATCAACCCTCAGTTTGTTCTCAGTTTTGTAGAGTATCTTATGGTTTGGCTCCCTCCCTTTTTTTTTCCCCCTTCCCCTCCCTCATGGTCTTCTGTTAAGTTTCTCAGGATCCACATAAGAGTGAAAACATATGGTATCTGTCTTTCTGTGTATGACTTATTTCACTTAGCATAACACTCTCCAGTTCCATCCACATTGCTACAAAGGGCCACATTTCATTCGTTCTCATTGCCACGTAGTATTCCACTGTATATATAAACCACAATTTCTTTATCTATTCATCAGTTGATGGACATTTAGGCTCTTTCCATAATTTGGCTATTGTTGAAAGTGCTGCTATAAACATTGGGGTACAAGTGCCCCTGTGCATTAGCACTCCTGTATCCCTTGGGTAAATTCCTAGCAGTGCTATTGCTGGGTCATAGGGTAGATCTATTTTTAGTTTTTTGAGGAACCTCCACACCGTTTTCCAGAGTGGCTGCACCAGTTTGCATTCCCACCAACAGTGCAAGAGGGTTCCCGTTTCTCCACATCCTCGCCAGCATCTACAGTCTCCTGATTTGTTCATTTTAGCCACTCTGACTAGTATGAGGTGGCATCTCAGTGTGGTTTGATTTGTATTTCCCTGATGAGGAGTAACATTGAGCATCTTTTCACATGCCTGTTGGCCATCCGGATGTCTTCTTTAGAAAAGTGTCTATTCATGTTTTCTGCCCATTTCTTCACTGGATTATTTGTTTTTCGGGTGTGAAGTGTGGTGACTTCTTTATAGATTTTGGATACTAGCCCTTTGTCCGATAGGTCATTTGCAAATATCTTTTCCCATTCTGTCGGTCGCCTTTTAGTTTTCTTGATTGTTTCCTTTGCAGTGCAGAAGCTTTTAATCTTCACGAAGTCCCAATAGTTCATTCTTGCTTTTAATTCCCTTGCCTTTGGAGATGTGTTGAGTAAGAAGTTTCTGCGGCTGAGGTCAAAGAGGTTTTTTTTCCTGCTTTGTCCTCTAGGGTTTTGATGGTTTCCTGTCTCACATTCAGGTCCTTTATCCATTTTGAGTTTATTTTTGTGACTGGTGTAAGAAAGTGGTCTAGTTTCATTCTTCTGCATATTGCCGTCCAGTTCTCCCAGCACCATTTGTTAAAGAGACTGTCTTTTTTCCATTGGATATTCTTTCCTGTTTTGTCAAACATTACTTGGCCATACTTTTGTGGGTCCAATTCTGGAGTGTCTATTCTATTCCATTGGTCTATGTGTCTGTTTTGTGCCAACACCATGCTGTCTTGATGATTACAGCTTTGTAGTAGAGGCTAAAGTCTGGGATTGTGATGCCTCCTGCTTTGGTCTTCTTCAAAATTACTTTGGCTATTCGGGGTCTTTTGGGGTTCCATACAAATTTTAGGATTGCTTGTTCTAGCTTCGAGAAGAATGCTGGTGCAATTTTGATTGGGATTGCATTGAATGTGTAGATAGCTTTGGGTAGTATTGACATTTTAACAATAATCTTCCAATCCATGAACACGGAATGTTTTTCCATTTCTTTGTGTCTTCTTCAATTTCCTTCATAAGCTTTCTATACTTTTCAGCATACATATTTTATATCTTTGGTTAGGTTTATTCCTAGGTATTTTATGGTTCTTGGTGCAATTGTGAATGGGATCAGTTTATGTGTCTTTCTGTTGCTTCATTATTAGTGTATAAGAATGCAACTGATTTCTGTACATTGATTTTGTATCCTGCGACTTTGCTGAATTCATGTATCAGTTCTAGCAGACTTCTGGTGGAATCTATTGGGTTTTCCATGTATAATATCATGTCATCTGCAAAAAGTGAGAGCTTGACTTCATCTTTGCCAATTTTGATGCCTTTGATTTCCTTTTGTTGTCTGATTGCTGACGCTAGCACTTCCAACACTATGTTAAACAACAGTGGTGAGAGTGGACATCCCTGTTGTGTTCCTGATCTCAGGGGGAAAGCTCTCAGCTTTTCCCCATTGAGGATGATATTAGCTGTGGGCTTTCCATAAATGGCTTTTATGATGTTTAAGTATGTTCCTTCTATCCCGACTTTCTCGAGGGTTTTTATTAAGAAAGGATGCTGAATTTTGTCAAATGCTTTTTCTGCATCGATTGACAGGGTCATATGGTTCTTATCTTTTCTTTTATTAATGTGATGTATCACATTGATTGATTTGCAAATGTTGAACCAGCCCTGCATCCCAGGAATGAATCCCACTTGATCATGGTGAATAATTCTTTTTATATGCTGTTGAATTCGATTTGCTAGTATCTTGTTGAGAATTTCTGCATCCATATTCATCAGGGATATTGGCCTGTAGTTCTCTTTTTTTGCTGGGTATCTGTCTGGTTTAGGAATCAAAATAATGCTGATTTCACAGAATGAGCCTGGAAGTTTTCCTTCCCTTTCTATTTTTTGGAACAGCTTGAGAAGGATAGGTATTATCTCTGCTTTAAATGTCTGGTAGAATTCCCCAGGGAAGCCATCTGGTCCTGGACTCTTATATTTTGGGAGATTTTTGATAACTGATTCCATTTTTTCGCTGGTTATGGGTCTTGTCAAGTTTTCTATTTCTTCCTGTTTGAGTTTTGGAAGTGTGTGGCTGCTTAGGAATTTGTCCATTTTTTCCCGGTTGTCCAGTTTTTTGGCATACAATTTTTCATAGTAATTCCCTGATAATTGCTTGTATTTCTGAGGGATTGGTTGTAATAATTCCAATTTCATTCATGATTTTATCTATTTGGGTCATCTCCCTTTTTGAGAAGCCTGGCTAGAGGTTTATCAATTTTGTTTATTTTTTCAAAAAACCAAGTCTTGGTTTCATTGATCTGCTCTACAGTTTATTTTAGGTTCTATATTGTTTATTTCTGCTCTGATCTTTATTATTTCTCTTCTTCTGCTGGGTTTGGGGTGTCCTTCCTGTTCTGCTTCTGTTTCCTTTAGGTGTGCTGTTAGATTTTGTATTTGGGATTTTTCTTGTTTCTTGAGATAGGCCTGGATTGCAATGTATTTTCCTCTCAGGACTGCCTTTGCTGCATCCCAGAGCGTTTGGATTGTTGTATTTTCATCTTCATTTGTTTCCATATATTTTTAAATTTCTTCTCTAATTGCCTGTTGACCCATTCATTCTTTAGTAGGGTGTTCTTTAACCTCCATGCTTTTGGAGGTTTTCCAGACTTTTTCCTGTGGTTGATTTCAAGTTTCATAGCATTGTGGTCTGAAAGTATGCATGGTATGATCTCAATTCTTTTATACTTATTAAGGGCTGTCTTGTGACCCAGTATGTGATCTATCATAGAGAATGTTCCATGTGCACTTGAGAAGAAAGTATATTCTGTTGCTCTGGGATACAGAGTTTTAAATATATCTGTCAATCCATCCAATCCAATGTATCATTCAGGGCCCTTGTTTCTTTATTGATCCTGTGTCTAGTTGATCTACCCATTGTTGTAAGTGGGGTATTAAAGTCCCCTGCAATTACCACATTCTTATCAATAAGGTTGCTTATGTTTGTGATTGTTTTATATATTTGAGGGCTCCTGTATCCGGCGCATAGACATTTATAATAGTTAGCTGTTCCTGATGGATAGACCCTGTAATTATTATATAATGCCCTTCTTCATCTCACTACAGCCTTTAAAGTCTGGTTTGTCTGATACAAGTATGGCTACTCCAGCTTTCTTTTGACTTCCAGTAGCTTAATAGATAGTTCTCTATCCCCTTACTTTCAATCTGAAGGTGTCCTCAGGTCTAAAATGAGTCTCTTGTAGAGAGCAAATAGATGGGTCTTGTGTTTTTATCCATTCTGATACCCTATGTCTTTTGGTTGGAGCATTTAGTCCATTTACATTCAGTGTTATTGAAAGATACGGGTTTAGAGTCATTGTCATGTCTGTAGGTTTCATGCTTGTAGTGATGTCTCTGGTACTTTGTGGTCCTTGCAACATTTCACTCACACAATCCCCCTTAGGATCTCTTGTAGGGCTGGTTTAGTGGTGATGAATGCCTTCAGTTTTTGTTTGGGAAAACCTTTATCTCTCCTTTTATTCTGAATGACAGACTTTCTGGATAAAGGATTCTCAGCTGCATGTTTTTTTCTGCTCATCACATTGAAGATTTCCTGCCATTCCTTTCTGGCCTGCCAAGTTTCAGTAGACAGGTCTGCCACTACTCTTATGTGTCTATCTTTGTTAGTAAGAGCCTGGGTATCCCTAGATGCTTTCAGAACTTTCTCTTTATCCTTGTATTTTGCTAGTTTCACTATGATAATGTCATGCAGATGATCAATTCATGTCTGAAGGGAATTCTCTGTGACTCTTGGATTTCAATGCCTTTTTCCTTTCCCAGATCAGAGAAGTTCTCAGCTATGATTTGTTCAAGTACACCTTCAGCCCCTTTCTCTCTTTCTTCTTCTGGAATTCCTATGATACAGATATTGTTCCATTTGATTGCATCACTTTAGGTCTCTAATTCTCCCCTCATAGTCCTGGATTTTTTAAATCTTTTTCTCAGCTTCTTCTTTTTCCATAATTTTATCTTCTAAATCACCTATTCTCTCCTCGGCCTCTTCAATCCGTGCTATGGCCACCTCCATTTTATTGTGCACCTCATTTATAGCATTTTTTAGCTCCTCATGACTATCTCTTAGTCCCTTGATCTCTGTAGCATAGATTCTCTGCTGTCCTCTATACTTTTTTCAAGCCCAGCGATTAATTTTATGACTATTACTCTAAATTCTTGTTCCATTATATTGCTTAAATCGTTTTTGATCAATTTGTTAGCTGTTGCTACTTTCTGGAGTTTCTTTTCAGAATTCTTCTGTTTCATCATTTTGGGTAGTCCCTGCAGTGGCTCCAAACTGCAGGGCACTTCCCTTGTGCTGTCTGGAGTAACTGGTGTTGGTGGTCGGGGCCACAGTCAGACTGGTGTGTATCTTATCTTCTCCTCTCCCAGGGGCAGGACTCACTGTAGAGTGGCGTGGCCCCTGTCTGGGCTACTTGCACACTGCCAGGCTTGTGGTGCTGCTTTGATGGGATCTGGTGTATTAGCCGGGGTGGATCTGCAAGGTGCACAGGGCCGCGAGGGGCAGGCTTAGCTCCATTTGCCGTCAGTGGTCCCCTGCGGGAGGGGCCCTGCAGCACCGGGAGGAACACCCGGAGGGAGGCCAACCCGCCAGAGGCGGGCGCCCACAGCGTTGGGCGTTTGCACGGTGCAAGCAAGTTCAGTGACAGGAACTGGTTCCCTTTTGAATTTCAGCTGAGGGATGGGAGAGGGTGATGGTGCTTACCAGCGCCTTTGTTCTCCCACCAAGCTGAGCTCTGTATTCTTGGGCTCAGCAACTCTCCCTCCCGATGTCCTCTTGCCCTCCCTGCTGTCTGAGAGCAGAGCTGTTGAGTTTTAACATTCCAGATGACAGCCCACTGGCTGTCAGAACTCACGGAGTGCGGCCCCTCCGCTTTTGAAGCCAGACTTCGGGGGCTCTGTCTTGCTGGGCAGGCTGCCCCTCCACCACCCTGGCTCCCTCCCACCAGTCTGTGTAGCACCCACCACCTCTCCGCCCTTCCTACCCTCTCCCATGGTCCTTTTGTCTATGCTTGGTTCTGGAGAGTCCATTCTGCTAGTCTGCTGGTGGTTTTCTGGGTTATTTAGGCAGATGTGGGTGGAATCTAAGTGATCAGCAGGATGAGGTGAACCCAGCATCCTCCCCTGCCACCATATTCCCCTCTGAGCCTTTCTATTTTTTTTTTTTTTTTTTTTTTTAATATTTATTTTTGAGAGAGAGAGAGAGGGAGACAGAAAATCTGAAGTAGGCTTCAGGCTCAGAGCTAACAGCTGTTAGCTTCAGCTCTGAGCCTGAAGCTGGGACTGAACTCAACAACTGTGAGATCATGACCTGAGCTGAAGTCACACACTCAACCTACTGAGCCACCCAGGCGCCCCACCTTTTTGCATTTCTAAAGAGCCTCTATTTATTGGTCCTACCATTCTCACAGGTTCATGTTTTTATGAACATAGGTACAGGATATTTTGTACAACTTTTTCAGTCAGGTACTACTGAAAAGTGGCAAAAAATTTAATTTGGCAAAGATTATGGAAAAGCAGCCACTTATTTTCAAGCCACATTTATGGGCCAAAGGAGAATTTATGGCACATATCAATGGAAAATAAAGAGTTTACATACATTTTATATACATACCTTTACTAAGCAATTTTTATGTCCAGGTACAGAGCCATTGACATAGATTATATTGTGCTTTGTGTTTATTCTCCATACCTAAAGTAAGAAATGCAATTTCAATAGTTAAAAATTTGAGAATATACTTGTATTAAAACAAGCAATATGTGACTACAAGCTGAGTCTATAAGTAGCCTATAAAGTAATCATATTAGCACTTCAAAAAATTTTTTTAAAATTTTTTAATGTTTTTATTTTTGAGAGAGACAGAGTGTGAGTGGGGGAGGAGCAGAGAGAGAGGGAGACAGCATCTGAAGTAGGCTCCAGGCTCTGAGCTGTCAGTGCAGAGCCTGACGTGGAGCTTGAACTCACAGACTGCAAGATCAAGACCTGATCCGAAGGGACGCCCAACTGACTGAGCCACCCAGGCACCCCCTAGCACTTCAAAATGTTGAATGAGAATAGGAAAAATTCAAATGCTATGGATGACTTGTAATATAAGAGTATAACAGATGTGTTATGAAAGTGGTAGCAGCAATCCCTATCAAAATAACACCTTCACAGAGCTAGAACAAAATAACATTCTTCACAGAGCTAGAACAAACAGTCCTAAAATTTGTACGGAACCAGAAAAGACCTTGAATAGCCAAAGCTATCTTGAAAAAGAAAACCAAAGCAGGAGGCATCAGACTTCTAGTTGTACTACAAAGCTGTAATCATCAAGACAGTAGAGTACTGGCACAAGAACAGACACTCAGATCAATGGAACAGAATAGAGAACCCAGAAATGGACCCACAAACGTATGGCCAACTAATCTTTGACAGAGCAGGAAAGAATATCCAATGGAATAAAGACAGTCTCTTCAGCAAGTGGTGCTGGGAAAACTGGATAGTGACATGCAGAAAAACGAACCCGGACCACTTTCTCAAACCATACACAAAAATGAACTCAAAATGGATAAAAGACCTAAATGTAACACAGGAAGCCATCACAATCCTTGAGGAGAAAGCAGGCAAAAGCTCTTTGACCTTGGTCACAGCAACGTCTTCCTCAACGTCTCCAGAGGCAAGGGAGAATGGGAGAAGATATTTGCAAATGACATATCAAATAAAGGATTAGTGTCCAAAATCTATAAAGAACTTATCAAACTCAATACCCAAAAAACAAAGAATCCAGTAAAGAAATGGGCAAAAGACATGAATAGACACTTCTCCAAAGAAGACATCCAGATGGCCAACTGACACATGAGAAAATGCTCCACATCACTCATCATCAGAGAAATACAAATCAAAACCACAATGAGATACCACCTCACACCTGTCATAATGGTTAACATTAACAACTCAGGCAACAATAGATGTTAGCGAGGATGCGGAGAAAGAGGATCTCTTTTGCACTGTTGGTGGGAATGCAAGCTGGTGCAGCCACTCTGGAAAACAGTATGGCAGTTTCTCAAAAAACTAAAAATAGAACTACCCTATGACCCAGCAACTGCACTACTAGGTATTTATCCAAGGGATACAGGTGTGCTGTTTTGAAGGGGCACATGCAACCCAATGTTTACAGCAGTGCTATCCACAATAGCCAAAGTATGGAAAGTGCCCAAATGTCCATTGATGGATGAATGGATAAAGAAGATGTGGTATATATATATACAATGGAGCATTACTCAGCAGTCAGAAAGTATGAAATCTTGCCATTTGCAACTACGTGGATGGAACTAGAGTGTATTATGCTAAGTGAAATTAGAGAAAGACAAATATATGACTTCACTCATATGAGGACATGAACAGACAAAACAGATGAACATAAAGGAAGGGAAACAAAAGTAATATAAAAACAGGGAGGGGGACAAAACAGAAGAGTCTATTAAATATGGAGAACAAACAGAGGGTTACTGGAGGGTTTGTGGGAGAAGGGATGGGCTAAATGGGTAAGGGGCATTAAGGAATCTACTCCTGAAATCACTGTTGCATGCTAACTTGGATGGAAATTAAAAAATAAGTAAATTATAAAAAAAAATGGTAGCAAATTTTCATTTTATTCATTCCATCTTAAGTTTATTTATTTTGAAGAGAGAGCATGTGCAAGAGGGGCAGAGAGAGTCAGTGTGGGCCTGATGTGGTGCTCAAACTCGTGAATGTGTGAGATCATGACCTGAGCTGAAATCAAGAGTGGGATGTTTAACTGACTGAGCCACCCAGGTGCCCCAACTCTCATTTTAAATATAAATATGAATTTATCTAATATATGGGTGAGTATCCCATCTCTATATAGAATTTATCAAATTCAACACCAAAGAAACAAATAATCCAGTGAAGAAATGGGCAGAAGACATGAAAGACATTTTCCAAAGAAGACATCCAGATGGCTAATAAACACATGAAAAGATGCTCAACATCATTCATCATCAGAGAAATACAGATCAAAACCACAATGAGATACCACCTCACACCTATCAGAATGGCTAAAATTAACAACACAAGAAACAACAGATGTTGGCAAGGATGTGGAGAAAGGGGAAACCTCTTGCACTGTTGGTGGGTATGCAAACTGATGCAGCCACTCTGGAGAACAGTACGGAGGTTCCTCAGATAGTTAAAAAGAGAACTATCCTATGACCTAACAATTGCACTGCTTGGTATTTACCCAAAGGATACAAACATACAGATTTGAAGGGGTACGTGCACCCCTATGTTTATAGCAACATTATCAACAATGGCCAAAGTAAAGAGCTCAAATGTCCATTAACTGATGAATAAAGAAGATGTGGTGTGTATACAGACACAATGGAATATTACTCAGCCATCAAAAAGATTGAGTGTTGCCATTTGCAACGACGTGGATGGAGCTAGAGTATATTATACTAAGTGAAATAACTCAGAGAAAGACAAATACCATATGATTTCACTCATATATGGAATTTAAGAAACAAAACAGATGGACATATGGGGGGGGGGGACGAAAAACGAGGGAGGGAAACAAACCACAAAAGACTCTTAAAGATAGAGAACTGAGGGTTGATGGAGGGAAGTAGTAGGCTGATGGGTACTAAAGAGGGAACTTGTGATGAGCACTGGGTATTGGATGTAAATGATGTATCACTGAATTCTCCTGAAACCAATACTGAACTGTATGTTAACTAACTAGAATTTAAATAAAAATTTGAAAATAAAGTAGTAATTTTATTTCAATTTTATTTAATACTAGCTTCCTGCAATTAGAAACTAGGGAAGTTACAACTTCTCTGGGTCTCATTTTCAAAATAAGTGTGCTGAGATGGCTCTCATGTGCATGGCCTTTCATGTGAAAAAAAAATTTACACAAAGGGAGAGAATGGTCAAGAAATGGTAGTGAAAGAACAAAGCATGTGAGGTGAAAATGAAGTCTGACCCACAGTTCATAGCTAATAAAGGCTAAGTGTTAAAATACTATGGAAACTGAAATATCTCACATATACACACATGCAAATACCACCACCCCACCCCCGACATACAAAGAAAATATCCACAAACAGATACAAACAGGTGATCTCTCACAGATGTAAAAATAATAGAAGGGAATAAAAATCTTTGGAGTGCCTGCAGGACTCAGTGGGTTAAATGTCTGACTTTTGATTTCAGCTCAGGTCATGATCACATGTTTGGTTTGTGGGACTGAGCCCTGCATTGGGCTCTGCTGCTTGGGATTCTCTCTCCCTCTCTCTGCCCCTCCCCCACTCATGCAAGCTCTCAAAATAAATTAAAAAAAAAAAAGGGAACAAACCTTCAGATTTAATTACATAAAGTTTAAAAAAAACTGCTGGTCAAAATTTATAAATAAGTAAAAAAATATATATCTAGAATAGAGGCTGGAAGAACATGAACCAAAATGCTAATAGTGTTTATCTTGGGGTATTGTTTTCAAGAATAGCTATTTTCTTTGTACTTTCTATACTTTGAAATGTATACACATACATATAGAAACATTGGTTATTTGTCAAATTCCTCAGATTAGCAGGGATTGAATTTAACTTCTCCCCTTTAAATATATATAATTATGGATATATACCACAATCCTTTTTTTAGTACTATCTTTCCCTCCTGTGTTGATGGTCTCCCTCTCTCCTCCTCTACATCCACTTTTATTCATTCACACCTTTGACATATAATCCAAAATAATCTGGCATGTAATCCCACTTTTCTCTGTGCTTATGTAATGGCACAGCCACATATACATGTAGGGAGCTTTTGTTCATTAGTTGATAAAAGGGCAGTATTCTACACAATGCTCTGAATCTGACTTTTGTTCATGCGCTGTCTTCTTGTAGAAACCTACCAGGTCAAATAGATGACTTTTTCTTTTTATGATGGCACATTGCACAGCTTGGGTGTTAGATGAACACATTACCATGACTATGGCTACACACACACAGAGTTCAAGTATCAGAACGATTCTACACAGACACACATGCAGAACATCCTCTGGTGCCTTTGCATTCAGGCATTAATTTAACTATTCCTAAAAAAGAGTCACTTCAGAAACTTACTTTTAGTCCATATTCTGTCCTATCTTTGTTTCCCATTTGTCCAGGCATTTTAGTTCCAGGCCAGACTCTGGCAACATCCTACACAACAAAACCAAAATTAGCACTGTTAAGTACTCTCAATTTCAAATAGAACAGATCAAACTGAAATGCAAACTGAGACAGGAGTTATTAAAATGTTGGACTTTTTCCTCATTCTGCTAGGCCCCAGTAAGGAACTAAATATGGATTTAGACATATTTACCCCAGAGGATTTCCTTTCTAAATTAAGTTAGAGCAACAAAATAAATACAGACTAAGAAACATATGTAGGAGAAAAACTCAGTAACAAGAGAGTAGCAACTGAGCTAACACCAGTTGAGAAGGAGAAAAGAAAAATTACAGGACATAAATACACGTCACACCACCATTCAAGGAAGACTTGACTGCCTGGTCTGTTTTCACTAATCTTCTGTATTAACTGACTTAATGGACTCAATCCACACCACTGCTGCTGGAATGGTTCCACTCCCCCACTCTTGCTTTTGATGTTACTCTCCTTCCCCAGAATGATTAAAGGACAGAATTAGTTATTAGAATATCGAGTTTGTCCAGTCCTGGTTGTCTCTGATTCATATAATTCAAACAGCTTCACACAGTCTCTCTGATTCTGGCTTTGGTAACGGATAATACTACATCTAAAGAAGCAAATTTGAATTACATCTCAAATGGGAAAGCTTCTCATGACACATGAACTCTTGGAATATAAACACTTCTGTATCACTAATCTGACAACCCGCAAAACTCCCATGGAAGTTGCTCACCATAGCATTAGAGTTGGTTACTATGTAACCAACACAGATTAAAGACAATTCTGCATGTTACAGACTATCACTCTTATTCATTCTAGAAACACACTCAGTGATAGGCACACCTTGTTTAACATTACATTACTAAAAAAGGACTCTGCCCTCCCCCCCCCCCCCATTAAGTTTACATTCTCATTAAAAGTACACCCTCTCTGGATTATAAAGGTATTTACCAGCTAATCCTGAATGGCAATATTTACAAACACAGAACAGTGCACTTCATGACAAATAACTAAGCTGAGTTATAAAAATAGGTTCTTCTACATGTCATTTATTTATTTCATGACAATTAACTAACGAGTCATGTTCTTCCACATGCCATTTTAATTGTGTGTGTGTGTGTGTGTGTGTGTGAGAGAGAGAGAGAGAGAGAGAGAGAGAGAGAGAGAGAGAAAACAAGCCTAATTTTTTTTAAAAGAGCTAGGGGTGCCTTAGTGGCTTAGTGGGTTAAGCATCTGACTGTTGACATCAACTCAAGTCATGATCTCACGGTGTGAGACTGAGCGCCATGTAGGGCTCTGAGCTGAGCATGGACCCTGCTTGGGATTCTGTCTCTCCCTCTCTCTCTGCTCCTCCCCTGCTCAAGCCCTAAGTAAATAAATAAATATTTAAAAAAATAAAAGAGCTTTGTTGAAGTACAATGCACATACCACACATTTTACTCTTTTTAAAGTATACAATTTAAATTAAAAAAAATTTTTTTTTAATTTACCCATTTATTTTGAGAGAGCACGTGTATGTGAGAGGCGGAGGGGCAGAGAGAGAGAATCCTAGGCAGGCTCCGTGGCGTCCCAACACGGAGCTTGATCCTACGAACTGAACCATAAGATCGTGATCTGAGCCGAAATCAAGAGTCGGAGGCTTAACCAACTGAGCCATCCAGGCTCCCCTGAAGTATACAATTCAAAGATTTGAGTATACACAGAGAGTCGTGTATTACCACAAACGATCTTAGAACATTTTCATTCAATCTCAAACAGATATTCCAAACCCATTAGTGGTCACTCCCTCCAACTCCCCCCAGCCCTGTGCAACCACTAATCTACTCTCATCTCCACAGATTTGCCTACAATGGACATTTCACGTAAATGGAATCACACAATATGTAGTCTGTGACTGGTTTCTTTCCCTTAGCATGTTTTCAACGTTCGTCCATGTTGTGGCATGTATCAGTACTTCATTCCACTTTATTGCTAAGTAACATTGTATGAATATACTACATTTAATTACCTATTCATCAATTGATGAACATTTGGGTTATTTCTCTTTTTTGGCTATTATGAATAATACTGCTATGAACATTCAGCAGACAGAGAGCTAAGGAACAAATAAATACACACATACGAACATATCTATTTCTCTTATATACATATACAGTAAATGTATACTGATATCTACAATCTGAATTCAACCCTATAGGGTTTGTTCTAATTTCCCTCCTTTTCATACCTGAGTATCTTTTTCTAATAGTGAGAAATTTGCTCCCATTATCAATATATTCACTTATCATATTCAATCCTATAATTCACAGGAAATTATTTCAGAACACAAAATTCCTTCTCCATTTTCTATGTTCTTATTGTTTGTTTCTCCATTTTTCCTCTACTACTTCTCCCTTGCATGATACCATTCTTGACAATCTTCCCCAACGGTCTCTGTTAAGGCAAAGATGACTCTGGGAAGGAACCAGTGGGGCAGATTGGAAGGGCATTCTAATATCTGATTTCTTGCCGCAGACTTCAGAGGGCAGGATGGGAGACAGAGATGGAAATGAGAAAGCAGGAAGGAAAAGTACTGAGAAGACTGGCTGTAAGTATGTGGGTTATAATGAAATGATTCACGTCTGGCTCTGGAAAGTGAGACCAGGACTCATAAAAATGTGACAAGTACTATGACCCACCTGGAGTCAGATTAAAATTATGTGACTTGATCCCAAGAACAGACTAGAGCACTGTATGTGCAGAAGCTGAATATTTAGCATTAAAAAGAGGTCACTCAAGTTATACTTACACCAGTTGAAACAGCCCCAGGTCTCCTGTGGGTTTTTGTTTGACCATGAGTAGCAGGCTGGCCTTTAAATCCCCATCTTTTCATGACGCCTTGAAAACCTTTACCAATACTGAACAAGGTAGACATTAGAATTTATATAATAAACAGAGCATAAAATATTCCCAAGTGTGCATTTTCTTAATAGTACCTTGGAATTTTAACAACGCTGCTTATCTAAATAACTGGGAAAAGCTATGCAAGAAAACTGCAAATGAACAGTTCTTTACCTATGTCCTGTCTGCACCCCTTCCTGGAGCCTCATTCCATATAAAATGATTAATTCAAAATTATGAGACAAGCTAAGCAGAGGAAGTTCTATCTGAACAGGGAGTTTTATTTTCCTGTAAAACAAGGGTAAATTTCTAGAAATTCCAAAGTACTCATAAGCTATGTAGCAAGCAACCATTAAGATCCCCACCACCTGGTACTCATGCCCTTGTGTAATCACCTCCCCTGGAGTCTGGGTGCGCCTAGGAACTCAGGTCTAAGGAATAAACTGTGGCAAAACAATAAAAGGTCACTTCTGACATTAGGTTACAAAGAGACTGTGGCTTCCTACTTGGCACACTCTTCCTGCTGGGCTCTGGAGGAAGTCAACTGCCATTTCCTATAGAGTGTCATGTGGTAAAGATGTCTCCAGCCAACAGCTATGGTCCTAAGCCTTGCCAAGGCCAGGTCAGTGAGCTTGCAAGGCGGTGTTCAGGTTGAACCAAGATGACTACAGCCTTGACTGCCTGGTTGCAGCCCTGTTAGAGACCCTGAGCCACAGGCACTCAGCTAAGTTGTACTGGGATTCCTGATCCCAGAAACTGTGAGGTAATACATGTTTGTTGTTTTAAGCTGTTATGTTTTGGGGTAATGTGTTAGGTGGCAATAGGTAATAGAACACTAAATATAACAATGCCCTAATGCTGGACAAAGTTTACTTTTATAAGTTATCTGATGGATCTTGCTCTCAAGGTTTGAATAGGAAGCTCACAGAGAAACAGAATCAGAGACTAGCAATTTCTTAAAAATCTAGTATTTCAATTTTTAAATAAAACCATTCTGTTTTCAAATTCTGCTCAGTAGAGAAACATTCTGTGATGCAAGTAGAAAGTGGGTAATACTAAGGTTCAGCATTATTAAAGTTGTCTTTGTCAAATATATCAGTACAAAGATACAATGAAAGGGGTAGAATGCATTGCAAGGCTGTACCAAATATATCTGTATACTCTTAAGATAATAACTTTTTCGCCTTTCACTAGATAATATGTCAACATATTTTTAATGCTGTATTCCTTAATGTTAACAAAGCTAAATATTATTAGTGCATAGTTCAGGCCACTTACAAAATGGACAAAAAGCACAAGATCATAAAAACCATATTCTTTCCACAAGGACTTTGTTAAGTATTTGTCAATTATCAGAGAGTAATGGATTGAAGTAAGCCCATACAAGTAAAAGTTTGTCTTAAATTAAGTCAGTAATTCAACATAAAAACAATATGAACTATGTACGCGTAGAACCTAACAGCTGAATATTATCAAATTACAGGTCAAAAGTTACTTGTATAGGAATAATTTAAATGTAGCTTACACCATTTTCTTCACATTAATCAACTGAATGCATCACTGATGATGTGCACATAATTCTGCCTTGCCTCAAAAACTCAAGATAATGTTTATTCCTAGTCAAAGAGCTAAAATAGTAACTTAACATATATTAAATGAGAAATCCACTATAACTTTTGCAAGGAGATTATCATCTAAGAACAGAAACTGTGATAATCAAATGTTTTACTGAAATTTTGCTTCTGAAACTTAAATATTTCTAGTTAATGCTGCATTTTAGAACATTTAAAAAATAAAATGCTTGGCAATTTAAAAATAAAGAAGAAATACCAACAAAGTCATTTGACCCTCCGGATAGTATCTGGCAAATAACACTTTAAAGAGAAAAAGAGAGGGGACTAGCAACACTAATCTAAACTGAACATGTTTTAAAAATACCACATTCTAACACTGGCCATTCTTGGTAGAAAGTTTACTAGTACCTTCTGAGTTCTCAAACTGATTCATCGCTTACTTAAAGAGTGCTAGTGTGTGCACCAATAAAACAAATGCCAGGTAGATTACAGAAGATAATTTAGGTCGTTTTAAGAGTACATGCTTATAAGAAAAAAGCGGCATCCTGAAAGTGCTAATTATCTGTTGACTAATTACAGACTGTTTTTCAATCTAGTTCTAGAATGCATCATGTTGTTATGCTGTGAACAATGGGAACCTCTTCAGTAAATAACCTTTAAACAACAGGATAAATGCAAATGACATGACAAATTATTGGCCCAATTCAGATGATGGAGAAGAGACTGCACCTGTTGATCCATGGGCGGTACAGGTATCTATTCTACTGCTTCTCTCAGTTGTCACCCAACTGGGGAACGAAAACAAAACAAAAGCCAAGAAGAGAACCGAACTATATACTTAGCATACCCAGTCATATTTCAAATATAAGGTTTTCACAGGTCACATAAAAGAAAACCTTTATTTTACTAAAAATATACACAGCACATAACACATATGCTTTACCTCCCTACCCCTTTTCTGCTGTAGGTTTTAGTTAGCAGAAAAAAAATCAAATAAAGGAAAATTCAAGTCAGAAAGAACACAATGTGAGATGTTCCGAATTTCGTGAGATTTATCAGAAAATTAGGAAAAACATAAACATTTATCTAAAGCATTTATACTTGATAAACCAAAAATTCATCAGAAAGCTCAGAGATCCTATTAAATTTAGGAGAATACTACCCTTGTTTCTCAGTCCATTTCCCCTTAGTATACTTTAAATTCATGAAGGGCAGGGGATCGTGTTTTATTCAACCCCTGTACCCAACCTAGAAAAGTCAGTTATTTTGTTACTGACTATAGCTGTGTCTTAGGAAGAAGGCTAATTCTTTTCCTATATTTTGTCCTATAGTTTCCAAATGTTGTGTATAACGGGCATGCCTTAAGATGATGGTGTTAAATAAGGGGGAGGAGGGGCTTAAAGGTATGACAGTCATAGTATCTCACAGAAGAAAATGCATAATTTAATGTTTCCCCACTGCATTTTATAAATCTCTAGAGATAACTGTTATGTGAATTTCATTCCCTTGGTGTATTATGTCAAAAGCATAAATGTCTATCAGTAGACACACAGATTTTACTACAAATCCATCATGTATTTCCCCACATTGCAGGAAACTGCCGTTGACTGCATGATTCTAGATATATTTGTATAGGTGATAAAACAAAATGCCCACAGGTGAGGAATGCTCTCAACTCCACTCATTCTGAGTCCTTGGAGAACTTCCTCCCAAATTCTCATCACCAAGTTTTTCCCTCGACATGGGCTTCATCTATCTTTCTTTCCTTGGTATTGCTTTTTCTCCTCCTTGGGAAGCAAATGGTTCCCCCTTCATTCCCAAATCCAAAGACTTTTATAAAAATCAATTTTTATTATGGAAATTTCAAAGCTTAGTCAAAAGCAGAGAGACAAGTACAATGAATAACCTATGTATCCCATCACCCAGGGCCAAATATTACCAACTCAAGGCTTATTCTGTTTTATCTATTCCCCTCCTCTGTTAATGAATTATTTTGAAACAAATTCCAGGTATCATATCATTTCATCCATAAACATTTTAATATGGATCTCTTTTAAAGATCCTTTTCAAGAACAAAACCACAATACCATTATCACAATCTAAAAAAATTAGTGATTCTTAATATCAAATAACTAGTCAGTATTCAAATTTCTATGGCCTTTTTAAAAATAGAGTTGTCCTCTATCCTTCCTGCTTACCACCCTTCCCCTCACTACTCTCAGTCATCATTTCCTCCCTATTTTTCTGCTTCTCTAGCACTCTTTGAGAAGTTTCTTACCTCTTGCTGCTACATGAAACGATGGTCTTAAGAGTCCTGTGGCTGACCCTCATTTCAATATGGTTTAAATCAGGGTTGGCAAACTACAGCCTATAGTGGCCACTTTTGTAAATAAAGTTTTACTGGAACATAGCCATGTACATTTATTTACTTATTGCCTACGGCTGCTATGGAGCTATAATTTGCAACAGAGAACATAATGCTTGTAAACCTCAAAAATTTTAAATCTGGCCCTTTGAGAAAAAGTCTGCTGACTCTTGAACCTATTACTAATAAGCCAGGGTTTCACAAACTTTGCCCTCTGGCAAGAATTCTGCTACTATCTCATTCCACACATGTACTGTCCATAACTAATCGGAAGTATCACAGCCATTCAATCATAATGTTTCAGAAACAGAAACTGAACATCTCTCTTTCTTCAAGCTATGCTCCTTTAGAGACACTAGAGTGACATTCCTAAGACAACAGTCTTTTCACACAAGCTTTCCCCTGCTTTAAAAAGCAAAACAGCAACAACAACAAAAACAAGCAAACTAAACCATAACCTTAGGTGGCTGTCAGTAACTTCTTTAGCTTGGGGTATATGAGACCTTTCATAACTAGGTCCACTCTACCTTTCAAACACTGCCCATCCTAGTCATAGCAGATTATTCTGTGAATCCCTAAGTATTCCACTCTCTTCCTGTTTTTGCTCATTCTGCTCCCTCAGCCTCAAATACCCTTCTCACTGCATTGTCTTTCTACTTTTACCATGAAAAAGAACTGAAAGCGTTTGTCGTCATGTGTTACATCAGCTACAAAGTACTTGATTTTTTTTTATTAAAAATAATCAAAATCCATTCTGTAAGTAGAGGTTTTTGTATCAGAACCATTTCTAAATTGAGTTTTACTTTTTCTCTTTACCTGATTTATGCTGTAAAAAGTTTAAGTGACTTGTACATAATCTCTCAGAAAAAAAATAACTGAGTACTAAATGGAAGGGCGGACTCTTGACTTGTCTCAAGATACCCTAAGATCAGACTATATTTTTATGGAGGTGAGGGTGGGAAAATCAAGAAACCTCTCTATGGCTAAACATTCCTATGAATAGAGGGAAATGGAGACACACATCAGGTCCTCACCAAAATCATGACTGGGCTGCTTCTTTATGAAATCGAGCAACTGAGAATAGATTAGAGTAAGATGGTATCTTTACTTGTGAAAAAGTAATGTGAAATATAAAGGCATAAGGTTCAAATTAACAATCAAAAGAATCTCTTGTAGGATATAATTTGATATTACTTTACTTTCCTATGTTTTCAATTCAAACCACCCAAAAAGCTTTTCTTCTTTCTTTCCTTTTTTTTAATGAGAGACAGAGACAAAGAGACTGAGAAAGAGAGAGCCCGAGTTTGTGTGACAGGGACAGAGGGAGACAGAAAGATAGATAATCTTCACCCAGTGTGGTACCAGACTCGGGGCTCCATCTCACAACTGGGAGATCGTAACCTGAGCCTAAATCAAGAGTCGGATGCTTAACCGATTGAGCCACCCAGGAGCCCTCCCTCCTCCCGACAAAAGCTTTTAATTAAAACTTTTTTTACTAGTAAACAAAAAAGGAAAATTTTTAATAAAATAAATTATATGCACGTAAAAGGCCCTATTAGCTAATTCATGATCTCTATCAGGATTAGCCTTTAATTTATGATAAACTAATAAGGCACAAATGTTTCAAAATTTCATTATAGCTTCTCATTTCAACAAACTCCTGCTACTTTCATCTCTGCACATTCCAAGGATAAGGCATCTCTCCGAGGACCCCCATAAACTTTAGGAATCAATTTGTACCTGATTCAGTGTTGTCTAAACCTATTCAAGCAGTGATATACAGCTCCTGAGCCCACAAGGCACAGTGGAATTTTTCAGTTGCTTTGTGTTCTATCACATTTAGTTAAAAGCTGGCACCGAACAGCTGTATAGCGGTTACCGTCTAGGATGAGTTTGTGACAGCATGACCCGAAATGTAGAATGTACTGTTTCTGTCTAAAAACCACACACCTCCCATCAATATCTGGGAACATTTTTATCAACGAGTGACTGCTAGGAGTACACGGCGTATAGTTTCCTGACTTCAAATCCAGCTTATTCAACAGTACAGAGAACCAAATATGCAGTGACTCCTTTGAATCCTCTTATAAAAGGGAGCACTTCCTGGCTGTCCTAAATAAACTCAGAAAACCCTATTTGCTGTCCTAAGTTCACTGTGTGCTTCTGAAACACAAACACACATACACACACAACAACAACAACAACAACAACAAAACCCAAAAAACAAAAAACCCTCAAATAACTGAATCATTTCATAATATCCTGAAAGGACATAATAGTTTTCTGCAGGTCTTTAGCCATATCACTTTCTTCAATAGATCAGAAGACCATATTGCTGTTTTGTTGAATCTACTGTTAAGTCTTCCTCTTCATTAATATAGATAAGAGTGAGTTAATATAGATAAGAGTGAGTCTCATGCCCTTACGGTAAAGAGCATGAAATCTACACTCAGACAAGTTAAGCCACCTGCCCAAGGACAAATCCCTGGTAAATGGAAGCATCTGGCCATGCTTTCAACCGAGGTCATACTGCCTCTTGGGAACCAGATTAGAGTAAAAACACAAAAATATCCAGTACGCTGGAGTGTCACAAAGCTTTAAAGGCATCCTCATTACTCTGTAAATTCTAGATGTAGCAGGTAGTATGTAATCTTAAAACGACATAGAGTGCTTTGTAAAGCTCCAACTTTGCTATGCAAGTCAATCTTAAGATGGCAATAACTAGATGTATCAGAAAATACCACCACACCAGAATTCCTAATGACTTAATGTTTTTTATTCATTTTAAAAGATATTTCCTACTGAAAAAAACTTTCCCCTAAAATCTGAAAACAAATAAAAAAGCAGTAATATCAACAATACTGATGGCAGCCAATACTCTTGAGCATTTAATAAGTGGCAGGCCTTGAGCTAATAGCTTTCTGTGCATTCTCATTCAATCTTTACAACACGGCTATGAGGCAGTGCTAGAATTATTCTCATGTTGAAGATGAGGCAACAGAGAGGTTGAGAAAGCTGCCCAGGTCACACGGCTAAAGGGAAGCAAAGCCCGTGCTTTTGGCCATTCCCTATTCTGCCTCTCATTAGGCCTTACTTTTGCTGATTTTGAGTAAAAAATGCTATTTCGTATAGTTAAAAGTGAGGCGATAATAGATGACTACTATACAAATTTTTAAAGCAACAAAACAACAAAATATAACCCCAAAACACTACCCACCAAACTCTCCTTTATCTTGAAACACACATTCACTCCGATTTAAGAAGGATTAGTTTTTATAGAGGTTATTTTCTTCTATAGTTTAATCACTCATTTTGAAACTGTTTCATTACTATGCTTAAAAATGTACTGCTTTGAATAATAGTAAAGTAACTTACTAAAAATGAATTAAAATTGAAAATGTACAGGGCTAAACAGCAATTGTATCCTGAAGGCAGCACATGCCTTGTTTTCTCCTCCTAGAGTTCAGAGCAAGCATCCGCTAGAAAGAAGAATAACGGACTAGTGGGGAAGGTTTCTGCCAGGATACAGGCACCCTTCTGACAGTATGCAGGACTGGGCATAGAGGCCAAAGAGTCTTTGCTCTTTTAAGAATCCACCTGGCGGGGCACCTGGGTGGCTCAGTCGGTTAAGCGGCCGACTTCGGCTCAGGTCATGATCTCACGGTTTGTGGTTTCAAGCCCCGTGTCGGGCTCTGTGCTGACAGCTCGGAGCCTGGAGCCTGGAGCCTGCTTTGGATTCTGTGTCTCCCCTCTCTCTGCCCCTCCCCTGCTCATGCTCTGACTCTCTCTCACTCAAAAATAAACATTAAAAATAATAATAAAGCTTAATAAAACACTTGGCAGGAAAGGGCACCACGCCCACGTCATAGAGTTATCAGCACCATCGGTGTCCTTCCAGTCCTTTCAGACAAGACCTAACCGCTTTTGCCTACAATGTAGAGTGCATTTTTACAGTTTTATTTTTGTTGATTCTTTCATTCTTGTCTAATTTCTTTCCTTTAAAAAAAAAAACCCTATAAAATATGACAAGCACCATTAGGATTCACCAGAAAACAGTGGGCTAAGCATCCTATGTTGAGGACAGAATCAACAGTCACTCTCATCTCACCTACTGTTTATTCATAGCCATTTCCTTCTCAAAGCTGAGAGTGAAAGAAAGGGAGAACATCTATTAGAAGTTACACTGGAATGTAACTGCCATTATAGAACAGGGATATAAACTTTAAAAGATGCTAGGGCAGGGCGTGAGGAACACATCACTGTACATGCTAGTCTTAAATTTTTATTTAGAATGAATTACATAAAACTGTCATATTTCAAAGACAGGGCTTTTAACAGCATAGCTGTAAACAGGATAATGAAACTGAAAAATTATTCTGCTAGAATGGTTTTAAAAAAATTTTTTTAATGTTTATTTATTTGTGAGAGAGAGAGAGCCAGACAGGCAGAGTGTGAGTGGGGGAGGGGCAGAGAGAGAGGGAGACACAGAATCTGAAGCAGGCTTCAGGCTCTGAGCTGTCAGCACAGAGCCCGACACTGGGCTTGAACTCACGAACCATGAAATCAGGATCTGAGCCAAAGTCACACACTTAACTGACTGAGCCACCCAGGTGCCCCTGCTAGAATGGTTTTATATATTAGATGTAAAAACCTTTCCTATTAATTTAAATTAAATTTAGATTCTCAAGCCCTCTGGATGAAAAATGATTTCTGGTATAAAAGTAAAAATTAAAATGAACTCTGGAAAGTATGTATTTACCTCATATTCCAAAGTGATGCTAGTAAATACTTATTTATACAGAAAATCATACCCAAATTTGGCACAGATAAATACAATGTATCTTTCAATGCAAGCAGATTTTCCAATGCAATTATTAACTGAGAAACATTTAAAAATTTAAGAAAGTCTTCAAGAAGAAGTTACTACTGTTGGTCACTGGTCACTTAAAAAAAATGCAGACGATTTCATCCTTGAAGTAGTTTCTATTAACATTGTATTCTCTTATTTTAGGTAGTATTTTGTTTTAAATTTTCTTATCTATCTATCTATCAATCAACAGTGTGAGGAGGGTAGAGGGGGGGGAGGGAGCAGGGGGTGGAGCAGGAGGGAGGGAGGGAGGGAGGGAGGGAGGGAGAGAGAGAGAGAGAAAGGGAGAGAAAAGAGAGAGAGAGAGAATCTTAAGCAGACTCCATGCTCAGCAGAGAGCCCAATGTGGGGCTCAATCCCATTACCCTGGGATCATGACCTGAGCATAAATCAGGTGCTCAACCAACTGAACCCTCTTTTCAAATTTAATTTAATTTTAGTTTTTTTGTAAAGTAGGCTTCATGCCCCGCAGGGAGCCCAATGAGGGGCCTGAACTCACAACCCTGAGATAAATGCCTGAGCTGATATCAAGAATTGGATGCCCAAGCCACCTAGGCGCCCCAAATTTTCTTAGTTATTCCTAAACTATGTTTAGTCAAGCAATTAAAATTGAAGGTATAAAGTAAAAAAAATTGAAATACTCAAAATATAAGTACAGATTTAACAATTAAATATAAATATTACAATATGAGAAAAATGAAGATTTTCAATGAGATTAATTTCAGATTTTTCTTTTCTAATGGAAAGAAGATGATGAAGACCATTAATTACTAAAGAGACCAATTTTCAGTTTTATGTTAACTAAAATGTGAGTTATAAATAGGCCTACTTTTATTGACACTGTTACTCAAAACTGGATCGATTAAATTTGCTTGCTGTAAAACAGATGTTATGTGTTATAATTTGAATACAGACTTAGGAAAAGGAAAGGATTAGGATTCCAAGCTGGGTGAAGGAGTAGGAAGGGAATGTGGTTCCACTGGTGAGCCCTTGACTGTTCTCTAGTCCAGTGTTTCTTAAAGTGTGGTCCCTGGACTAGTAGCATCTACTTCAGTAGGCGCTTGTTAGAAATGCAAATTCTCAGGTACTACCCCAGACCTACCAAAAAAGAACTGTGGGGGGGGGGGGCCTGGAGGGTGGGGTGTCCTGCAATCTGTGTTTAACAAGCCCTCCTGCAGATTCTGAAACCTCCTCAAGTGTGACAACCACTGCCCCTGCCTGTAAATCCATATCCTTCATCGTGTGACCTGTGTCACTGTACGATTTTTTTCTAACAGGATTAATAATTAAGAGAAGGGGGTCCAGACATATCAAAACATTTAAAACAGGGGCTGGAAATGGAGGACAAAGAAGCAAATCTCTGGCCACAAGCAAGACATAGTAAGGGACTGAGAGTACTCGTAATCTATTCCCAAAAGATGATGGTTCCATTTATAGTCAACAAGGAGAAGAACATTCTCATTGGCTGTAAAGAACTTCAACTCCGTAAACTGAGAAGCATCAGGAAAAGGAGACAGGATTTAAAAAGGAAAAAGAAAAGCGAGCAGATGCGTGTGTGTGTCCTCCATTATCTGTCAAGGGCAAAAGGGAGAGGCAGCAGCCACCAGGACTGCATGCAGCTGAGGATCCAATGCTGCCCCTGGAAGGAATTCAAAACGGCTCCTCGTGAGAAGGACAGAGTCCCACTAATTTACAAACACTCAGAAGCATCTTGAGGCCATAATAACATGCTAGCTACAAGAGTCACTGGAAATATTCAGCAAAAAGCGGAAGTCTTATTTCATCACATCTGAAGTAATAGGACGTAAAGACACGCCCACGAGACTAAAGTGCACACTTGTGTGGGGTAACTCTTGCCAGTTACCTGGTGAAAAGTCAAACAGAATCCTGGACTGCAGCACACACAACAGTGAGATCTTCTCAAATGAAGGTCCTCCCTTCTCCAGAGTTGAACGGCAACTACTTTAAATCCCAGGGCTAGTTGTTCCCCCAGCTCTTATCAGCCATCTAGTCTTGAGACTGGCACAAGGATTTACAGTTTTCTAGGTACATGATATTAAAACTGTTTTCTTTTCATTTTATACTCGTAATAAAAAGGATGAAGTTTTAAGACTAACTTTTAAGAAGCCAATGAAACCTGACAGCAGCATATGAAATGAAAGCATTTGCTGAACACAGCCATCTGAAAAGCTGGCTTTAGTCCAAGCTAGTCACAAATCCCAGCACAAGGCACCTGCTAACAAAGGCCTCTGACTTTGTAGGACTTCTCAGAATAGCTCATATATTCGGTAAACTAGGTAACGGAATTCATGCACTATCAGCTGTGTGTATATTAACAAAATTACTGAGGTACTTTATTATATGTAATAATCAACTCAGAAATTAAAAAGGAAAATCATCTGATTCACGACACACACATCTCCCCAGGTAACGAAAGTTTTACAGCTCCAATATTCTGAGTTCTTGACAAGGAAAAACAGAATAAAGAAAGTTGCCAAGTAATTTTAGAGGCCTCAGTAAGTAGGAATGAGTCTGCAACAATCAGGATGCAGGAAAAAAAGGGGAGAAGTCCATAATCTCTCTAAAAAGAGGACCCACTGTATTGTCCATCTATCTGGACTCCATTTCTAAATAGCTAATCAAAGGTAAGAGCTGTTTGCTATGGCTCTTACCTGAGTGGAAATAAAGTGCATCTGACTGCATTAAGGAAACTGATGCTGGCACTCATCTGGTTTCCTTGCTTAAAAGCTCTTTGGCTCAGTCACTGTGATTGTCAGACTGTTCCAGAGCACCTGTGGACCACCGTTAATTTTCAAACGGTTCCCAGACCCATTTTTCAAATGACAAAAAAGGCACACAAAAGAAGTAAAATTATCATCTGTGGTGACAGAACAAGAAACAAGAAGAGCCAAGAGCTGATATTTGGAGTTTAGTTTAGCCTAGGTCAGGTGGATTCTACTAACATATACTGAACAATTTCTACACAAACATAGACGGGGGCTCAGTTACTTCATTCCATAGTGAACTAACCTTAACCAAATTTTGAATTGCTGCTTCTGTAAGAGCTAAATGTTTCCTGGAGATCATCCTGCCAGTACCGAACTTATCTTAAGTCATCTGACAGTAAGATATGAAAAAAGTACAGTACCAGAAATACCACTGCCCAGTCTGAAAA
The DNA here is from genome assembly GCF_018350195.1 of Panthera tigris. NCBI lineage: Eukaryota > Metazoa > Chordata > Mammalia > Carnivora > Felidae > Panthera > Panthera tigris. The sequence goes on along the minus strand of NC_056668.1, from coordinate 130,063,981 downwards.
TGGATCAAAGTCAGCATTTTTCTGTTAGTGCGACAAATAAGGGTTGATTTCTGCCAAATTAAGCCCTTGTTTAAGGATAAAAAAATATTCTGTTTTTATGGAAGAAGTCTCACTTGTCCAGCACTGAGAGATAACGCCACACTGCTAGAGGCCTAAGGTGTAATACTACTTCTTCCAGCTTTTGATAGGCTTTTATTTTAACACAGTTAACAAAATGTTTTATAGTTACCCTAGGGGAACCTTAAGCAAAACAACCATCACAAACCATATAAAATGTTTGTAATGTTTCTAATTTAACCATCTCCTAGAGTTGGAAGAACCACCAATTACTAGATGACACAATCTCAAAAGAACTGCATAGCACTGTTCATTTATATTTCACCATCAAACAGCAGGTAGCCTTTGGTCTTAAAAATAGAAGCGGGCCCAACCCACAAAGAACCTGAGTAATGTGACCTTTCTTTCAGTCTCATTTCCAGAAGCATGCGTCTCAGTTTAAAACCTGTAAGTTGATGTGAACTCTTCACATACAACTAATTCAGTGCAATTTAAAATCCAGTACAATCAGTAACATTATAGAATTACGAATAAGAATAATGGTTACTTAATCTTTACTCATTGACTTGAAAGACTATACTTTCACTTGCTCTGTTATTTTTTAATATGAGAAGAACAAAAGGAAAAGAACCTGTTAAGCGGACCTACGTTTTGGCTGTGACATCCACATACTGTCCAGGGCGAAAGTGAGCAGCATAAAGAGGAGTGCCTTTATGAAAAGAAAACAAGCAATATATGAAATGTCGGCCCAGAACAATGTCACTGAACATAAACCACATCTAGAAAGCCTATCAGGTTTCCAAAAAAGTAGAAGATTCTCTTCTGCAATTATAATTATTAGAAACATCAAGAATTAAAATTGTTCATCAAACATGTTTTAATCGACTGTCCATGGGCTGAAGAACAATGTGCCCCAGAATGTTGGGCCAACAGATCACGGCTGGCGGATGGGCTTGTGCCTTCACAGAGGCCAACGTGGTACTGGTTGAAATGGGTAATTCACATGACAGACACTGTATTCTTACTGGTAAATACATGGGTTTGATGATTTTTTGTTGCTTTGGTAAATAACAATATAGTGACTTAAGATATTTTTCCTATTTCATATAACGAAAATAAAAATAAAAGAATGACTCAAAAAAAAGTTCTGGCTGGATCAAATCTTTTTTAACCATTAGAGATAAGTTATCTGAAAGTAGGAACTTAAGTGTTTGAACCCAGGTTCATTGTACACTGGATGTGTGATATCCATATATAGCCCATACATATCTATTTTTGGAAGAATGGTCACTGTATCCATAAAATATAGTTATTCTAGCATGCCTGGATCATTTAGAATACTGAAAAATTGCTATTATTGATACCCCTAGTTTTATATACTAACATTTCCAAGTCTAGTTGTATGTAAATGGAGTCTTACTTAAAATACATCAGAAAAATGTGTTATTTAAAGGAATTTTGTAAGTGAAAGTCCTGCACAACATTTTGTTTGCATCAATTTAAAGTTAACACTATGAGAACTATTTAATTTGACAATCTGCAAATACTGCACATTTACCATATGTACAGTTAGAAATACAGAAGTATAAGACACGGTTCCTGACCTCAAGAATTTATTATATAGGTGAAGAATCAACATTAACATCATCAAATAAGAGACATTTTTCTTAAAAACAAAACAAAAAAAGCCATAATCAATGTAATAGGGAATATAATTGAATGCTATTTTTGGCTCGTTTAAAACAGGGAGTAAGATTCTATGGGATTTCAGAGGGGTAGTATCCTTTAATGAAGGACTTAACCTAGATTTGTATGGGCAGAGAAAAACATTGAACTAAGAAAAAATAGGGGAGATTAAAACTGACTGAATTTCTAGGAGGTTGAATGACTTGAACTGTTGATACATGACCACTTTTCACCACAAAAACAATTTCAAATGGTTTGAGCTACAACAGAAGTTAATATGGACTTAATTTTTACATTTGTTCCCTTAATTCCATTCACTTTAGCTTTAAACTATAAAACTTGCACTTCAAAAAACACTTTTAATTCTAGCTTATATCAAGGCTGATCCTCTGTCATTCCAATTAATAAGGCCTATTGAAATTGTATTTTACATCATGAAATTCAGTTCAGATATTAAAGTATTAAATCTCAAGACACCCTCTGACTAATTGTTAGAACTCAAGTTCAAGACATGAGGGAGCTTTTCTGAAGTTCAAAGATGTCAAAATGTTGTTAACTACATAAACCGACATAAACACATTGCCAAACTGTAATTTTTGACATTTGGTAAAGTAAAATACTTTGGAATTTTTAAGTAAGGATCGAGGTGCTATGGTCAGTCACTCTACTGTTTCATATTTTCTCAAATTCTTCTATCTCAACGGGGGTCTAGGTATTCCTCACTTACTAAAATGCCACCCTACACCGAGTGAACTTCACATTTTAAAAGTTAGTGTATTTAAAAAAATAAAAAATAAAAATAAATGAAAGTTAGTGTATTTATTTGGAGTGACTCTTCCAAATGTAAAACTCTCTGTACAAGTTAAAAACAAAAGCGCTCCTCCCTCTTTAATGGAAAACAAAGAGTTCTCTACAGTTCTTTCTAGTCAAAAAAGAAAATGGCTTGTTTGTCCCCAGTGATTAAATTAGATGCCATTTTGTATTTAAAAATAAATGTTTGGGGCTTTGTATCGTGGATTCAACTTTATCAAAAGGGCTAACATTAAACCACGTATCTGGGTATTTTTGCCTCCCTCCTCTCCCCAACCTCAGATTACCTGGTTTAATCACAGCATTATCTGTTACACGAAAGATTTTAACTTTCTGTTTTGGTGGCAATCCAAGTTCTTGGTAAAATTCCAATAGAGATGGAGATTTCTAGAGGAAAAGCAGTACACATAAGTAACTCATTAATACTAAAGGTGGAGTTCAATACACAGAGATCTAAACCAAGTTATCAACAAATCATTAAGAGCACACTGTTCCCCTAATGAACAAAGAGCACCACATTCCTCTTATTTGGGGAGGTAGGATTTTTATCTATAATCCATTACACCAAGGATCCACCATGTGCATGGTGGAGCTCATATACACTAAATGGTGAAAGACTTTTCTTCTGTAGGAAAAGAAAGACTTGTGATCATATGTGAATTCTGACTGGAGACTGTAAGTATCAAGAAACCTAATCCTAAGGCACCTGGGTGGCTCGGTGGGTTAAGTGTCCGACTCTTGATTTTGGCTCAGGTCATGATCTCATAGTCCATGGGATCGAGCCTTACGTCAGGCACTGTGCTGACAGCATGAAGCCTGCCTGGGATTCTCTCTCTCCCCCTCTCTCTGCCCCTCCTTGTGTGTGCATGCGTACTCTCTCAAAATAAATTAATTAAAAAAAAACAAACTTTAAAACACAAAAAACAAAAAACCCAAAACTTTCTCTTGACCACACAGCTTCCTTTAGCTAATCTTTCCATTCCCCCTTACAATGCTCCTTGAAAGACTTTTGCTGAATCTACGTTCTATCTTCCCATTCTCTCAAACCCACTTTAATTAGATACTTGCAGCCCCTAATACTCAATGCAAAGCGCTTGTCAAGGTCACCAACCATCTCCATGTGGTCAAACACACCAGTCAATACTCATCTTACTGGCTCTATCAACAATGCTTGGCACAGGTGACCACTTTCTCCTTGAGGCTGTCACTCTCTGTTCTTTCACACGCTAAAAACCCCACATTTCTAACTTCAATTGCAAATTCTATTCTGAACTGCAAATTCATTCATCCAAATGCCAACTCACTATCTCACTTTGATGTCATACAGCAACTCAAATCTGACATGTCTAAAATTGAACTCAACTTCCCCCCAGATGCCTGCTTTCCTCTGATCTTCCAAATCTCAACAAAGGGCAACTCCATACTTGTGTTGTTTGGACCCAGAATCTTGTGATTACCTTTGACTCTTTTCTTTCTCACGTCGCATGTCCCACTGATCAGCAGTTCCTGTAGACTCTAAAAATACAGTCCACGTGTGCCTGGGTGGCTGAGTCGGTTAAGGGTCTGACTCTTGACTTCAGCTCAGGTCATGATCTCACAGGTCCTGGGATTAATCCCTATGACAGCCTCCTCACTGTCACAGTGTGGAGACTGCTTGGGATTCTCTCTCTCCCTCTGCCCCTCCCCTGCTCACGCTCTCTCTCTCAAACAAAAGAGAAAAAAATACAGCCCGCATCAACTACTCCTCACCTGCACCCCAATCCACCATCTTTTTCCCAGATTATTTCCATAGCCTCCTAGTCGGTCTCCAAACTTCCACACTCCTGGCTCCATGCTTTGTTCTCCAGTCACAGGCTGGCATGACCCTTTTAAAACTCAAGCTAACTCATGTCTCCACAATGGTTTCCATCTCATGCAGAATCAATCCTAAATCCTTAACATGGTTTACAAGGTTCTGTACATTGTCCTCATCTACTACTCTCCTCCTGGCCACCTTGCTTCAGGTACAATGCATTCCTCCTAACCAGTCCAAGAACACATTAAACAATGGCCTCAGGTACTTTGCACATACTGTCCCCCCCTGCCTGAAATGCTTTCCTGCCAGATTTTTTCCAGGCCTTGCTCCCTCAATTTATTCAGGCCTCTATCCAAATATTAACTTACCTTTCCTGATTATTCTGTCTAAAATAGCACCACTTTCTGTCACTCACAATCCTCTCAACCTACTTTATTAGTCTTAGAAGCACTTCTATAGCCATTTTTATTGTTTATCTTCTATGCTACAGCCTCCCTGTTTCACCCCCAAGCCCACCAAAATGTAAGCTTTGAGAACAGAAACTTTAGTTGCTGCTACATCCCCAGCTCCTGGTAGGTCCTGCTGCCTGTTTTTCCCTTCACCCTTGCCCTTTTTTCTGCTACTGTAAATATCCTTGAATAAAAAATATCTTTGAATGGAAAACTTCATGGATACCTCATTTCCTTAAAATGATGTCCTGGGTCTTTTTTTTAATTCTTAAGACTTTCGATATAGATTGCTGGAAGACTTAGCAAAAGAGTTGTACCACTTTACACTTTCTGGTGTGAAGAGTACCTCTTTCATGCGACTATAACCAACACAGGCGTATCTATCTTCCTGATGCTCTCTCCCCTTCAACTTCCTCTCTCATCACAAAAGAAACACCTGCAGCCCAACAAGCCATAGTACTCTATGTATGCTTACCTATGTCTGCTTACGCCAGTCCCTTGGCCTGTAATTCTTCTCCACCTCTGTACCTCCAAAGCATGTTAAAAATCTGTTAAATATATGTCTAGTCCCAGCTCCAGTGATATTTCCTGTCTAGATTCCTGCCTGGGCCGCCTTGCCAGAGCAGACTACTTCCTTGTCTGTTATCTCTAGACCTTGCATACATCTCAATTATTATTCATGTTACCTTACATTTACCAGTGAATGTTTGCCTGTCTGCTGGAGCACATGGGTGGCGAGCCGTTTTATTCACCTGTATCTGTAACTTTAGAGCTAAGCACAGTGGCAAGTCAGACACTGCAGAAGTGAGCTAAATGAATGGTGAAGACACAAGAGATGGAGGACAGACATCCATCTAGACGTGAAGTCCTGGTTTGTCTCTCCAAGTCACCCCACCTTTCCACGCTTGCTGCTGCATCAGTTCTTGGCACACGATATTACTGTGTTTACAATGCTATCTTCGAGTCTAGTTATTTAAAAAATTGCAGGCCTAAAATAAACATTACAGCTTATTCTGATGAGCAAATCTTCAGGAAACTATATTATGAAACCAAACCAAGAGTAATTTTGTAATTAAAAAAGCAAGCACAGCAGCAACTGAAAAACCCTAGCCAACTCAAGAGGATGCTGATGATGTACGGATAATCAAGCATCACTGCACACCCAATCCAATGGAGTATCTGCACAGCCAGACTTAATTGTAGAATATGTGAATATGCAGCAAACTGCAGTTCCTTGATTTCAGTTTAAAATGTGGACAGTTAGGGCCACCCTGTAACACTGAGAAGGCTGCCTTTGATAGACATGAAATTGGGTGGCACTGGCCCGTAAGTATAGAATGTTAATTTTTGGGTCAGCCCACAAACCCTGGAGCCCTCTAGTGGAACCATGCAACAGATGCTGAGAAGCCCTGCTTTGGATGCCTACAAAAGATTGTTCTGTACTTCAGTGTTCCCTCAAGAAGCTATCCTTTCCTCCTTTCCTCCAAAAGAATGATGACATAAGTTCATCCCAGTCATTCTCTATAGTTTCACCTCCCACATGCTCAAATCCAACACTCATATTCAACAACACACTTATCAAGTCCCCTACTTTTCATCACCATACACACTTCATTCGCAACAAAAGCAAACACATAAGTTCTCATTTAAAAATGTGGCTCCTTGGGGCGCCTGGGTGGCTCAGTCGGTTAAGCATCTGACTTCGGCTCAGGTCGTGATCTCGCGGTCCGTGAGTTCGAGCCCCGGGTCGGGCTCTGTGCTGACAGCTCAGAACCTGGAGCCTGCTTCTGATTCTGTGTCTCCCTCTTTCTCTGACCCTCCCCCCGTTCATGCTCTGTCTCTCTCTGTCTCAAAAGTAAATGTTAAAAAAAAAAAAAAAGAATAAAAATGTGGCTCCTTGAAATTATTTTACTGATGTTCAGATTTAGATTTATTACATTTTAGAATAGATTTCAAATTTATTGGACATTCACATATTCTACCTGATGATTTAAAAAGCATTTTATTAATAGCTTCTAAGTATGCGAGGGAGCTTCTAAGAAAAATCTTTTACTTTTCAGCAACACAAAATAAAGATAAACATCTTGACCTAAGTAACTACAGACTGAGACATAAAAGATAATACATAACATACTTCTTGATTATCTTTTAATTTCAGTAAAATTGAATACTTTTTTTTCTTTTAAAAATCAAAATATCATAAAACTAATTAGGTATTGTTTGTGAAAAACACCAAATGCTCAAGTTGAGCTGAAAGCAGCAGTGGTGTAACACAAGGCTTTTTTTTTTTTTTTTTTTTTGACTTCCAAATAAATGATTTCAAAAGGCAATTTAAAAGACTGACAGCAATGTCACACTCGGATAATCCCATCTATGAAGCTGCATTTTTTTGTCTCCCTCTTCAAAGTTCTTTGCAATTATCCCTCTCACAATGAAAATGCTTCCCTGCTCCTAAGATGAATTGATTCGATCAACTTTTAAGGCCACTTAACTTCCTTATTCAAAAACACTATGTTTTTATTTACAATAAGCTACAAAAACAGCAAAAGCAAAACAGTCTAATTTCTGGGAGGCCTAAAAAAGTCGTTACAGAGTTAAAAAAAAAAAAAAAAAAACAAACAACAACCCAAAACAGTTCTAGCCCTATTATAAATAAAACTGATTCAATCATTTTAGAATGCTTAACTAGTTGAGATTTTATATTCATCGGTGTATTTGTTTTTAAAACCTTCTATAACCAACGTACTTGCGGTTTCTCTGAGGGATACAATACGCAAAAGGAAGTCTGCTTACTTTTAGGTTTGAAAATCTTTTTCCTTTCTGAACCAAAATTCTTTACTTATAAAGAATTCTAAAACTTCATTTTCACACCTCACTCTAAAAAAAGGTCAAAGACAAAGATTTTTCTTAGTATTTAATACATGTTCTCTGGACCTAGAAAATTTATATCTTGAAGAGCATGAAAGGTCTCTGTAGCACTTCCTATACCAGAGAGTAAATTAAAAAAATCTGTGCAAGGTAAGTGGGTGGAAATCCTCCACAACACAATAGAGCATCCAAATCACCTTGCTGTGCGGTATACTCACGAAAGAGAATAAAGCTTAAAATGTGTAGACCACAGTCTCAAGTATGAAAATGCAATACTACCATTTCTGAAATATTTTAATTATTAGTATTATGCTAATAAAATCTTATCTATACGACACCTTCTTCATTAAGTAAAATAGAATAAAATGAGTTGCCAAATACATTTTTGGGGGGAACTTTTGTTTTTCCTTGAGAACTAAAATATTTGAGAGTTAATGTGAGACTTTTAGAACCAAAAGAGGATTAGCAGCCATCAAGTCCAATTCCCTGTTTTTATGTATAAGAAGACAGATGTTCAAGAAAGTAGAGTGAAGGGAGCTAATGGTAGAAGTGAGAATTAGAACTCAGCTCTTCTGACCCCACATCCACTTGTTTTTCCACTGGCTCACAGTTCTGGGAAGTAATGTTCACAGATCTGTTGGAGCAGAGTGGATTATCCCAATTTTATGTTTGATTTACAAGTATCAAGGCAATAAAGTCATGAATTTACAAAATTGGTAATGAAAATAAAGATGATGGTGCTAGACATAACAAAAACACAGAAGTACAATCAACGAGAAAACATGTATCAAACAATTATTCACATGAAGACTAGCATATATACATTTAAAATATTCAAACATTTGAAAAAAATCTGACATGTAAAAAAAGTTTCCATAAATACCTCACTGTGCTTTTCATTACTGTGAAATTATTTTAAATCCTAAAATTATTAGCCAATAAATTGTCAAGAGTGAATAGCAGAATTTTTAGCAGAACTAAAAATATATATAAATAGGCTATACTAGTATAATATGCAAAAGTAACTAACTTCTCTAACACTTATGAGACAGGCCTAAATGGACTCTAGTCCTACCAAACTATAGGACTCTGATGATTCTATATGGTTTTAACCATATAACTGAATTCACTGATCAGTATATCCCATTATTTACAGGACAACCCCACCTGAATTTTCTATAAACACTGCACACACTTCTTTCCTCCAAAACTTCCTCTTTCCTTGTTGCTATTTCAGGTTACAGCATTAGCAATGAACCAGGTGCTCGCTTAGGAACCACTCTCTGCCTGCGGCCCCTCACCATATACTCACCCAGTCTTCTTTAAATCCCTGTCTCCTCCAAGCCCAATGCAACTGCCTTGGCTCAAAGCCTTTTATCCACTCTTCCCAGAGCTTAAAACAACTTCCTAAATGTCCTCCTCGCATCCAGATTCTTCTTATCCAATTAACCAGGATAACGACTTGACCACATTACTGCCACAGTTAAAGAATTCAGAAAGCTCTTGGGGTGCCTGGGTGGCTCAGTTGGTTGAGCATCCAACTTCAGCTCAGGTCATGATCTCGTAGTTGACGAGTTCGAGCCCCGCATGGGGCTCTGTGGTGACAGTTCAGAGCCTGGAGCCTGCTTCGGATTCTGTGTCTCCCTGTCTCTCTGCCCCTCCCTCACTCATGCTCTGTCTCAAAAATAAACATTAAAAAAAAAAAATCTTTTTTTTTTTTTTTAAAGAATTTAGAAAGTGCTTGGGAGTCTACAGGATGAAGTCTAAACCCTTCAGCACTCTACCCAGACAGGTGTACCTTTCTTTGCACCTTAACTACCTTCCCCCATGTTCACACACTAAGATCTCCTACACCACACCTCTCTTCCCAAGCACACATACCCTCTTCCAGGTGTCTTTGTAGAAGATACATATGAAAAATCTCATTAATCTTGGTAACAAATCTCTTAGGTAGGTAGTATTTTTATCCCCATTGTACAGATGGGTAAATACTTCAGCATGGAGGGTAAAGTTACTTGTTCCAAATACTCTGGAACAAATACTTGTTCCAGAGAGGAACTGAAACAATAGAGAATCCTGGGCTCAAGGGCTTCAAGAAACTACCTCCACCCCAAATCCACAATTTACCACATGGACAAACACAAGTTTGTGACTACGGAATAGCCTTAAAACTTAAAGAATTCAGATCTGAAGCTAATGAAATGTACTATTCTAAAGAATGAAAATACATCCTTACATAGAAACGTGACACAGTTTTTCCTCCTACAGTTAGGGCTGCCATTTTTCCATCATGGTTTTCCTTTGGAGTATATTTTAGAACATGACAGTCTTGTACCTAAGAAAACAAATATAAAAAAACTAAGTTATGTGCCAAGATACATTTTAACATATACCAGCCACACCAAAGCCTTAGGACAATGAGGAATTCCCTAAAGTTAATTATCTCACCATTCCTCTAACACCAACCACAATCTTAAATTATAGAAATACCCTTAAAAAAAAAAAGTCAAGTACAGGCAGAGCATACAGACAACACATAGAGAAAAGTGCCTAAAACAAAAATATACAACAGAATGTGTAGTTGTGAAGAAAACAAGCATTAACCACCACCCATGTCAAGAAGTAGAATCCACAAAACCTCTGCGTGGCTCTTCCCAATAACCTCCCTGCATTTTTCTTTTTTTTTTTTTTTTTTACCCCTGAAGCAGCGGTTCTCAATGTGTGGTCTCCAAAGAAGCAGCATCGACATCACCTGGGAACTTGGTGAAAATGCTGACCCTTAGGCCTCAGCCCAGACCTACTGAATCAGAATCTCATTTTATAAGCCTTCCAGGTTGATTCTGAGGCTCACTAAAATTTGAGAAGCACTGCCCCAAAAATAACTACTATTCTTGACACTTACGGTAATCATTTACTTACTTTTCTTTATAATTGCTACCTTTGAAAGTATTTAATAATGTAGTTTAGTGTTGCCTGCTTTAGACTTTGTACAAATAGAATCAAACTGTAGGTGCTTTTCCATGCTTTGCTTCTTTCATTTGTTTAAATTTCTAAGTTTAATCCATATTGTTGTGTGTAGCTCTCTTCTGTTCATTTTCACTGCTATCCAGCTTTCCATTGTGTGAATACCATGACTTATTTATCCATTCTGTTAGACATGTGGGTTATTTCTAGTTGGGGAAGTATTAAGAGCAATACTGCTATAATAACTGTTGTAGAGGTATCCTGCTCAAGTTTTCTGTTAAACACTCAGGAGTGAAATGGCCAGACTACAAGGTTCACCAATCTCAACTTTACCACATAATTATGCTAAACTGTTTTCTGAAGTGGTTGTACCAATTTACAATCCAACTAGTCATTCCTAAAAGCTCTCAAAGTTCCCTAGAGTTTTAGAAACTATAATCCTCTCTTTGATCATTCAGGGTCAATAACAATGTCCTAAGGCCTGTAAGGCCCCCTGGGGCCTATGAGCACTCAGCGTACTTCTGTGCATGAGCACTCATTTTAATCACCACCATCTGTCCAATCACCTGTCTAGGATTAGGCCCCAAAGATGAACTCAGATGTCCAACCCAATTTGGGGAATGATGGTCTCCTAACTCCATCAGTGATCTTTCTCTAATAATAATTGTAAAGACAACAGTGGCCAATATAAATTGGACATTTAACACTATTTTAAATGCTTGACATTTACACCTTGTGCAACTCTCACAAAAACCTTCTGAGGTGGGTAATAGTTATTTCCTTTACCAAATACAATTCTATCTTTTACAGAGGAGGCACAGTGCTCCAAGGAACACAGCTAAGCAGTGGAAGAATCAAGATGTGAAGTCAAGTATTCTGGTCCCAGCACCCACATTTTTAACAATTAGAGTTTGTATCATCTCAGAGAACAAAATGCTTCCCCAGACAAGAGCATTACATTCTAAGTTAGCAAAGAGATCAAATTTTTTAAAAAATTTGTATTTAAATTCAAGTTAGTTAACACATAGTGCAATGATTTCAGGAGTCAAATTTAGTGATTCATCACTTACATATAACACCCATTGCACATCCCAACAAATGCTTTCCTTAATGCCCATCACCCATTTGGCCCTTCCCCCAACCCAACATCTCTCCAACAGCTCTCAGTTTGTTATCTGTATTTAAAAGTCTCTTATGGAGAGAAGGCAAGATGGCAGAACAGCATCGAAGTTCTTTGTGAGCCTCGTGTCCATGAAATACAGCCTGACCAACACTAAACCATCCTACACACCTAGAAAACTGACTGGAGGATTAACACAACAATCTGTACAACCTGAACCACAGAATGCAGCAGAAAGACAAAAAATTCATTTTTATTTTCAATTTTTATTAAAAATATTTTCCTTTAATTTTTTTACTATATTCTTTACTTTTGTGTAATTTTTCTCAAATTCTACCTTACTTCCATCATTCTATTTTAGTCTACTTCAGTGAATTCAGCTTTTCAAATTTTCAAACAATTTCTGTGTTTTCTTTTTTCATTTCTTTTTCTTGAATGCAGACAGTGAAAAACTTCATTTTTACTTTCAATTTCTATTAAAAACATTTTTAATTTTTTCTTACTATATTTTTTTGCTTTTAGGTAAATTTTTCATATTCTATTTTACTTCCATCATTTTATTTTAGTCTACCACATTGTATTCACTTTTTCAAATTTTCAAAAGATTTCCTTTTTTTTCTTTCTCTTGAATATAGAAAGAGAAAAAAAATTCATTTTTATTTTTAATTTTTATTAGAAATATTTTTCTTTAATTTTCTTCCTAATATATTCTTTACTTTTGTGTAAATTTTTTCAAATTCTGTTTTACTCCCATTATCTCATTTTAGTCTACATCAGTGTATTAATTTTTTCAAATTCTCAAATGATTTCCTCCCCCCCCCTTTTTCCTATGTCACACCACTATCAACACCCAGACCAAAACACACCTAGGATCTAGCATCATTTATTAGATTTTGTGTGTGTGTTTATTTTTTAATTTTAATATTTTAATTTTAATATTTTTATAATTTTAATTTTTCTACCTCATTAATTCCTTTTCTCCCTTCAAAATGACAACACGAAGGAATTCACCCCAAAAGAAAGAGCACAAAGAAACGACAGAGAGGATTTAACCAACACAGATATAAGCAAGATGTCTGAACCAGAATTTAGAATCACGATAATAAGAATACCAGCTGGAGTAGAAAACAGATTAGAATCTCTTTCTGCAGAGATAAAAGAAGTAAAAAATAGAATGAAATAAAAAATGTTGTAACTGAACTGCAATCACGGACGGATGTAGCGGCAGGAAGGATGGACGAGGCAGAACAGAGAATCAGCGATACAGAGGACAAACTTATAGAGAATAATGAAGCAGAAAAAAAGAGGGAGATTAAGGCAAAAGAGCACGATTTAAGAATTAGAGAAATCAGTGATCATTAAAAAGGAACAACATCAGAATCATAGGGGTCCCAGAAGAGAAAGACAGAGAAATAGGGGTAGAAGGGTTATGTGAGCAAATCATAGTGGAAAACTTTCCTAACCTGGGGAAAGACATTGACATCAAAATCCAGGATGCACAAAGGACCCCCATTAGATTCAGCAAAAACTGACCATCAACAAGGTATACAGTCAAATTCACAAAATACTCGGACAAGGAGAGAATTGTGAAAGCAGCAAGGCAAAAAAAGTCCCTAACCTATAAGGCAAGACAGATCAGGTTTGCAGCAGACCTATCCACAGAAACTTGGCAGGCCAGAAAGGAGTGGCAGGATATATTCAGTGTGCTGAATCGGAAAAATATGCAGCCAAGAATTCTTTATCCAGAAAGGCTGTCATTCAAAAGAGAAGGAGAAATTAAAAGTTTCCTAGACAAACAAAAATTAAAGGAGTTTGTGACCACTAAACCAGCCCTGCAAGAAATTTTAAGGGGGACTCTCTGAGGGGAGAAAAGATGAAAAAAAAAATTTATGCAACAAAGATTAGAAAGGACCAGAGAACACCACCAGAAACTCCAACTCTACAAGCATCATTACAGCAATAAATTTCTGTCTTTCAGTACTCACTCTAAATGTCAATGGACTCAATGCTCCAATCAAAGGACATAGGGTAAAAGAATGGATAAGAAAACAAGACCCATCTAGATGCTGTTTACAAGAGACCCACTTCAGACATAAAGACACCTTCAGATTGAAAATAAGGGGATGGAGAACCATCTATCATGCTAATGGTCAACAAAAGAAATCTGGAGTAGCTATACTTAAATCAGACAATCTAGACTTTAAAATAAAGACTGTATCAAGAGATGCAGAAGGGCATTATATCATAATCAAGGGGTCTATCCACCAAGAAGACCTAACAATTGTAAACATTTAGGCGCCAAATGTGCGAGCACCCAAATATATAAATCAATTAATCACAAACATAAAGAAGCTCATTGATAGTAATACCATAATAGTAGGAGACTTCAACACCCCACTCACAGCAACAGACAGATCATCTAATCAAAAAATCCACAAGGAAACAATGGCTTGGAATGACACACTGGACCAGATGGACTTAACAGATCTATTCAGAACATTTCATCTTAAAGCAACAGAATATACATTCTTCTCTAGTGCACGTGGAACGTTCTCCAGAAAAGACCATACACTGGGACACAAATCAGTCCTAAGTAAGTACAAAGAGGTTGAGATCATACCGTGCATATTTTCAGACCACAATGCTACGAAACTCAAAATCAACCACAAGAACAAATTTGGAAAGGTAACAAATACTTGGAGACTGAAGAATATCCTACTAAAGAATGAATGAGCTAACCAAGAAGTTAAAGAGGAATTCAAAAAGTATATGGGAGTCAATGAAAATGGTAACACCACAACCCAAAACCTCTGGGACGCAGCAAAGTGAGTCATAAGAGGAAAGTATATAGCAATCCAGGCCTTCCTAAAGAAGGACGAAAGATCTCATATACACAACCTAACTTTATGCCTTAAGGAGCTGGAAAAAGAATAGCAAATAAAACCCAAAACCAGCAGAAGGCAGGAAATAATAAAGATTAGAGCAGAAATTAATGCTATCAAAGCCAAAAAAACAGTAGAACAGATCAATGAAACAAGAAGCTGGTGCTTTGAAAGAATTAACAAAATTGATAAACTACTAGCCAGTTTGATCATGAAGAAAAAGGAAAGGACCCAAATAAATAAAATCAAGAATGAAAGAGGAGCGATCACAACCAACACAGCAGAGATAAGAACAATAATAAGAGAATATTATGAACAATTATATGCCAATAAAAAGGGCAATCTGGAAGAAATGGACAAATTCCTAGAAACATATACACTACCAAAACTGCAACAGGAAGAAATAGAAAATTTGAACAGACCCATAACCAGTAAGGAAATCGAATTAGTAATCAAAAATCTGCCAAAAAAACAAGAGTCCAGGGCCAGATGGCTTTCCAGGGGAATTCTACCAAACATTTAAGGAAGAGTTAACATCTATTCTCTTGAAGCTGTTCCAAAAAATAGAAATGGAAGGTAAACTCCTTTCTATGAAACTCTTTCTGTGATGCCAGCATTACCTTGATTCCAAAACCAGACAGAGACCCCAATGAAAAGGAGAACTATAGACCAATCTCCCTGATGAACATGGATGCAAAAATCCTCAACAAGATATTAGCCAATTGGATCCAACAATACATTACAAAAATTATTCACCACGACCAAGTGGGATTTATGCCTGGGATGCAGGGCTGATTCAATATCCGCAACACAATTAATGTGATTCATCACATCAATAAAAGAAAGGACGAGAACCATAGGATCCTCTCAATAGATGCAGAAAAAGCATTTGACAAAATACAGCATCCTTTCTTGATAAAAACCCTCAAGAAAGCAGGGATAGAAGAGCATACCTCAAGATCATAAAAGCCATATATGAATCACCCAATGCTAACATCATCCTCAATGGGGAGAAACTGAGAGCTTTCCCCCCAAAGTCAGGAACAAGACAGGGATGTCCACTCTCACCACTGTTACTCAACATAGTATTGGTAGTCTTAGCCTCTGCAGTCAGACAACACAAAGAAATAAAAGGCATCCAAATCGGCCAGGAGGAGGTCAAACTTTCACTCTTCGCAAATGACATGATAGTCTATATGGAAAACCCAAAAGATTCCACCAAAAAACTGCTAGAACTGATTCATGAATTCAGCAAAGTTGCAGGATATAAAATCAACGCAGAGAAATCGGTCGCATTCCTATACACCACCAATGAAGCAACAGAGAAATCAAGGAATCGATCCCATTTACAGTTGCACTAAAAGCCATAAAATACCTATGAATAAATCGAACCAAAGAGGTAAAAAATCCATACACTGAAAACTGTAGAAAGTTTATGAAAGAAATTGAAGAAGACACAAAAAAATGAAAAAAATATTCCATGCACATGGATTGGAAGAACAAATATTATTAAAATGTTGATACTATCCAAAGCAATCTACAAATTTAATGCAATCCCTATCAAAATTACACCAGCATTCTTCACAGAGATAGAACAAACAATCCTAAAATTTGTATGGAACCAGAAAAGACCCTGAAAAGCCAAAGCAATCCTGAAAAAGAAAACCAAAGTGGGAGGCATCACAATCCCAGACTTCAAGATGCATTACAAAGCTGTAATCATCCAGACAGTATGGTACTGGCACAAAAAAAGACACTCAGATGAAAAGAACAGAGATCCAGAAATGGACCCCCAAATGTATGAGCAACTAATCTTTGACAAACAGGAAAGAATATCCAGTGGAATAAAGACAGTCACTTCAGCAAATGGTGCTGGGAAAACTGGACAGTGACATGCAGAAAAACGAACCTGGACCCCTTTCTTACATCATACACAAAAATAAACTCAAAATGGATGAAAGACCTAAATGTAAGACAGGAAGCCATCACAAGCCTCGAGGAGAAAGCAGACAAAACCCTCTTTGATCTTGGCCACAGCAACTTCTTACTCAACACGTCTCCGGAGGCAAGGGAAACAAAAGCAAAAATGAACTACTGGGAGCTCATCAAAATAAAAAGCTTCTGCACAGTGAAGGAAACAATCAGCAAAACTAAAAGGCAACTGACAGAATGGGAGAAGATATTTGCAAATGACATATCAGATAAAGGGTTAGTATCCAAAATCTATAAAGAACAAAGAATCCAGTGAAGAAATGGGCAAAAACATGGATAGACACTTCTCCACAGAAGACATACAGATGGCCAACTGGCACATGAGAAAATGCTCCACATCACTCATCATCAGGGAAATACAAATCAAAACCACAATGAGATACAACCTTACACCTGTCAGAATGGCTAACATTAACAACCCAGACAACAACAGATATTGGCAAGGATGCAGAGAAAGAGGATCTCTTTTGCACTGTTGGTGGGAATGCAAGCTGGTGCAGCCACTCTGGTAAACAGTATGGAGGTTCCTCAAAAAACTAAAAATAGAACTACCCTATGAACCAGCAATTGCACTACTAGGCATTTATCCACGGGATACAGGTGAGCTGTTTCTAAGCGACACATGCACCCCCATATTTACAGCAGCACAATCAACAATAGCTAAAGTATGGAAAGAGCCCAAATGTCCATTGATGAATAAATGGATAAAGAAGATGTAGTATATGTATACAATGGAGGATTACTTGGCAATCAAAAAGAGTGAAATCTTGCCAGTTGCAACTACGTGGATGGAACTGGAGGGTATTATGCTAAGTGAAATTAGTCAGAGAAAGACAAAGATCATATGACTTCACTCATGTGAAGAGTTTAAGAGACAAAACAGATGAACGTAAGGGAAGGGATACAAAAATAATATAAAAACAGGAAGGAGGACAAAACAGAGGAGACTCTTAAATATGGAGAACAAACTGAGGGTTAGGGGAGGGATTGTGGGTGGGGGGATGGGCTAAACGGGTAAGGGGCACTAAGGAATCTACTCCTGAAATCATTGTTGCACGATATACTAACTAATTTGGATGTACATTTCAAACAAAAATAAAAAAATAAAAGAAAAAAAAATCAAGTTTCTTATGATTTGCCTCCGTCTCTCTTTTTATCTTATTTTTCCTTCCCTTCCCCTAAATTAACTTGTTTTCTTAAATTCCACGAGTGAAATCATATATTTATCTTTCTCTGACTGACTTATTTCACTTAACATAATTCTCTAGTTCCATCCACAGTTACAAATTGCAAGATTTCATTCATTTTGATCACCAAGTAATATTCCATTGTATATATACAAGACCAAAATGTTAATTTTGAGAGGAAAGAATGAAAATAAGTTGGGACAGATTTTTCCGATTATGAATTAAACTGGTACCTTTGTGAGAAGCTAGGTTACACTGTTTTTTGTTCATTGCCCTAGTTAAATCCAAAGCCAGTATCACGAAGACCACCACTCAGGCAAAAGTGAAACATTTACTGAAATAATCAGAAGTTCTTTAATAGTATTTATGCTTGACATTAGCCCATTCTTCACCATACACTTATGTATTTTAGGATACAAATACTGCCTGTTCAGATTTGCACAAATAGATCTTGGTACACGTACAGATCTGTTACATCTTCTGTTTCTGTCTTACCTGAAGTAATGTGACCACATGTTTTTGACCATCTTTGGTCCATAAAGGCATCATACCCAGCTTTAGGGCGATAAGGCCTACTCTAGAGGAACCTGGTAATTAAACACAAATCAGTGTTATTACAAACTTTTTCAACACTCGTCAACATGATACAACAGTATTTCCTACTCTGTGGTTTCAATATGAGCAATAGGCAGCTAAGACACATGTTAATATATTCATAGAGTAAAATACAACTGCTCCTTACAGATGTAAGAGACTTTAACCATGGCTGGGTAAGATATTGGTACTTAATAAATCTCTGTATAATGAATATACAAGAACTATACAAAATGAAGAAAATAGGTAAACATAATATTCTGCTTTTAAAATAATGCTATTAAGAGAGGGCATAAATCTATCATTACACTTTGCTTTCCTAGTATCAATTTATATCTAACCTCATTAATTGGGAAACATCTACCACTCAAATTCTAAGAACTTAGGTGGGGTTACAGGGATGACACAAGAGGTCACGTTGCTAAAATATGTCAGCCTCCACCATGCCCCTTAGATTTTTTGCATAAGTTTGGAAAGTTACTCCACTGAGAACTTCTGATCACTATACAATTCAACTGACACAATAAACCCCAACCAGAGACCACACTCTCAACAAGACAGGCCTTATTCTTCTTGGTCTCGCTACACATGGGTTTAATACTCTGCGAGCTACAAGTTGCTGATTCTGGAGTTATGCTTTGCAAACCTGGAGTGCTAGAACCCCAACTGAAAACATCACTGTGACACACTGCAGTTTAAATTACACTCCTCCAGCTTTTCTTCCCTGACTTATTTTATTTTTTTATCTGAAGGAAACAAGAAGACATATGCAGAATGATTTTCCTTTCACCTGCAAAATAGCTTCCTGAGGAAATCTTGATTACCATCAGACATTCACTCATAGTAGACCAGCATTCTAGAAATAAACTTGCAAACCAAACTACATTGAAACAGACACACTTGAGACATGAAAAATAAATTCAAGAAATTTATCATTTCGCAGCAGTCACTATGATTTTGAGTATGCCAGTCACATTAGGGAATGAGAACTTCTCAAATATAAAATAACTACCTGGCTCCCAAGGATGTAGAGGCCATGGTTCATCTTTTAAAGGACACAGTTTACTTGCTAATTGGGCTTTATTTTCCTCAGAGACCAACTGCTTAACAAATGAGACATTTTCTTCAGAAAGATGCTCATCCCACCAAGTACCACTCCTGCCATGGAGACTTCTAACCAAAAGCCAGATGTCTGCTCTGTAAAAACAAAAATTGGAAAACAAACCACAATATAAAAGGTTCCCCCATTTACCATGGGGAAGGGAGGTCACATGCATTGGAAAGTGTAGTCTGGCCCTTAGGAAAGGGTCTGGAATCTGTGCAAGTTTTTTTTTTTTCCCCCCCTCACATTTCTTATGACAGAAATGGGATTCACACATTTTTTTTTTTTTTAACGTTTATTTATTTTTGAGACAGAGAGAGACAGAGCGTGAACAGGGGAGGGGCAGAGAGAGAGGGAGACACAGAATCTGAAACAGGCTCCAGGCTCTGAGCTGTCATCACAGAGCCCGACGCGGGGCTCGAACTCACCGACCGTGAGATCATGACCTGAGCCGAAGTCAGACGCTTAACCGACCAAGCCACCCAGGCGCCCCGGGATTCACATATTTACTGTCAATGATTACCCTACGGTAAAAGGTCTTCATCTTCTCCTCTGGGATAAACCAATTTCTAACAGGCTGTCTTACAAAGGAGAAGCCACTGACCTATTTGTATATGTCCCTTAATAGTTTACATCCAGTGAAGGTGGCAGAATGTGGGATGCTGACCTTTCTCTGATAAGCTCACCTCTTCCCTGCAATGACATTGCCAAAGCTCAGAAGATACATAAAAGACATGGTCTCTGACCACTTGAACATACCAAGGAAGACTTCAGGGGATGAAAGTCGGGAAGGAGGTGTGTAATTCTTGCAGAGAGGGTCAGAAAAGGAGTAAAGCTTTCTGTCGTCTATGCCCCTTTTGTAGTCAGGTGCATCCACATTAGAGTCCCAAATTTTGCACTAATTAGTTGACTGATCTTACTTCCCCAGGCTGCCGTTTTATCTGCAAAACGTAATCATGACTACGGAATAATGATAGTATCTGTAGAAGGAATAACGACAGCAGTTCTATCTCATAAGGCTACGAGAACTAAGACGCCTAACATACTCAACAAAGCATTCAGTACAGAGAAAACGCCCACTAACTGGTAGATAATATAACTGCTGTTGGTAATGCTCTCTGCCAGTCGCTGGCTCATAAACATTAAAAACAAAAAACCACCCCTTCAGTCCTTTAAACGGCGCTTCCTTGGAGTACCGCTCCTAACTCCTGTGTGCCTGCGGTCTGGAGACAGCCCCTTTCTCCTCCACCCAGGGCAGACCCCTCCGCACTGGGCCATGGCACTGCTCCGGGTCGCAGTGTTTCGCAGGGACCACACCTCCACACCCAGTCTCGAACACCCACCTGTTTCCCGAGCCCCGGGCAGCACCCAGGCCGCTCGCGCCGCAGCCCAGCACCCGGGCGCCGGCCTGAGCCAGCAGCCTCCAACCAGGCATGGAGTAGCCGGGGAGGGCTCGGCCCGCTGCTCTTCCTGTCGCCCCGCCGCTCTGCTTTCAAGACGTCCCCACGCTGCAGCCTCGAATCCACCGGAGCCCTCCGGGATCCTCCCGCTGACTTTGTACCGCTGCCCTCCCAGGTCGGAAAAGAGCCGCTGGAGCCACTTCCGGTCCGTTTCCTAATGCGCTCCGGGCACCGAGGTCAACCCCCGGAACTAGAGTTCCGCTTGGGGATAGTCCTACTTTGGATCCCAGTTAGGGTAGGGATGGCGGGGACTAACTGATTTGTCTCTCCAGGGGTTGAAAAAAAAAAAAAAAAAAAAAAAAAAAAAAAGCGGGGGGCAGGGGGAGGGAAATAGGGAAATGTTCGGAATTTAAACTTTGCCAGAATGAAGCGAACTAGGGACAGGTTCCTTAAGGAGGCCAGGTCACTTCTAAATAATGCTCACTGCTGGGCAGCGCATTGTACTAAACAGCCCTTGATACTGTTACACTGGTTACGTTCAAAACAACTCCAAAAGGAAATTGTTATTTTTATATTCTAAATGAGGCAACAGAGACTCAGAATTTTGGTGCCGGTCCAAAATACTACATCTGGCAGATGGACAGAGCTGGCACTGAAACAGGGCTGGCATGTGTTCACAACAGAATATGGCCAAGGTGATCATGTGTGACTTCCAGGGCTGGATTATACAGAGTATTGCTACTTCTGCGTTGTCTCCGATTGCTCCCTGTGGAGAAAGCCAGTGGTCATGTCCTGCAGACATTCAAACAGCCTTGTAGAAAGGCCTATATGAAGAGGAACCAACTTTTCAGCCAGGAGTGAGCCTCTTAGAAGTGGATCCTCTGGTCCCAGGCAACCCTTCAGATGTCTGCATGTGATGAAAGACCTCGAACCTGAACCACCCAGCCAAGAAACTCACAGGTTCCTGACCAGAAAATTGTCAAAGGGAATAAATGATTACTCTTATTTTTAAGTTTTAGGGTGATTTGTGATGCAGCAATAAGTAGCCAACATACCTTCTGTACAAATAAACCCTTGTCCTGGTTTCCAGACCCAACCCAATCATAATGTGTGTGCCTTGGGAGCTCATTCTACTTCTCCAAAAGTCCATTTCCTTATTTGCCAAATGGGTGTTTGCAGAAATTTGGGAATCAGAACTTAAAAAGTGTAGCAATTTCAAAAGCTCTTTTTATTAGTGATCTGGCTAGCCTGGCTTAAAATGTCCAGGCAGTGGTCAATTCCTGGTTACTACTTGGAATTCAGTAGGCTCAAAAGCTTTGCTTGCTCTTCCTTTCCACCAATTGCTATTGCTGTTACCCTGGACACTTTCAAACAACACTTTGGGCCTTAGAGGAAAAATTACATCTCTTAATTCTAGCCATGCTCTCTGGCTTCCCAGTTACATAAGAAAGGCTCTTCTTTGAACAAATGTGCCTTGAAGTATGCTACATATAAAAAGCCAGAGGAAAAAAGATTTTACTATCAATGCCAATAGCTAGCATTTCTTGTGCATACAGTATGTGCTCAGTGTTGTGGAAATCCCTCAAAGACCACCAGGGCCACACCTGAACTCATACAAAGTTAAGTTTAATTAGCTTGCTACAGCTAGACAGAGCATACACCAGAGGGTGTCTCCATACGAATGAGTTGGGTAGGGCTTGTTATAAGATTTGGACTTATGCTGGGAGATTTTAAGTGGGCATCAGGGAAGTTGGGACTTGTTTTGGAATGCTATCAAGAATCGAGGACATTGGGGGGGTGCCTGGGTGGCTCAGTTGGTTGAGCGAATTGTGAATTTGAGCCCCGCGTCGGGCTCTGTGCTGACAGCTCAGAGCCTGGAGCCTGCTTCTGATTCCGTGTCTCCCTCTCTCTCTGCCTCTCCCCCACTCATGCTCTGTCTGTCTCAGAAATAAATAAACATTAAAAAAATAGAAAAAAAAGAATCAAGAACATTGGGCATCTCAAAAAGTTTGCTCTGGAGACAAGAAGAACAAAGTGAGACTCAGGATGATGTTGGGATGAAGGCAGAAATTACTCAGAAGAAGGAACTGTTAGTCATTTCATGGCAGTTGTGTGGCCTTGGGTATGATATGTTAGAAACCTTGTGTTGATGTTCCATTATAAACACTGCAGTCTGATTACTAACAATTCATTTTCACTCTTTCGGTTTATTTTCCCACTTAATCTTTATAACAACCCTGTGTGATAATAGTATAATTATCTCCATTTTACAGTCAAGGGGGAAAAAAAAAACACAGAGAGATTGCATAACTTAAATACGGTCACTCAGCCAGTAAAAGGTAGAGCCAAGATTTAAATTTCAGCAGTGTGAGCACAGGGCTTATGCTCTTAGCAATTTTGTTTCCTTGGCTCTCTGTGACCAATATTACTTCTCTTGCATAGAATCTCTCTCTGGCTAAAGCGGAAAATTGGTAAGAAAACCTATCACACACAGTGGTCTGTGAGGATTGAGGAGGTGGCTATTCACTCTAGCCTTTGCCCCTGGTGCCAACTCTCTCCTGGTCCATAATAGAGGCCTTGAGTCAATGAAACCCTTAGCAGGCACCACTGCTTAACTAGAACTTAGCAAAGTGTGCTTTGTCTGCTGGTACATAGCACGCATCTTCTGTGTGCCAGCCGGCCTGAGGTGTCATCATATTTGATTTTGCCATGACAGTATGCTCCTAAGTGGCAAGGACCAGGTCCAGTTCTTGAGGGAACCAGCCAGGACTCCTTTACGGCACTCGGGCACGGAGCTCAAGATGCCTGTCCTTTCTGATGTCATCCTTCAGATCCGCCTCTACCCCTAATAGCACTTTTCCTGTCTGGGACTTCCGTTCCTTGTTGGAACAAAGATAACCCCCACAATCTGTTTTTAGTACTACGGTTCTATACTTCTTACTCCTCTAATTAAAAAAGCTGATATAATGTTCCCCTTATTGAGTAGGACATTAAGAATAGTTTCACTTCTGAATTTCTAAAGCCATGTCCAACAAAAGAGACTCACCACAGAAGGAGTAGGTTTCAAACCAATAGTTTATTGGAAATATCTTTGCTATGTGTTTCTGCCGTTAGGCTCTTCAGTTAGTTCTTACAATGTTTGTGATATGTCCTATATGCTTGGATTATTGCAGAATAATTGATTTTTCATTGTTGGCTAATTTGCATTTTATATTCATTTATGCTCTCTCTTAGTTCA
This sequence comes from Panthera tigris, assembly GCF_018350195.1. NCBI lineage: Eukaryota > Metazoa > Chordata > Mammalia > Carnivora > Felidae > Panthera > Panthera tigris. Next base: position 130,039,837 of record NC_056668.1, on the reverse strand, counting down.
TAACATGCCTTATATTTGAAATTAAAAATCTTTTTGAAGTGAGCTTAGAATTTTCATTCAATTAATCGTGGCTTTCTTCCCTTTTTTCTAAAAGTTGTGAGAATTTAGCATGTTCTAAAATCAATAGAGATCTTATGAAGGTGATTTGAGTATAGGACAGGGCAGTAGATGAAATGAGCTTTAAGAAAACTTGAACTTTGAGACTCCATTGCTGGCTGCATAGAAAGCTTAAAAGACCATGCTGCAAAATCCACAGATGCTCATTCAGTAAGATGATGAATTCTGCTTCAGTCTCCTCCAGTAAGACCAAATCACAGTTTTCACTTTCAATATAAAGCTTTTGAAAACATGATTTTATTTATAAATTCTTAAGTCAGCTCACAGACTTTAGGGGTCCAAGAGATGACCAGACTGGAAAGCCTAAAAAAAGAGAAGAAGACGGAGGAGGAGGAGGAGGAGGAGGAAGAGGAGGAGGAGGAGGAGGAGGAAGAAAAGTAGGGGAGGAGGAGAAGGAGGAGATGGAGAAAGAGGAAGAGTGTGGCCATGTAGTGATGTGGGTTTAAAGTTTCTCAGCGTCCTGTCCCCCCTATGTTGCATTCAGAATGGTTCTGAACCTCAATGTAATTAAGCCCATCTACATTTCTCTAAAATTCTTCGATGACTGAACAGAAGTGTTAGCTATCTCCAATGGGGCATCGCATGCCAGGGGACCAAATGCTTTAAACCAAAGGCAGGCCCTTCTCCCCGGTCTTTCTTCTGATGCCAGTGAAGTTCTGATGGCTAGAGTGTGACTCTAGACCAGTGAATATTCTTGTCACCTGGAACCACGGTCAGGGTGTCCCCTCTGAGCCCAGAAGATACAGAGTCTCGAGACATTCATAGGGGCTGAGTTCATTTGGGATTTTTGATCATTCTTGGAAGGGGTCCCAGAAGAATGAGGAACAACCAACACATCACTCTTGCTGAGTGGCAGCACCGCTCTAAGGGCTTTACGTATGTTAAGTAGCTCCTCGCTTATCATTATAGCTACTATTATTTTCATCCTCATTTGCAGATGTGGAAATCGAGCCACAGAGAAAACAAGCAGCTCATTCAAGGTCAGAAACCTTAAGTTTGTTAAGTAAGTGGTAGATTTAGGAGTTGAGCCCATGCAAGGTGACTCCAGAGTCCAAGTGCCTAACTGCTCTGTGGTACTGCCTCTCTCCCAAGAAGAAAAAGCCACATGACACGCTACTGCAACACTGAACTTGGCTTTCAGAGGTTGCCCTGGGCAAACAAAGACTGGGGATTGTCGTGTTCAGTCTGCATCTTTAGAGACGTGATCAGCCTGGATCAGAATCAGTCGGGCTCAAGAGAGAGCAATGAGGTCAATAGCTTGAGATGCTCACTCACTTATCCCTCGTATAACCTTCGTGTCGGGAAAGAAACAGGAGGCTCTGTGATGTCCTGCATCAGTGCCTTTCAAAACTAAAGGTACTTAGACATTACCTGGGGGATCTTGATTAAATACAGAGGCTGATTTTGTAGGTCTGAGGTGGGGCCTGAGAGTCTGTGAGGTCATGTAGGTGCTGGTGAGCAGACCAACTTCGAGTAGCAGCATTGTAGAAAGAATTCTGAACTTGGGATCTAACCTAAAATGACACTGAGTAAGTCACTTTACCTCTCTGTTGTCCATCTGTGAGATGGCAGAGGAGCAGGGTTTTTTCAGCTGAGGTTCCTTCCAGGCTTTTTAAGTTAACTTCTTTGTAGAAGACAGAATAATGGTTCCCAAAGTTATCCACATCCGAATCCCTGGAAGCTGTGAATGTGTTCTGTTACATGGCAAAAAGGACTTTGCAGATGTGATTAGGGTTGAGGGTCTCAAGATGTAGAAATGATCCTGGGTTATCTGGGTGGGCCTTAAATGTAATCACAGGAGTCTCTCAATTTGGGGAATCTTCCTGGCTGCAAGAATAGAAAAAAAAAAAAAGTAAGATAGACGCAAGGTGGAAAGGATACAGCCTGCCTCTGCTGGCTTGGAGGATAGAGCAAGGAATCCACAAGTCAAGGAATGTGAGTGGCCTATAGAAGACAGAAAAGGCAAAGAGTGGGTTCTCTCATCCGCAAAAGAATGCAGCCTTGCTGACATCTTCAGATTAGCTCGCTAAGACTTGTGTTGGACTTCTGACCTCTAACACTGTAAGATGATAAATTCGTGTCATTTTATGCCACTAAGTTACTAAGTGGTAATTTGTTATGGCAGCAACAGAAAACTAATATAAACCTTTACGCCCAAAGTCCTAAATGCTGATAACTCATGGAATAAACAGATCTTGATTTTGGACCATTTTGAGATGTGACAAAAAGGCAAGAATCACTGTTGTATTTTCAAGTTTGCTTTTGAGTCTGAGAAGGATAATTCTTGGTAAGGTTTGTATCCATTGCCAACTGCGTTATTTTGTACATACGTATGTCAGAAATATTTATTGACCATCGACTATGAAATACATAGTGCTTGGCACATAGTAAGTACTCAGCAAATATTGGTTGAGTAATCAAATGAATTTGAATCACACTGCACTAAGTGCAGGGGGTAATAAAATGATAATGATGATACTTGCTCTTTATGGAGCATTTTCTATGCCAAGCGCTGGGCTCAGAATAGATACCATCAAGATTGCTCCTCACAATGATAGGTATGGTCACCATTTTACAGAGGTGATTATATATAAGATTCCTCAGAGAGTAAGTAACTTGGCCAATTAGCGAATAAGTAGCCCAGCTGGAATTCAAAATGTAGGTATGTTTGACTCCAAAATCCCCAGACGCTCTACTCTATGGCTTCTGCTTCAAACATGCAAGATGAAATACCCCGAGTCCTTGACGAAATTACAGTAAAGCAGGCAAGACAGAGGAGGTAAAGAGTCAAGGTGGTAAGTGCCAGAGTAAAGGTGTATGTTCAAAGTGTCCAGGCGGGTTACTCATAGAGAAGGTAACATCTGAATTACTCCTTGAGAGGAGAGTAAGAGTGCTCAGGGGCAGAGTAGTGAAAGGACATTCTAAGGAAAGGGAACATGGCTCCAGCTGCTATTCTGGGTAAGAAACCACTTAACACTTTTTGGCGTAGAACAACCACCACATTATTATTTGTGTGGCTTCTGTTGGTTAGGAATTCAGAAAGAGCACGGGGAGAACAGCTTGTTTCTGCTTCATGATGTCTGGGAGCTCAGCTGGGATGACACTCAAAGACTGGAGATGATGTTAGCTGTGGGGCTGAAATAATTTGAAGGCTCATTCGTTCCATGTCTGGTGCTAGACGCTGCCATCAGTCAGGACCTCAGCTAGGCTGTTCTCTGGAACATGTATATATGGTCTCTCCATGGGACTGCGTGGGCTTCCTCATGGTGGCTGCATTCCAAGAACAAGCATCTCAAGAGAACCTGATGTAAACTGTGTCACCTTTTATGACCTATCTTCATAAATTACGTGCTATTACTTCACTTCAGATACGAGTTGGCCCAGATTCAAGGGGGAAAGAACATAAACCCACCCCTGGGTGTGAAAATGGCAAAACCACCTTGTTAGAAGAGCAGGTGAGATGGGAAACATTGTTACAGCCATCTTCAGAAAATATAATCTGGCACAAACACCACGTGTATTTCCATGTGAAAGAAAAAGAATTGCACCTAGGTAGCTGCAGGAATTGAGAAATTGCTGACAGATTTACCGTGATAGATTGACCCTGTAAAAAAGTTCCAGATTATGCCTGGCTGGTTTACAGGAAAGGAACTAAATTTTATTCCAGATTTTCTTCTGCTCCCTAGTACAGCTTCTGGGTAGGCGTCTAGTATATCCTCTACTCAGAGAGGCAAAGGCCAGGCCTGAAGGATGTGCCAAAGAGGACTTGAATATCACTGGCACCGACACTCTCTGGAACATAAGGGGAGACTGACCGGCAAACAGGGTGAGCCCATGACCCTGAGGGCCCTTCCAACTGTGCCTGTGCCCCCTAGTGGCGAGGACTGGGTAGTGACGTGCGTCCAGCAGGAGGAGTAGCCGCAAACCGCAAGGGGCAGGGAGGGCACTGCTGGACTGCTCAGGAGTCAGGAAGGGACTGTGGCTCCTCTCTCTCCTGTATTTAGACTCCAGCCAGGCCTAGCAGGGTCGTCATGGCAACTCGCCTGTTTGCGCGGCTGAGCTGAGACAGGATTCCCTTAGTAACCGAGGAGCCCGGGAGATGATGCTTAAAATAATCTTTTATGCCCAGGCAGAAATGCCTTTGCAGTTTTATTAGCCACGAAGCATCATGGGGCATGGCTTTCACTCCCACTTTATTTCAAAATGGAACAAAATGGCTTTTTAAAGCAGGAATTTCCAACCAAGGGCCAAATGCTGTCTTCACTCTGTGAAGCACACATCCCGCTGCAACCAATGAGCGTCACCGCCAACTTTCTGAGAGGAAATGCTGGTCATTATTATATAAATTACCTTCAAATAGACCCAGCGATCTCTGGCTGAAATCACTGGGCTTCATCTAATCTCTTTTCTGTTTCCTCCTGCAGCCTCACCCAGTCTCTCAGTAGGGTAAATAGTTATGCTTGGCAAGACTTTAACGCTCAGGTCATTTAGCCTGACAGTCCTTGCCTCTGACTCCCTCTCAGCTCATACCGCCTCTCCAATTTTCCCTCATCTGCAAGGTCTGCCCAGGGCCTGCCTCCTCCATGACAATCACCTCATAATGGTAGCCCTGGCTGTGAATTCCTGTCCTGTCTTAGCACCTACTCTATGCACACATGTTCTTACACCGTGTTATTGTCTTTGTTATAAGTAGGGAGAAGCCTCAAGTTTATAAACCAGGTATTCTCAACATGACTGCAAACTCTTTAAAGGCAGGGTAATATATATTCCCTCAGCTCTCCCAGAAATGCTGCATTTATACTAAGAGCTCCAGAGATAGTTGGAAATTTTAGTGGTGATAGTTGCAAAACTTTGTGAATATACCAAAGACAACTGAAGTGTACACTTTGTTGTTTTTTTTTTAAGTTTATGTTTATTTATTTTGAGAGAGAGATAGCCAGCAAGCGAGGGAGGGAGAGAGACGGAGAGAGAGAGAGAGAGAGAGAGAGAATCCCAAGCAAGCTCCGTGCAGAATCAACGCGGCATCCAATGAGGGGCTTGAACCCACAAATGCGAGACCATGACCTGAAATGAAATCAGGAATCAGACACTTAATCAGCTGAGCCACCCAGGTGCCCTTGAAGTGCACGCTTTGAAAGGGAGAATTCTATGTTCTGTGAATTACACCTCATTAACAAGAAAATTGAACATATATGGAAATCTGATGTGAAATACTGACATCAGGCAGAATTACCACAGCAACCAGGGTACAGGCAACCCCGGAGCCATAGCCGGGATGAAAGGGCCTGAACTTGAGCCACCAAATGTCTAACAGAAGGGAAAGGGCTCTGCCTTGCCCATGAACATGCTCCTTCTACCTCCTCTTTCACCCACAGGAAGAGAAGCAGAGGACTTGATACACCCATGTAATGGCTAGCAATAGTCTTTTTTTTAGAAGTGGGTTCAGATCAGTGCTAGTGTTTCCATGCACCCGGGTGAATCACTTAGTATCTCTGAGCTTCCTCATCTGTAAAATATGATTTAAAAAAGTGTCCTTCCCCAGGCAATAGTACAGCTTAAATGAAATGATGCACACGATGTGCTTAACACAGTCCTTGGCACATAGTAAGAACTAAACAAGTGCTGACTACTCCTATTATTAAAAATATAATTATATTCACCTTCTGTTAGATATTACAATAATTACAAAAAACCTTGATTCGTCCTGTTTTTACTTTCCCATTGGTATCTTCTACATGGACAATCTCATCATGACACAATCATGCCAGGTCCCTAACAAGAGGTTAGGGGATCTCTTCATCGTTCTTTGGCCTCAAGTTCCTTTATCTCTGTGCGTGCTGATCTCCTCTCATCGCTACAGAGATGCAACATGGGCAGGAACAGTGTTACCATTATTAAAAAACACCATGTCATCATCAGATACGCACCATAGTCAGGGAATCAGGGCTCTTTTCTGGACCAGCTGTGCGCGTCAAACCCACTTCTCTCTCTGCCTTCCATATCCTTCCATCCCTTTCTGTCTCCTTGGAATTTGCAATCCCCAGCCCAGGAGCAAGGCAGAGAATGCCAGGCGTGGGTCTGCAAACTTTGCCTTAAAGGAAAAGTCTCCTTCAAGGGAGTCAGTCATGACGAGAACAGTCATTTGTTTGAGAGAATGTGTCCTTCAGAAATGAGACTGCTGTTATACCATAAAAGTAGTAATACACTAATGAACATGCTCATAAAACATTTCTTTCTAAGGACATTCATATAGTGTCTGGTGTGATGCTAAATGTTTTGCAAATATTATTTCGTTTAATCCCCAGAATAATCTATGAGGAAAGCACTGTGGCCAGAGAGATTAGGTAAATTGTCCAAGACCACACATCTAGTAAATAAACATCCCTAGTAAAGCTATGCATACTTAGCTCAGTCTGGTTTTGAACCCAGGTCTCCTAATTCTCATTCTGCATTTCTTTTTTTTCTTTTCTTTCTTTTTTTCTTTTTTTTTGAAAGACAGAGAGTGCAAGCAGGGGACGGGTAGAGACAGAGGGAGACACAGAATCTGAAGCAGCTTCCAGGCTCTGAGCTATCAGCACAGAGCCCATCGTGGGGCTCAAACTCACAAATGGTGAGATCATGACCTGAGCCAAAATCAGACGCTTAACTAACTGACGGAGCCACCCAGGGGCCCGCCTTTTTTTTTTTTTTTTCCCACTCTACATGATGCTGGGCCTTTGATTTGCTGTTTTGGATGAGTGAAAGAAGTTATTTGTAAAATGTCTCCTTGCTTAAGTTGTGGCCAGCAGGAGAGGGGAAAAAATGATCTTTAAAGTGAAATATGAACAGATTGGAAGTGTCTAATGTAAAATGTCATTCTGAGTGTGCAAGTCCTTCTGCAAAAGGGAGTTTGGGACTTGGTCAGGCAACCAAATAAAATATATTAGAAATTGATTCCTGGGGAAGTTGAATTTGTCACCTAAACTTGACGCTTTTTCTCATGGGCTCAGGGGAAGGTCCTAGCACTGGGCAGTGGGGAGGCCTCAAGCAGTAGAAAGGTTTCTGGTCATAATGAATGCTTTCTTGCACTCAAAAGTAAGTGGCCTTTCCTGAGGAGAACAAAGAAGCCAGTTCATAGGACAAGGAGCCATTCTCCTTCTAACTTCCCTCAGTTTTCCTCCCACCTCAAACTTCCAGCAAATTTGGAGAACACCGTAATTGCCATTTCCCTCCTGCTTCCAAGAATGTGAGAGAGATTTGACCTTAATCTCTCCATTGTTCCATGCTTATAAATCTGAGTGATCTTAATCCAAGTCCTGAAGTGAAAAATGCAGTGGGTCATCATATAATGAACGTCAAAGGGAAATAGTGAGAAGTGGTAGAATATAGACTACCAGGAAGGAGCACAGTGGGTTTCCCAGAGGAGAGGGGACACTATAATCACCTGTCCTGTTGCCCTTTCCTTGCAGTGGCAACTCAACTGATTTTATCCAGTCTAGGAACAAATTACCTGTATCTCCTCTGTTTCTTTTCCATCTCACATAAGAAGGGAAGTAGAGGCTGGTTGGATGGGCAACGTGTTTGTTTCACTCAACGAATATCCAAGTACCTTCTATGTCCCAAATCTTATGTGCCATCTGCTGTCTGTGTGCTAGATCCTACAGGGAAATCGTAGATGAACCTGTTCTCCAAGGTCCTAAGGCAGAATATGTAGAGTAAAATAGTAATAGGTAGGCCATATATTAATTTAGAGACTTATCATCCCTACAAGAGTTCAGCGACCAGAAAGAAGTCTGGGAATTGAGTTCTGTTTGTGGCTGGTAGGAATGGAGAAGAATGGCTGTGCAGCACTGTTTCCCCACCCCCTGCTGCCCGCTTCCAGCCCCAGCCATCTTTCCTTTCTGCCCAAGGTCAAGCTACATCAGCCAGAAATCTTTGGTTGCAAGCAACAGAAACCCAACTTCAACTGGATTAAGTGATAAGGGAATTTATGGGCTTTGGTGGCTAAGAATTCCAGTGATGAAGCTGGATCCGGAGGCTGATGGAGGAGGTCATCAGGCAGCCATCTTACTCTTTTTCTTATTTTACCACTTAGTTCTGCTTTCTTCTGTTTTGGCCTCATTCCCATGAGGTGGCAGGATAGCCTCTTGCCCATGAAGATTCATGTCCTCCCGGTGTAGCCACAGCAAAGAAAACTTACCCTCTCCTGAGAGCTCCAGCAAGTCTGGGGTTTGGATTAACATGTTTATCTGTGAGCCAGTCACTATGATGAGGGCCATTAAATGCTGCAGTGTTTTTTGTTTTTTTTTTTAGCCTACCTTAATTATTTTTTTTCACCATGCTTTTGTCTTCTGGGCTACACAGCTTACCTGGTATACTATAAATAATGACTTAGAGTCCACTTCCTGTGTGCCATCCATTGAGCCTGACATTTTGTAATTTTTGTTTTCGAAAAATTTTTAAGTTTATTTATTTATTTTGAGAGAGACAGAGAGAATGCAAGGGGGGAGGGGAAGAGAGACAGAGAGGGAGAGAGAATCCCAAGCAGGCTCCACTCTGTCAACGCAGAGCCCTACAAGGGGCTCGAACTCATGAAATCGAGAGGTCATGACCTGAGCCAAAAGCAAGACTCGAACACTCAACTGACTGAGCCACCTAGGAGCCCTGAGCCTGACCATTTAAAGATATCTCCTTAAGTCTTCACAAGAACTCTAAGAGACAGATGATATTGTTTCCATTTTACAGGTGAGGAATCTGAGCCTCAGAGAGGGTAACTCAATTTATATTCTCTGGGAAACATATTTCTGCCTGACACCAAAACTCTTGCTCATAACCATCACGATTCTGCCTTCTTCAGGAGGGTCAGGCCAGCTTGTTAACTATCCTTGCTAGAATGGATAAATGCACATCGTAGGGTGAAGTGCGATCTGTAGAATGGCAGCTCAGCTAAGCTTGTTCTGATCCTGAGGATATTAAATAAAGAGGCCGAGACAGAATGTGGTGGTAATTTCTGGGTCGTGGCTATATTTAATGATATTTTTAGCCACTTTCAATTCATTTGATTCCTATTAAACTCTAAATGAATTAGTTTAGATTATGAAATTATTTTCTCAGTCTATTCTAGTATCTCCGGGTGTACGTATTTTTAATATCCCACACTCCAGTCCACCTGGGTTTGACATTTGGTTCTCTGATTGCTTTCCGTGATGCAAGGATTTCAATCCCAGTGGATCCCAGCTTGTTGCTAAGGATTTACCTTTGGGCTGCTAATGAATGCAGGAGGTCCTTTCTAGCATTTTTATGTTACTTGGAAAAATCATTCAATATGTGAGAGAGAAGAAAAGATCTCCCTTTTGAAACATAATGTACCTTTTAATCATCTGTGAAAGAAATTCCTTTCTTAGAAATCTCACCCCGGCCATCAGGATGGGAGAAAAATGGGGGAAATCGTGTCTGTTCATTTTAGAGTGAGCCTGCCAACCTTGCGTTTTGCTTTCAGTTTTACAAAAGTGAAAGTTAATGAATATACGCACATGTGCATACATATGTGTATGCACACGTGTGCATAAAGGGAAAGGGCACTCCATATACTATAAGACACCAGTGCATGTTTGAATCTATTTTTTTTTCTTTCAGAAATTCTTGAGCAAGACTAGAGAAATTATTCATACTGTCAGAACCTGAAGCTGTATTTACTTTCCGGGGAAAAGTATTTTTGTGTTCTGTCAACAAGGCCGCAGTTTTAGGATCCTCTCATGCTCCCAGGAATCCGAAACACACATGGGGTGGAAAGGCAGCCTGGTGCTCCTTTGTGATTCCACGCCGGGCTTTTAAAATAGAAACCACTGTAAGTTTAATCAAATAGGAAATGCATACAAAACCCCAGTGTTCTTGGGTAAACTTCAGAATTATTTTACTCACCCTGAAGATCCGAAAAGGTCAGGGTCCCAAGCATAGTTACGAATCCCAACATTTCTTTGTGGTGCTCTGAATAACTGCACACAGTGGAAGAACCTTTAAAGCCACAATATGAAGAAGGCTTAGATGTATTTTGTCACCAAAGAAGAAAGGAGAATGGGATTGTGGGGTTAAACGTGTGATATTTTGGGGGAATATGAAGACTTCTGTAAATATTTAATGAAGTGTTTCTTTTCCTCCTATGGGTTGTTAAATTAATGATGCATTTTATAATCCGTGAGTTCTCAGCACAAACAAGGCATCCTGTTTTAAGTGTGTCTTCTTCGCATTAAAATTTCTTTTATTTGGTTCCAGTATGCAGGAAAATTTCCGTTAAGTACTGCTGTGTGTTCTCGGCTGGAGTTCACGGGGTTCAGCAAAAGAACTGTGGCTGTGATGGTGGGTGTGGGGAGTGGGTGGTGAAGTATGATTTAAAGAAAAACTCAGCAGCCCAGAAATGTGTTAATGAGATATTAGTGGCAGGAGGTGATTAGCAAAAGAACCTGAAGCCACGTCCAAGGTGAGAAAGGAGGCTGGGTTTGGGAGGGGCACCTGATGAGCCACTGGATTGCTTGCTAATCAAATCAGCTGGGCTATTAGAACATGTTTTGTTTTGTTTTTTAAATGTTCATTTATTTTTGAGAGACAGAGACAGAGTGCAAGGGGGGGAGGGGCAGAGAGAGAGAGAGAGAGAGGGAGACACAGAATCCAAAGCGGGCTCCAGGCTCTGAGCTGTCAGCACAGAGCCCCATGCGGGGCTCGAACCCACGAACTGCGAGATCATGACCTGAGCCGAAGTTAGACGCTTAACCGACTGAGCACTCAGGCGCCCCTTGTTTTATTTTAAATTGAGGCGAAATTAAAATGGCTAATTCTCTGTTATATACGTTATGTTAAGTGGACAATTCAGTGACAGTCTATGCACTCACAATGTTGTGCACCATCATCTCTACCAATCACTCTATTCTATTGGGTTTTTTAATGAAAAGCTGGAGAAGTTTGGGAGATCTCTGGATTATGTGATTGCTTTACATAAACCTTAAGGCACTGACTACATTCTCTTGTGTTGTAAGTTTGTTGTCCTTAATGCTATTTGCCTGAAAATCTTTGACTTAAACTGAGAATTTCTGTGTAATGGAAGTTGATGTACCAGAATCTGACATGTGCTCAGCAGGTGCATTTCTCAGAGGACCGCAGCGAGGTTCTATCACACACCTTATTCCCTCCCATCAGAAGGCACCCCTCCTTTCTTGATTTATTCCTGCATGTTCTAATCGTGAATCAGTCACCAATAATAGGACACAAGAGTGAAAAAGGTGGGTAAGACAGGGCTCTGCTCTGTGGGAGAGACTTAGTTCCAGTTGGAGAGAGATGCTCTGATGGAGGCACGTACAGGTGAAAGGAGAGGACTGTCAGGAAGAATACTTGGCCAAGTCCAGGGGCTTCTGAAGCCAGATGGCACCTGAGCTGAGACTTCAAAGATGAGTAGAAGTCAACTGAGTGAAGGTGGCATGGGAAGCTTCCATAAACACAATGTGAAGAGGTCATTAGCTAACAGTGGGATGGCTAGAGGTGGACAAAAAGTAAAGACCGCTAGGCCACCCCCAACTGACAGCCAGTAAGCCAGTGGGACAATGGAACTCAGATGCACGTTGTGTTCATAGATGGGAAAATCGAGACTCTGAGACATTATCCAACTCTCGAGTAGCAAAGATTGGATTTGGATCCACTTACCCTGGCTTGAAAACACTAGGTATCTCCACTGAACCATGCTCAGGAGGAGGGCACAGAGTCTAGACATATTTAGAAAGTAGAATTCTTTAGGTCCCGTTTGAAGGTCTATTTCACATGTGGGGCAAAGCAGAGGATGACGATGCAAATGGCTGGCAGACTTTCTGTTTCTTCTTGCCCGTGTCCCTACCTGTCTCCCTCTACTCTTCTACTCTCAGTACTTAAGAACATCTTCATGAGGAAGTCCTTAAATATTATATGTCTTAAATGCTAAGGCATGTAAAATATGTACAATAAGATTCCAAAGTCCCAGAATCCGAGGGCAGCTCTAGGTTGTGAGCAGAACAGACACCACGTGTTTTACCTCCTGCTTCTTTCAAGCCTCACCCCCGCCCACCCCCGTCCCACTCCTCATCCTCACCTTCAAGCCTAGTGCAGGATTGGTATTTAGCAAGTGCTGGAAAGACTGAAAAAGGGAGGTATTCAAACAGATTTAGAATGAGCTCTCCTGGGCAGAGATTTGGAGTCAGCAGGTATTTTTACCACCACTCCTTGACCTCGTCTATATCCTCCTTCTGTCTCTGTGGGCAGCCCTTTTACAGTTCTTGAATACACCACATTTCCTTTTAGAATCGTCTGGCAATATCCTGCATTCCCTTTGTGGCAGGCAGAATGGCCTGTGGAACATCCAACCCCGAATCCCTAGAACCTACGAACATGTTATATTTCATGACACCAGGGACTTTGCAGATGTAACTAAAGTTACAGATCTCAGGATAGTGGATCCTGGGTTACCTGGGTGGTGCAGTCTCGTCACATGAACCCTTAAAAGCAGAGAACTTTTCTCTGGCAGGAGGCAGATGGATGCCACACAAGCCTGAGAGATTCAATGTTTGAGAGGTACTTACTTGACCCACCAGTGCTGGAGGGGCCGTATGGAAAGCATGGAAGGGATGTGGAAAGCCTCTGGGAGTAAAGACCACTCTCCCACTCCCAAATGACAGCCAGTAAGAAAATGGAACTTCCGTTCTACAGCCACATCCGACAACCTGAATACACCTGGAAGCAGATTTCTTTCACCTGGAACGCAATCCTGCTGACATCTTGATTTTGGCTTTCTGAGGCCTTAGCCGAGGACCCAGCTGTCTTCCTGGACTTGTGATCTACAGAAACTGCGGTCATAAATATGTGTTGTTTTAAGCCACTAAGCTTGTGGTAATCTGTCATGCAGGAATAGGAAACAAATACACGCTTTGTCAAATGGTCTAGAGCGAGCAGTTCTCAAAGTGTGGTTCCTGAAGGTCCCCGAGACCCTCCTCACAGGGAGTCTGTGAGGTAAAAACTATTTTCATAATAATGCTAAGATGTTATGTACCTCTTTCCCTGTCTTGAACATTTGCGCCAATGGTGCAAAAGCGATGGTGGGCAAACTGCTGGAGTCTCAGTTCCTGTCAAGAAGGTGGTGCCACACTTTAGCAGAGGCCATTTTATTTTTCTCCGTCACACCCTTTCAGGAAAGAACATGTGGTTTCACTTAAGGATGTTCTTGGTGGAGCAGAAAAATTACAGTTTTATTACGTCTTGACCCTTAAGTCTATGTCTTTTTCATATGCTGGGTGACAGAGCACAAAGCCCTCACACAGCACGCTTGCTGTTGTCCAACCAAAGATGCTTGCCTCAAAGACGTGTGTGCCTTCGTGTTGTATCCTCGATGGGCTGCTTTTTCTGTTTTGTTTTGTTTTTCCTCCACAGAACACCATTTTTAGTTGGAAAACAAAAAGACTGACATAAACTAGAGTTACTCAGATGTGGGTATTTGGGAGATACTTTCTTGAAAATGAAGGAAATGCATCTGTCATTTCAACAGAAACAACTGACAGTGTTTGTTGCCAGTGAAAACATTTGAGCTTTCTAGCAAAGATTAGAATTTTGGAAAACCTAAGTCTGCCGCTATAATTTGACAGATTCTCAATACTTAGTCTGAGGAGATAGGCAGTGTTATTATACAACAAAAGAAAGTGACTTGTTTTTTTTTTGGTATTTCGAAATAAACTATGTAAGCATTCGGAACATCTAAATCAGTGAGCGGGTCAGTATTTTCCAAGTGATCAGTGTGTGATGTTACAAAGTCACGCATGGGTACAAGAACGTTGAAAATGCCAGGAAGGGTTTTTGATAGGGTTTCACGTTCCACATTGCAACTAACCTTTAAGAAACTACCACTTCTTGAGATGTGCTGTGGTGAAAAGAATTAGAACAATTATCTGAGAAGGCTGAAAATCCCCCTCCCCGTACCAACTACATAGCCATGCAAGGCTAGATTTTCCTCGTTGTACTTCAACCCAAAACATCATTACACAGCAGGGTGAATGCAGAATCAGATATGAGAATCCAGCTGGCATTTATTAAGCAAGATGTACAATGCTGCTTGCCTCACTATTTTTTGTCTTTGAAAATTAATTAATGAATTAATTAATTCGTTTATTCATTCATAATCTCTATACCCAACGGAGGGCTCAAACTCACGATCCTGAGATCAAGAGTTGCATGCTTTTCCGAATGAACCGGCAGGTGCCCTGAAAATATAGTTTTTTATGTTATTTTGAAATATAATTAAAAAATTTTTTTATCGTTATTTTATTTTTGAGGGAGAGAAACAGAGAGTAAGCGGGGGAGGGGCAGAGAGAAAGGGAGACACAGAATCCGAAGCAGGCTCCAGGCACTGAACTGTCAGCACAGAGCCTGACGCGCGGCTCGAATTCATGAACCACGAGATCATGACCTGAGCCCAAGTCGGTCACGTAACCGACCGAGCCACCCAGGTGCCCTGAAATACAGTTTCTAAAATAAAAATATTTTCTTTATGTTAATGTGTAATGGGTATATTAGTGTTATGTAAATGAGTTAGTAAATATATTTTAAGTTTCAATTTCAAATTGCAGCAAATGTCGATAGATGTAAACCACAGAAATAAAATATCTGTGGGTTGTCCAGGAATTTTGGAGTGTACATTGTCTACTGAGGCCCAGTGGAGGGCAGACCACACATGGATAGAACTCAGTGGTTCCAAACTCACCCTCCCAGCCAATTTAAGCTCAGAGATATTTTTCCTTTGCTTCTTACAGTTTGGTCCTTGTTGTATTTAAAACAATTGTTGGAGTTTGAATGAATTTGCCACATTTACAAATTGCTAAGTTTTATGTGAAAGATCACAGTTTCCAATTCTTTTGACAACCTGAGGGACTGGCTGCATTGCTTTCACACTTGTGCCAGGGCCCTGGAGCTATGCCCTTTTGTGGATACGTGCTTTCTAGTTTCTCTCCATCCTCACCACACTCTTCTCTTTATGTCCCTTGTTTTAACCTGTTCCTCCTCAGTCACTCACGTGGCTTGCTCAGCTCCTGGGAGCATTTGTGTTTGTAATATCTGATTTACATGGTCTGCTTGGTGGCACGAAATTGGGAAGACCTGAGTATCCTGAGTCTCTTCCACGGCTCCCAGGGGGATGTTATATCACAAGATGCCAAGAGCCCACATCAAGAGGCTGAGATACTAGGTGACCCAGAGAAATTTCTGAAATGGAGGCAAAGGTCAAGTTTTAAGCCTCATTCTCTCAAATGTCCTAAGTATCTACTGCTCAATATGGCAAGTGGGTAGGTATAGTGCCAGGAGATAGCTGAAATTGGGATTAGGAAATGGGCTCGGGAACCATGGGGCACGTGGGTGGCTCAGTCGGTTAAGCTTCTGACTCGATTTTGGCTCAGGTCATGATCTCACAGTTCGTGAGATCTCTGTGGCTCAGTTTTCTTATCTGCAAAATGAGACTAGTAAGATTATCTACCTCATATGGCTTTTGGGAGAATTAAATGAGATAGTACGTGGCAAGCACTTGGGATAGGACCTGGCACCAGTAAGCCTTCAATGACTGTTAGCTACTATTTCTTTCTTTTTTTTTTTTAATTTTTTTTAACGTTTATTTATTTTTGAGACAGAGAGAGACAGAGCATGAACGGGGGAGGGGCAGAGAGAGAGGGAGACACAGAATCGGAAGCAGTCTCCAGGCTCTGAGCCATCAGCCCAGAGCCTGACGCGGGGCTTGAACTCACGGACCGCGAGATCGTGACCTGAGCTGAAGTCGGACGCTTAACCGACTGAGCCACCCAGGCGCCCTGTTAGCTACTATTTCTATTCTTCCTTTGAGCCGGGCTTCAGTCTGGCTATGAAAATTCAAGTAAGCCGTCATCAGGTTCTGCCAGGCAAACTAGACTCTGTCCTTGTCACCCTACCTCACAGATCCCAGGGATCCTGACATGAATGTAACAGATCCCAACAGATATTTGAGAATGACATGATTAACAGCCATATCCACTTAACTCACCTGTTAAATCTACAATAGATTTGAGATCAATCACGAGGCACATTAACAAGTCCATTCATTCGTTCATTTGATTAGTCATCTCTTTATTCATTAAATATCTATGGACTGCTTATTACTATGTTCTAGGCACATCGACATGGAAGCGCATCTGATGACAGAAACCACCATCAGATAATTCTGTACAATAGGGCCTTAATAGTTGAATCCTTGTTTGTTAAAAACAATGATCCAAGTGTTTCTACAGGACTGTGAAAGAGCGAGTCCTAATCTGAGGGTGTGTCATCTACATGAAATAAATCACTGCTAGCAAATTGCCTGGAAAAGAGAAACACGACTATAACTCTTGGAAAAAATTCTGTAAGTACTCAATTTATTCATAAAACAATACAGTTTAAATATTTATGATTTTTTTCAGTCATACATTTTTTTTAACCATCATTCCCAAAATGTTGTGCATTTGGCTGACATGTATTTGCAAAGTTAGGATCTATAATTATAACACTGGAGATCATACAAGGCATTTGATTTGCTCATTAATACTTCCGCAACAAACAACAGATCTATTTTGCCTTGTGATTTACTTCCCCAATGCTCTGACCAAAAATAAATTCCTCCTTGTGCCTTTTATACCTGCAAAACACTTGTCCATTTCTCTGTGTGAACATTAGACAAGGGAAACATTCATTCTGGTTCAAGACTGGCCGGTTTCTATCAAAACAAAACACCTCCACGCAGAGCAATGATTCTAGGCATTTCTGCTGGTAGAATTTGCTCTCAGTAGTGATAAAAAGAGGCAGTCAGAAGCCCGACACTAAGCTTAAAGATCAGCTCGGTGGGCCAAGTTTCTGGAGAACCATACCGCATGGCCATCGGCCATGAACAAGTTTCCATTGTTGTGGTCCCACTGAAGACTCTGAGGTCTCTCCTAGGGATTGACATAAAAATGGAACGATCCCTGTTGAGGTCGTGTGATGCCTCCTTTAAGAGGGCAGGGGCTGGCAAGGAGGAACCCTCCCTAGTCTTTTTAAGGAAGAGGAGTGACTATAAAGCAGTGAGACTGATTTGGGGTATGCAGCTTCTGGAATCAGTTTCACTACTTTCTATTCCCACCTCGGAGACAGGCGGGACTTTTGTGCTACCGGCAGGGGACAAGTGCCCTTCGCAAGCAGACGAGGTGCTTCCCTGTTTCAGACAGTCTCTAGGATGATACCCCAAAGCCTAGAACCTCAGTACTCTTCAGTGTAGACTGCAATGGCGTCACCTGGGACCTTGTTAGAGATGCAGAATCTTGGGTCCTTTGGACCTGTTGCACCAGTCTGAATTTTAACAAGATCCTCAGGTAGTCTGTGTGCACAGTCAAGTCTGAGAGGTGCTGGGCTGAGAGGTGCCCCAGACCCACTTCTAGAAGTCTATGTCTAGGTGAATGAACCTTTTCTTCAGCAAAGAGACCGTTCTTAGCAGGGAGGGATTATAGATAACAACTGCAAAAAACAGTGTGGTTTGTTCGTTGGTTTGTTTTTATTTTAAACATGCAAAATACAGTCCATGCATCTGCCATTTTGAAAAGTCTCTCATCCCGTAGCAGATAAAACCAAATATGTTTTGGCTATCGACGTTCGGTAAATGTTTCAAAATGCTTCACAGTGTAAAGATAATAAGAAATTTAGCAAAATTTCGACAAACTTGTATAAAAAACGGATACAGACAATATTTTATTTCAAGGCGACATGCTATAATGTAAAGAGTAAGTTACAATTATTTGTGTTTCCTTGTAAAAAGTCTTTGACAATACAAGAGCTTAACAGATCCAGGCCTCAGGGCTACACATGCAAAAAAAATTGTCAGTTAGTTAAAAATCACCCAAACGTGCTATTTTTTAAGTGTGTATGTGTGTGTGTCTTTTTAAGTACAGGAGTAGTAGAAGTAGTAAATGTTATCAGGAATAGTGTTTCAGAACTCTGGAAAAGCGTGCGGAGTTCACGGCGCTAGTGCTCTGGAAGACTCATACATTTCTGATGAACATTTTGGCTTAATCCCTTTGCCATTGTAATAGTCCACGACTTGATTTGGGACTTCGGCCAACACACTCTTTGCCAGGGCAGCTGGAGATGCCTGCAGGGAAGAAGAAATCACCGTGACTTTGGCACCTGGCCCAAGGAATCTGATCCAGAATCAGCCTACAAGACTGCAGTCTTGCTCTGAGCTGCTACCCTCTCTCTCTCTCTCTCTCTCTCTCTCTCATTCATTCATTCATTCATTCAATCGATATTTGTTGGTCATCTACTCCAAGCAAGAGAGTTGTTAGATTGTTGGAAAATGAACCTTTCATTTAATAATTATATTTTTCATGCCTGTCTCAAAATATAAAGCTATCCACAGCTGAAGACGGGTGAAAGTTGGACAGCAGAATGAATTGTCTTTAAGTTTTGTTCCCAAGTTGTGTTCAAGTCCAGGCATGATGCCAGGGTTTATAAGAGTTTGTGGTTCTTGCCATTAAAGGAGGTATAATCATGACAGGGGAGCCTGGTGTGGCCACAATGAACTCTACTGTGAGCTTGAACACGGTACACGCCACAGAACAACAGCAGCACGTTACATGGGAGCTTAATAGAAACGTACAACGTTAGACCCATCCCAGAACTACTGAATCATCATCTGCATTTTGGTGCCCGTAGGGTGATTCCTATGTGAACTGAAATTTGGGAAGCACTGTTCTAGAGTCATTAATGCTCTGGGACGAGAGCACAGAAAACGAAAAGACCAAGTCATATTAGAGGAAATCACAGCAGACTTCCAAGAGGAGGTGGGATTTAAGTTAGGCATGTTTTAAAATGTAGAGAAGAAGGGGAATGACGTTTGATCATTCTAGGGACAGGGAGTCATCTGATGGGGCTGAAAGAAGTGTGTGTGTGTGTGTGTGTGTGTGTGTGTGTGTGTGTGTTGGGGGATGCAGGATTGTTGGAGTATTCTGTTGGAAGATAAGCTTGAGGCCAGGTGATGGAGGGTCTTGAATACCACTAATTAATGTAGTCTTATTCTGTCAGCAGTATGGTCCCCCTGTATGATTTGGGGCAGAGGAAGGTGGAGGTTGGTATTCTGCATGGACTCTGTAGTCATACAGAGCTGGATCTGACCTCCGGCTCTGGCATTCAGTACTAACTTTCCAGCCTCCGGGCAAATAAAATTGCCCTAGTCTCATTAGTAGCTATTATTGAACTTGAAAACTTGAAGCCGAGGGACCAGTTAACAAATGCTTGAGATTCCTCAGCAAAGGAAAGAAAGAGGGTTCGACTAAATGCCGAATGACCTGGTTTCTTGCTCTTTCCTTCCTCTGTGGCTTGCCACTCAGCCATTCAACTTGGCTGAGCACCTGTGTTCTTGGAGACAAAACAGCAAAGAATAGGGATTGGTTTTATCTCACACAGTTTTGAGGAGGCTCAAAATAGACACACATATCTTGAAAACATGATGGGGAGTTTTTCTAAAGTGACCTCTCACATTTCAAAGATGTCTTAGCATGTTGGGCACCTGACATCCGTGAATGCTCTGTTAGTTTATAAATGTCTGCTCAGGGTTGTGTGTTACAGCATGGTCCACATGTACACTGGGGTAACTATGAAAGTCATTCCTACTGTAGTTTACTCTCTGGCCACATGTCATATAAAGGCTAGAAAGCCAAATACTTAATTTCCCAGCCTCCCTTGAACCTAAGGATACGCATAGGCCCCAGTTTTGTCCTTTGAGACATAAGGATGTTTCTTGGAAAGCTTTTTTTTTTTTTTTTCCTGATTAGAGGGCACAGACATAATAGGCTTTGTTTCCCTTTCCTCTTCTTTTTTTCTTTGAACTAGAATGTAATTCCTGGAGCTATGGCAACTGTTTTATCATCACGAGACAACAGCAAGGGGAATCACCAAGTGCTTGCCCTGATACTATCAAATCACTGAAAAAAAGATGTCAGCAGCTGCCAGTCCCTAACTTCTCGTTACAGAAGAACAATGTATTTGTATTTATACAATCCAGAGTCTCTCAATTTTGGCACTGTTGCTATTTTGGGCCAGCTAATTCTTGGTGTGGGGAACTGTCCTGTGCATTGTGGGATGTTTAACAGCACCCCTGGCCTCTACCCACTACCTGCAAGTAGCACCCACAACTGTCACCATCATAAGTGTCTCCAGACGTTGCCAAAGTTGTCCCTGGTTAAGAACCACTTGTGTAATCCCCTGTTAAGATGAATTTGCTGTTGTTTGAAGACAAAGATATCCCTAACTAACGCTGGCAAGTAGGACTTTGTACAATGATGGAAATATTCTATATCTGCACTGTCCAGTATGGCAGTCACTAGACTCATGTGATTATCAAGCTCTTGAAATGTGGCTGGTGTGAATGAAAAACTGAATTTTAAATTTTATTTAAAATTTATTTAAATTAATTTAAACAGCTGCATGTGGCTATTTGTCACTGTATTAGCACAGTTTTTTTTTTTTAAAGTTTATTCATTCACTTTGAGAGAGAGACAGAAAGCATGAGTGGGGGAGGGGCAGAGAGAGGGAGAGAGAGAGAATCCCAAGCAGGCTCTGCGCTGAAAGTGCAGACATGGGGTTTGAACCCATGAACCTTGAGATCATGACCTGAGCCAAAGTCAGACGCGTAACCTACTGAGCCACCCAGGCGCCCCTAGACAGCACAGTTTCTAAATGACTCTCCCATTCTTTTGCATATCTGGGCTGGCTCTGGTGGCTCTGGTGAGCAGTTAGGGCTTGAGGGCATGATCTGGTTGGGAAAAGGCCAAAAAGGTGAACACAGCTGGTATTTGCAGCTGTATTTATTAACTACCCATGATGCCCAGCTGCTGTGCCAAGCTTTATATAGGTACCACCTTCATTCTCCCAATGTATTTGTCATTTGCCTCATTTTACAGATGAAAGTCTATGGCACAGAAAGGTTAAATAACTTGCCCAGAGCCACACAGCTCAGAGTCTGTGCCTTGTCCACTTCAAAGCTTTGAGTTATTATGCAAAGAGAGGCAGTTCATGGGTGACTGGCTTATATGAAATGATACCAGCTCACCTTCCATTTTATTTACTGTGTATTGAATTCAGAGTAGATTCGTTTGGATGATGACATAGTTTTCAAACTGTAATCTGAAATCCACGAAGATAAGGTGGGTGATATGCTCCTGGTGTTGTTTTCGTCACCCACAGAGCTGCTGGAGACTCTGTGCCCCAGACACACGCAAGCAGCACCCACTCCCTCACCCTGATCAGGGCGCTTCCCTTGTTGCTGATGCCCCCTCACCTCCCTGCCCACCAAGGCTCTGTCCTTCTTCCTTTTACAACCTTAAGCTGTGAGGCTTTCCTCTCTGCTGCTCCTCTGTGCTCTGAAATCCTAGAGCAACATTTGAACCCTTTTCAATCACCCACAGGTTGCTTAGCATGGGAGTTTTCTGCTGACACGTATGTCCCAACCATATAGTTCCCCAGAAAATTCCTCGAGGCCTGGCTCTGTGGCTTTGTCATCTCACTGTGGTCCTAGTCTAGCACATGCTGTGCCCATAGAAGGTGCTCCATGAGTGTTTGAGGAATACGAGGAAGCTGGAGGAGAGGCGAGAACTCGCATGGCTCTGTGGCATTGCTGTAGCACACAGATGTGTGTGTGTGTATGTGTGTGTGTGTGTGTGTGTGTGTGTTTGCACAAGCGTGTGCATGCAGGGACAGAGAGAGGATGGTTTGGGGGAAGTGATAGCTTCATTGGTGAACACAATTGCAGCAAATCTAGCCTACTCTAAAACATCCCTCCACCTAGCAGATAACACTCCTCACTGTCCCCATGCAGATGACCTGAGGGCTTGCTGAGCCTCTTTTATTTAGTAAGTGGCTTCATTTGGAAACACCCTCCCCAGGCAAACAGCCTCCTCCACAGCTAGCCCACACCCCCCACTAGTGCCTATGAGCTTTCTGGGGGCTTGGTGTGACTTGGAGCTCCCTTTGTACTCAAGGCTGTAACCAGGGATTGATTTTTGGCTCCTTTAATGATTCTAATTACACACAGTTCTCCTTAAAGGGCGAATAGCAATTGTGTGGCCGTAAGGCTATGAGCAATACCTTATCGTTCAAGGAGCCCTGGAGTGTGCAGGGATCTCTCTAAGTGGTCTCGGTAGGCCAAGAGATGTAGGGTTCAGTTGAGGCTGCTGGGCTCGTGATTTATCTGAATGTTTGCTTTAAAGTCCGTCCCCAAAAGGTGGTAAGCAGCAATTTGTGAAAAGCGTATGCCAAAGGCTCTGACGCTGGCACTGGGACTTGTTGACAATAAACCCATCCATCCTACTTTCATACTTGCCTTACCCAGTGTAGCTGGGGTCCCAGGGTGAGCCCAGTTTGGGATTCCGATGTTTCTGGATGTATCTGATAAATTGGCTAGGAGGGTGAAGGGTTTCATTTGAATGAGGGTTTTGGGCTTGAGGAGAAAGGCTTTTCCAGAAAATGTCAGAAGGGAAAGCTCAAGTTGGATGGCAGAGTGTCTGACCCTAAATAACTGACTTCAGGCCTCAGAACAGAGGGGCTGGAGGGGGAAGCCAAAGACATTTCCAGCAGGGGGATGGGAAGCGTAGGCATTGGTGGTCTGCCTTAATAGTCCAGGTGACAGAGGGCTCTCCGTAGCCCTCTCCGTGCTAATAGTCCAGGTGACAGAGGGCTCTCCGTGCTACGGAGAGGAGGGGGTTCTTGTCATTTCCAAGGGGACCGCTGGGTTTCTGGGCACTAAGATTCTGGAGATTCCCTCCTGCTGGGGCAGCTCAAGTTCAGTTGCCAGGCCCGGGAGCGGTATTGCTGGCACCACACGCAGAGCAGAAGGCAAGGCCTCCGTGGTTAGCAGGGGCTGCGGGTGCTCCGCTCTTGAGCGGCCTCCATGAGCGTCATGGAACAAAAGAACACAGAGGACTGTCTGTGACAACACACGTGACGCCCAGATGCAGCTGGAGGAGGCTCTGAAGAACCCCTCAGGGCCACTACCAACACAGAGGGGACATTTGTGTGACTCAGAGAAGGTGTCACTCTGGGCAACAGCAGCCCTCCACGTGCAGGGTTTTGTGTACATTTTAAAGGTGTCTTTTCTTGAGTTAAAAATCATCCCAAATTAGGAAATGCTGAAAACCTGTTACAGAGCAATTTCTTAAGGCCATGTCAGAGCATTGTCTAGTGGGTCTGCTTTGGGGTCGTCTGGGGACTGTGACACTGCTTGACTTACTGTTTGTTACTGACAGGAGCCCAAGGCTGTAAAGCTAGATGTTAACTTGCAGAAAACTGACAAGATTTCTGCCCAGTCAAGAAAGTAATCTAAAGATGATAATTATTATTTTTTAACCCTTTTGGTTATTAAGCAGTTTTGAATCCGCCTAGCAAACCTATGCCAGTACCCCCCCGTGACCATAATCAACTATTTTATACCCTCCTTTGAATAGCTTTGTTATCTTTCTGGTTCCCTCATTAAAGAGTTAAATAAATCTTTCATGCTGTTTACTGTATATTTATAGAGGATTTAGGTCTCTATCATTTCAAAACTATACTTTTCCAAGGCAAACACAGGCATCTCCGAGGGTCCGTGGCTTGACAAGGAGAACACAGGCTGAATTTCAGCTTCTCTTTGCTACTTCGGCCTGGCACCGTCGGGAAGGGAACAGCCTGCCCAAAGGTGCATGCAGCCCTGTGTGCACTAGAGAGCCGAAATTATACGGACAGGGGCAAGTGCCAGTGAAACGCTGGCTACCACAGTTAGCACGACTCCTCATCTCTTACTTAAGTCACACGTCTTTCTCCAAAGAGCCAAGCTCTATGTATCCTGCATGTGAGATGGCCCGGCCCCGCAGGGACAGCTAGCATTGCTTCACCCCAGACACTGGTGGCAAAATGTGGGAGTGGGCTTGCTTTGGTTCTGCTCTCCCACGGGAAGCCCCAGAGATATGCGTACGTGTTTGAAGTTCCTGAAGGGCACGAACTGGACGATGTCTCGAAGGACAGGCTCTCCCTTGGGTGACCTCAGAATGCCATCGTCACCATCCAGCATCTGCATGTCGCTGAAGTCAGCGTTGCCCACCCCGACGATGATGACCGACATGGGGAGGTGGGAGGCGTGGACGATGGCCTCCCGGGTGTCGGCCATGTCTGTGATGACGCCGTCGGTGAGGATCAGCAGGATGAAGTATTGCTGCAATTGATTGGAGGCCAGGTGACCACGGGGATGGAGAGGTGGGGGAGACAAGGACAATACCAGTTATGTACGCAGGAGGCTTCTGTGCATACTGACCACTGCGACAGTACTGACAGACTTTTATGGAGTCTGTCTTTTTATGGAGTCTTTTATTGAGTGTTACAGCCCCAACGACTTAAGGTTATGATGAATGGAACTTAAATGCAGGCATACGAATTGTGGGTTAATTCTAATAATCACCTTAGTGGCAGTTACAAAGCACAGGGTAGTGGACAGAGCAGCAGAGGGGAGTCAAGAAGGCCTGGCTTCAAAGACTCACTCTCTGAGTTCCTGGGAAAACTCCTTCCCTCTGCTGGGTCTAAGTCTCTTCATCTGTGAAGTGAGGAATGGGACTAGACCATTTATCCCATCCTCTTCAACTGTGGGATTTTTCAGAGTCTATGAATGATTTGCCCCATATGATAGCCACTAGCTCCATGTGACTACCGAGCCCTTGAAGTGTGACTAGAGTAACAGGGGAACTGGAATTTTAATTTTATTTCATTTAAATGAATTTAAATTTAACTTTCAAAATGAAGACTCGATTCAGTTATTGGAAACCTCTGAAGGACATCTGGAACCACTCAGGTATGTGAATCCAGCTTCTCAACGATTAACATATAAAATGTAAAGAAAGATCAAGTATTTGTGGTGATGATTTAGCATCCAAATTAAGATGATGTAAGTAAATACACATGGATTTTGAAGACTGAGTACAAAGAAAGAATGTAAAATATTTCATTAATAATTTTTTTATACGGAACATATATTAAGATGAGAATATTTTGGTTATATTGGGTTTCGATAAAATGAATTCCCTAGATTCCTTTAACTTTTAAAAATGTGGCCACTAGAGAAATTAAAATTGCATATACGACTCCCATTACATTTCCAGTGGACAGCACTCATCTAGAGCCTTGCTGGCGGAGGGTGAGGGCTACAGTCTCTTTCCCCAGAGGCCATGCACCATGGTCTACTTCGAGTGTGCTTGTGGGTGCTCAGCTCCTGTGGCTTCCTGCCTGCAGACTGGCTGGCCCCTTTCCACCTGCATAGGCTGGCAGGTGGCTCATCTGAGATGGAGACTGCTGAAGAGGCTCTGTACGCATCAGCACAGGGAGGGTCAGGACGTGCTATGGGGTCTGGAGAAGGAACACTATCAGAGGTCATCACTGCTGTGAGTGGCATCATGATAGCCTCTGGTGTGAGATGAGAGAGAAGTAGGGCCCTGGCCTGCCACTCATGCCAATCTACTATAATTTTTGCAATGGGTCCAACATCTACAAGGAATAAATGTGGGATTATGAAGCCATTTCAAGTTGCCATATTTCAAAGAAGAAAGGCTGGATAGAATAGCCACATTCTGAAAACATTTGGTTTTGAGAATCCTACTTAAAAGGTTGCACACAGGCTGGTAGCATTAAAAGTTCCCACTTCTCTTTGTAAGTCTGAAAAAAACATTTTAGATGAAATAAGCTGTCAAAAGTGCAACTGGAGAGAATAGAAATTCACACTATCATGAAGACAGCCACATGTTCTACATGCTTTTCATATAGTTTAACGTAAAGACTATTTCTGTTCCATGTCCATTAATTAACTACCCATCCCTAGTTCTAGCTAACCGACCAATATGCAAGTTCATTTCAGTTGTACATTTTCATTCATAGCCATGCTCTTTGAGTCTTATATAGTTACAAAAAAAGGTAGCCTGGGAGTTTGGAGGAAGATTTCAGTAGGATGACCGCATAGTATAGCTAGAAAGGTGCAGAGAACGGGCAGAAGGAGGCAACTTGGTGGTGGGAGATATGGGGAAGAGGTATAGAATACACCAGAATCATAAATCACCCTTTCCAGGGTATGCGTTGGAAGGCCAGGCAGATGCCACACCTGGATGGAGATTGCTGCTGACTCATAAACAGATGAGCCCTAGTCTTCCTTTCTCCACTGTCCCCAACTGCCACCGATTTGATCTTTGTAGCCCCAAGGGATGGATCATCCCTACCTGCTCGATGCCTCCAGAAACAAAAACACCTGAGAGTCACACTACCACATCAAGAAACTTTAGACTTGAAGTGGTCTAGAGACAGGGTTGGGAAAATATTTTCTGTAAAGGGACAATAACCAATTATTTAGTAATCTCTATCCAAGAACCTAACCTTGCTAGCGTAATATGAGAACAGCAATTTCAATACTTAATATGAATGGGCATGGTTGTGTTCTTTTTTTAAAATTGTTTTAATGTTTATTTATTTTTGAGAGACAGTGAGAGAGAGAGAGAAAGAGAGAGAGAGCAAGAGCAGAGGAGGGAAGATAGAGAGGGAGACACAGAATCCGAAGCAGGCTCCAGGTGCCGAGCTATCAGCACAGAGCCTGACGCAGGGCTCGAACTCACGAACCATGAGATCATGACCTGAGCTGAAGTTGGATGCTTAACCGACTGAGCCACCCAGGCGCCCCTGATAACATTTTACTGATGGAGTCTGAAGTTTTAAATGTCATATAATTTCCATGTGCCATGAAATTATCATTCTTCTTTTGATTTTTTCAACCATTTAAAAATGTAAAAGCCCTTCTTAGCTTGTAAGCCATTGAAAAACACACTGCAGAATGTAGTTTGTTGACTTTTCATCTAGAGCAGGGATTTTATTTTATTTTTTTAAAGATTTTAATCTTTAAGTAAGCTCTACACCAAACTGGGACTTGAACTCAAAACCCCAAGGCCAAGAGGTGCATGCTCTACCAACTGAGCCAACCAGGAGCCCATAGAGTAGGGATTCTTAACCTGGGCCTGTGGACTGTTGAAAGATTTCAGATAGTCTGCGAACTTGGGGAAAATTACATTTTTATTTTCACTAACCTCTAACTGAAATTTATCATTTTAGTTTTAACTGTACGTGCAACTTCATCACCAATAGAAATCACAGAATATTTTCCTGTTAAATTACAGTGACTGCAAATATCTTACTATATCATTTATATCAATACTACTTAGAAATTACAGAATTATTAGACTAGTTACTAGTTCTTATAATTTAATGTTAATAAAAGAAGCATTTTATTACTATATTTATCATGCTTCTTAGCTACATTTAAAAATGTTTTGCTGAATGCATTTCAATACATTTGGTTTATTTATAATATATATTTTAATTTGTGCATTTAAAAGCATTTCTGAGAAGCGGTCCACGGGCTTCACCAGCTGTTAATGGCGCTCCTGGAACACAACAGGTCTAGAACCCCCGCTCTGAGAAGATTGTCAGGATTTTAGAATCTGATCCTTCCAGGTTCAATCTAGCTAAAAGTAACAGGCTGCACATTGCCGGATCGAAATCCTGATGGAAATTTCCAATAAAGAAAGCAGTAGCAGTTACTTCCCAAGTCAGGCCAGGAAAATGCTCACAGATGAAACATTACAGTCTTTGAATGAACTCGGGTCTTTAGATAGGAGGGGATTTTTTTTTATTCCTACAAGGGTTCCACAAAACCGAGAAGAAAATCTGACAGCCATAGATGCCCTGTACAACTTGCCCAAGAGGCTCAAGGTTAGGACCTTCAGCTATCAGTGATAACAAGGGGCCCTGGACCATATGCTGTTCAAAGAACAGGGAAAATCCCTGGGGAAAAACATCAGTGTTTCTGGCCTACAGGGTAAATTATCTGAGGTTGTGTGGATTAGATACTTCCTTCACCGATTCCTGACATGTCCTTTCAAAGCAGACACGCCTGTCCTTGGGGGAGTGAGTCATGGCCAAAAACTCACACTGGCTTTAATCAGGCCCGAATCCAGACCCATGTCAGCCCTATTCTCTTTTTATTCTTGTGGGTCCTGGTTTGCTAGAGGGCCTGGGATCATTCAGTTTTTAAACTGGGCTGTAGGGAGCTCTGGGGATATCTTGTCTGCTCTTGGGGATAAAGGAAGTAAAGGCGAACAGACAAGTTTGAACCTCATTCCTTAGCCCAGATTTAGCAAGAATGGTCTATTTTCTTAAAATCTATTTTATATGTTGGACTTCTGAGCAAGGTATCATTTGAAGAATTTGAGTTTGAAGTTCTGTGATTGAAAAAAAGTTAAAAAAAAATGAAATACTGATCCTGTTGAACCCTTATTTGTAAATCTTGTATCTGTGAGGATTCAGATTTTCTCCATGGCCTCTGTGGGTTTGGCAAGATGGAGGCACCATTGACTCTGAGAAGTACAATTTTCAGAAGAATGTTGCGGAGGAAAGTCTGACTGGTATAGGTGGATCGAGATATTGAGGTAGATTCTGCTTTTGCTTTAAAGGAGAGTAAAGTAAGGGAGAGTAGCTAAAGGGTAAAGTGGTGTCAAGGGAGAGATTGTAATTCAAATAGAGATTATAGCCTGTTTTATTTGCTAATGGAAATAAGTCTTCAGTAGGAAGGGGAAATAGATGATAAGGAGAGAAGGGGAACATAACTGCTGGACCAATGTCCTTGGATAACTGAGAGGGGATGTGCTCCAGGACACAAGACAAGAGGTTGACATCAGGTACCAGCATGGCCCTCCATCTATTCTAACATGAGGAAGGCTGAGAACCTGGGCACATAGGTTGCGTGAGTTCATGTCAGGAGATGAGGGAGTAGCATATAATCTTCACGGAAATGCAGTATCTTGGACCCAGGATAAAACTAGAGAAAATTTCAGATATTGGCAATATTCTACTAAATTAAGAAAGCTAGAAAGAAAAGATATCGGTATCATTAAAAATGATATATAGAAAAGTTATTATGGTTATATTCAACTCTAAGATTTTAGGGGAGAAAAAACCAAACTCTTTTCAGCCTTATAGCCTTGGTTTACATTTCTCTTAAGAAAACCATGAACATGGGAATGCAAGCTGGTGCAGCCCCTCTGGAAAACAGTATGGAGTTTCCTCAAAAAACTAAAAATAGAACTACCCTACGACCCAGCAATTGCACTACTAGGCATTTATCCAAGGGATACAGGTGTGCTGTTTCGAAGGGACACATGCACCCCCATGTTTATAGCAGCACTATCAACAATAGCAAAAGTATGGAAAGAGCCCAAATGTCCATCGATGGATGAATGGATAAAGAAAATGTGGTATACACACACACACACACACACACGCACACACACACACACATACACACACACACACAATGGAGTATTACTTGGCAATCAAAAAGAATGAAATCTTGCCATTTGCAACTACGTGGATGGAACTGGACAGTATAATGCTAAGTGAAATTAGTCAGTCAGAGAAAGACAAAAATCATATGACTTCACTCATATGATGACTTTAAGAGACAAAACAGATGAACATAAGGGAAGGGAAACAAAAATAATATAAAAACAGGGAGGGGGACAAAACAGAAGAGACTCATAAATATGGAGAACAAACTGAAGGTTACTAGAGGGGTTGTGGGAGGGAGGATGGGCTAAATGGGTAAGGGGCACTAAGGAATGTACTCCTGAAATCATTGTTTCACTATGTGCTAACTAATTTGGATGTAAATTAAAAAAAAAAAAAAAAGAAAGAAAACCATGAACAGAATGTAAAATAAATCTTTGCCATGATGTTTTGTGTTGCTGCATCTGACCACCAGGGGACAGAATCATCCATTGTTTTACTTCTGTTTTGCTTTGCTTTCATCTGTAGTATGGGTCCATTGGAAAGCAAGCTTATTTTTGGATGATTTTTTTGCCCCAGGAATATGAGATGAGTATGACCTGCCGTGGACTATAATAGCTTCCGTTGTGGAGTGTCTCCTGGGTTCAGATAATGTGGCAGACATTTGAGATGTGTCATCTCTGAGCCTCACAATAACCCAGCAGAGTTGGGTATGATTATGTTCATTTTTCAGATGAGGAGACTGAAGGTGGGGGAGGGTGAAGGCACTTGTCCAAACTCATACAAGTAGAAATGTCTGTATTTATTGTCAGAGTGGGATGGGTGCCATGGTCAATATCCGGGTGAGTGAACATCGTTTAGCAGGAGGACCAGCCCTCTCCTTACCGATGCCTCCTTGGTGTTAGTCTCTTCTGATGCTGACTTGGCGACCTTCTGAATGATGGGGGCGATGTTGGTGGGACCATAGAGTTGGAGCTTGGGAAGGCAGCTCTGATAGGCTTCCACAACTCCTTGAATTCCTAAGGTGAAATTGGTAAAGATCAGTAGCACTTCAGTATCTCCTTAAATCTATGTGCAATCAAACACACGCAGAAATAAAACATTAAATTGCCCCAATAGTCCTTTTCAATGTCACATTTATGTCCTTAAGGTAAAAAGGAAAACACCACATCACTAGTGGTGTTGCCCACACTCCTGATGAAATCATTCTCTTTAAAGGCTCAAGTCAAAAGCAACCTTTTCCACAAACATTTCCCTAATATCCCACTTTACACAAAAGATTTCATTAGATCTTCACAGCACAATGAAATAGATGATATACCCCTTTTATAGGTGATGAAAACTGAGGCTTGGGGAGGCTAAATGATCTGCCTCAGGTCACAAAGCAAGTGAGTCATAGTCTCAGGATTCAAGCCTGGGTCTTGCCTGGCTCTCTCTAAAGGCTGTGCTCTCAGCCACTAGGCAAGTCAGCTTTAATGTTTCTCTAGATTTCACACCACCTGCTGACTCTACTCTAGTCTATATCACCCTCGGCCACCCGTAGGAGTCACGTGTACATGGTGTCATCATCATTATTTAATGGAATATGTTGAGGGATTTCTAGCTGGAAATAATGGAACACTGACCAAATCCTTTGAGAAGGCTCTTTCTGGCACAAAACCATAAAGCTTCTTGTTTGAAGTCACTGAGGCCATATCCTTTGCCAACATGCTGAAAGTGTCAAATGATTTCCGTGTTTCCCCCTCTCTTTATTCCTTTATACAGGAGGAAGTTGTGAAAAATAAATCCCTAATGAAAACTTGGAAAGCAGAAAGAGGGGTAGCGTATCACTGCCCATTGGATAAATTTCTCCCCCATGTTTCTTTGGCAGAGAAATCCAGAAATTACTATCAATATTCTTGCTGTAAGCTTAAGACCTCTTCTGCATTCTGTCTTTTAAAAATTTTTTTTAAATGTTTATTTGAGAGAGAGAGAGAGAGAGAGAGAATGAAAATGAGTGGGGGAGGGGCAGAAAGAGAGGGAGACACAGAATCTGATGTAGGCTCTGCACTGTTAGTGCAGAACCTGATGCGGGGCTTGACCTCATGGACCGTGAGATCATGACCTGTGCCAAAGTCAGATGCTTAACCAACTGAGCCACCCAAGCACCCCTGCATTCTGTCTTTTATGGCTATTTTTCTGCTCTGTTATTATGGCTCTCTGTTGCCTTTGGAGTAGTAAGTTTATTTGGATAGAGAAAGCCTAGCTGTCTGCTGTGGACAGATGACTGTGGATAACGGACACACTGTATCAGAGCAGAGAGACAAAAATAGGAAAGGTACACACGGAAGGGATGTGAGACCTTGGCTTTCTTTTATGTGTGATTTACCTGCACATTCTGGGTTGTCTTCATTAAAGTTGATTGCGAAGTCGTGAGAGACCTAGACACCAATTAAAATTTAAAAAAGGAAGAAAGGAGAATTACAACTTTAATCCAGTAAGGAGGCACTGGGGCTTAGAGTTTGCAAACAAATGCCCATTACATTCATTATGTGTTAAGCAGCAGGAACCATTTTAAGCCTTTACACAATCAATCTGAGATGGAGGGTGAATTCTAAGCTCCCCGTGGAGTTGAGGTGACAGGAAGATTTTCTAGAATCAGATAAATGCTGGCAGGAGGGGAGAATAAGGCATATAAAAGGAATTGAAGAAAAGATTTCAGAAAAATGTAACTCCAAATAGCTTCCAGATAGAACTGGCCACAGGCTGGAGGCTTAGATTTGGCTGAACTCTATTTGGACCCTCAAAAACCCAAGCTGTCTGCTCAACATGGTGATGGTTATAAAGGCTCCAGCTAAGCTGTTGACATTTACGAATCATTCTAACATTATATGCAGAAATATAGGGCCAGAGGATTTTCAGATATATACAGGTAAAATGGACTCTATTCCTGGAAAAGTAATAAAGTAATATACTTTTTAAGCTTCCAGCACAAATTCCTCTACCTGGCAAGACCAGGTAGGACCATAAGGTCGAATAAAATATTGTTTACTTTTTTTGTTTCTAAAACCTGATAAAACAAGAGGGATGTTTTGGCATCTGGACATTTTTATTGGATCATTTGGAATTATATAGAGACTTGCATTTCAAAGGCTATTTCCAAGCATTGACTCTATTAGGTGCTAGAAAATAGGTCACTGTGTGAAAAGACCCCTCTTTTCTTAGTGTTCACGCTAGCCCACATTTCCTTGCCCTGAGAACTTCCAGGAAGTCAGCTGACTTCTAACCATCTTACCTGCTTTACTTACCTTAAGTCTTTCTCAGGCCTCCAGAGCCTGCTTTGCCTGCCTAGCTGAAAGTTTTGGGGAATGAATGTCCCTGGCGAGTAGCCCTTAATCACTCACTGGATGACAGGATATGGTATATCAATACCCCAGCTCCCTTTATCTCTTGGGGTCTGTGTGCACTCTACATTGTCTTCCTGGAGGCCCCAGAAGAATTCAGCTCTGGCTACCCCAGTGGTAACTGGCTTGTTAGCATACCCTATGTTGACTTCTCCCCATTTTCCCACCCTCTGTTGAGCTTTCCTCCACCTCTCAAATAAACAACTTGCATCCAAATCCTTGTCTCAAGATCTATTCCCAGGAAAGTGCAAACTAAGACACAGGCGCTTGTGGCTCAGTTTCAAGACAAACTCTGAGATTTTATCCTAAAGAAGTAAATTGTGATGACCTTGTAAACTCTCCGGGGGCACCCGGCTGATTGAGACCACCAGTCTATTAGAGCAGAGGGGAAATTAGGCACGGCAAAGGGGCATTTGCATGGCTTTGTGAGAGCACAGGTGAGGATATGTGAGGGATGCCTGTTAAGACAGCATCCCCATCTGAAGGGGATTGCATCTCTTCAGCTCTGCTAATTCTTGTGTGTGAAATCTCTTAATCTCAGTGTTGTTCTTTTAGTTTTTCCAGAGAAGCCAGAAATCTGATATTTTACATGAAATGGCTTAATTCTTAAAAAACATTTTTTTTTAAACGTTTATTTATTTTTGAGAGACAGAGAGAGAGCATGAGCGGGAAAGAAGTAGAGAGAGAGGGAGACACAGAATCTGAAACAGGCTCCAGGCTCTGAGCTGTCAGCACAGGGCCTGACGTGGGGCTCGAACTCACGAACTGTGACATCGTGACCTGAGCCGAAGTCAGACACTTAACCGACTGAGTCACCTAGGCACCCCTGAAATTGCTTAATTCTTAAAAAAAAATTTGTGTCAAATATAATACATTTGTGGCCTGAATAATGTCTACAGGCCACCAGTCAGCAACTCCCAGTCTATGTTCTTCCTCTCCATGTGCTCCATTTCCAACAAAAGCTTCTAGAAATCTGTAGCCATGCCCAGCAGGGAAGACAGTATGGGGTATAAGGCAAATAAGAAAGAGGACAGGTCAGGAAGACATGCCACTCCATCCAGTGCTCACTTCAGCAGTATCGGGGAGATGGATTCCCTTTTTACAAAAAGGACACAGAAGGGGAAGGCCCTTGGTCT
This sequence comes from Panthera tigris, assembly GCF_018350195.1. Classification (NCBI taxonomy): domain Eukaryota; kingdom Metazoa; phylum Chordata; class Mammalia; order Carnivora; family Felidae; genus Panthera; species Panthera tigris. Next base: position 130,005,801 of record NC_056668.1, on the reverse strand, counting down.
GACAGCTCTGGTGTGGGAGCAAACGTCAGCATTTTCCTCCTGCCCTGAGACTCAATCGGTAAAAGAGAAACTGATGACTGAGCAGTATTGCTTCCACTTGGTTTGCAGCTCAGAGGAATTGATGAGTTTGGAGCAGGAGCCTTGCTGTCTCTCCAAGGCCCTTCCTCCTGTGGGAGCAGAGTTCTCTCTGGAGAGCGTCCCATGGGGGCATCTGGTATACCACAGCACAATGCCTCAGCTCCACTGCAGTGCAAATCTCTCTGCACAACCTTTGTCTTCTTTGTTCATGAGAAATCAGTATCAAATAGGACTCCAGTGTTTACACGGGAAGCTTTCAGCTCCCCAATACTCTAAGCCAGAGTGCTTCTCCTTCAGGACTTCTCTGTATCTCTCTGCCACACAAGCCTGGTGCTCAGAGACTTGGCCTAAGGGACTCTGCAGAAGTCCTCGTCATGGACTTTCACAGTTGGCACTGTGATCAATAGGATCTTTCTATAGAGGACACCTGCGTAGATAGGTTCCGAGACAGTGGAGATCAACTTCCTGAGTGTCTTCTCAGTTTCTGACCATACCTACAGGAAGCTCAACAATGGGACTCTTCCTGTGCCCCTCTGGGAAGACTCATCCAGAATACCAGGAGATTGTTTCATCGAAAGATAGGCTCCAAGGGGCTAATTTCACTAGTTCTGAAGACCATTTCTGAGTTTTGGGGCTCTACTTACATATTTTTATCAAGGGCCAAAAGAGTGAATTCCTATGAGGGAAACCGAAGTTATTCTTTTTACACCAGAGGATCTATACTCACTCACCGTGTACTCTGGGGGTATCCTGGCACCGAACCCAAAGGCCGGGAACATTTTGTCACTGGAAAAAAAAATAAGTTGCTTCATTTGTTCACCCAATGAGGAAGAAAAACATGAACCTGTGTTACCTTGCTGGGACATTTTACTCTGCCAAATGCTGACTCATGCTCTTGATTATCTGTGGTAACAGGGGATAGTGGCAGCGTGGATAATTAAAATCAAGAAGGAATCCCAAAGTTCATTACAGTCATTAGTCTGCAATTTCTTCCCATAACTTTTTGCTAGATTTGATACTGACGAATAATGGTCCAGGATTTCCTCACCTCCCCAAGCCTACTTTTCTGTCTTTGAAAAGTGATCATGAATTAGGTAACTCCAATTGTTGACTGTGTTAGGGTTTTTCATATATATAATCTTATAAAATCTTTCTAGGGAGAGATCATTATTCTCATTTTACAGGTGGGGAAATGTCTTGGGAGGTAAAGTGACTTGTTCAAGATCAGGCTGCTGGTTAGAGCCAGGGTTCAAATCCAGACAAGTCTAAGCCAAAAGGGGATATTTAAAAGTAACAGGAAGCTTAGAAGGCTCTAATTGACAGAGCTTGGTTCCATCTACAGGACTCATTTTGCCCATTATTTTATTTCATACAAACAAGGATAAATTATTTACATGTCTTTTCATGTCTTCTGAATGCAAAGGGATGCTGTTTTTTGGTATTAATACCTTTACATCTGCCACTGCCTCTCTGTCCCAAAATGCCCCTTGCCCCTCTCTTCAGCATAATACTTGCCACAGAATGTGTGCTCCATAAATATTTAATGAAAAGATAGCCCATGAATTGAATCATGGCTTGGTTTCTCTTAGGCATATTGAAATTTCTCTCTTTAATTTATTCATTCACATATGTTATACCTTACCTCGTACTTTACTGTACTAGAGGTGAAATGATGGGGAGAAGAATTAACCTTAACTGGCACATCCAATCTGCCGGGTATGATGCTAGGCAATGTACATGTTTAATTCTTATACTACCCTTGAATTTCCACCTACTTATTATTCCTATTTACAGATGAATAAACCGAGTCTCAGAAAGGCTAAGAAAGTGGCCTAAGGTGTTTACCAGGGAGGATCGTGTGATTCTAAAGCCCGTGCCTTTTCTGTTGTCTCATTATACTTTAATGATTATATATAGCATTAAATGTGATTTCCTTCTGGCACTTCCTTCTGGCACTAACTGATCCCCTGACCAGACAACAGGTAAGACTCTCTTTAGGCAAATTTTGTGGGGTTCTGGAGTATTGCTCTCAGCAGAGGAATGTTCTTCTCATGCCATCTACCTTTTACTTTTCCATTAAATATACCACCGAGATTTGTTCTTGGAACAATTCCTACATTTCTCAGTTCTTTGCAGAGTTAGTCAAGGAGAAAAGGAAACTCATTAGGGCTCACTGTCCCTGAATGGCTCTGTCAATAAGAGGGGACACCCCCCTCCCCACAAGGCTGACAGAGAAGTCAAAGTACCAAAGCCAGATCTTCACCCACCACCAACTGACAGATTTAGAGGTCATTAGTAGCCAATGATGGCTTTGATAAAACTTCACCAAAATGAGCCAATTTGAGCAAGGATATATGAGGAAGCCAGCATTCTTTGAAATTAGTCAAATTCTCCAGAAAATCACCAGCTCTCCCTTTTCCTCACTGTTGTGTAGATATGGGCTTTGTGGGGCACTGCATCTAGCAGGTAGCAGAAAAGGTATTAATACTGATAAATAGAAAAACACAACAGCTTATAAAGGATTAGCCACAGCTCTGAGAACAAAATACTTCTGGTCCTTGGAAATACTGAAATACTTTGCCACAGTAATTCCACGCCCCCCCCCCCCCCCCCCCCCCCACTTAACCAAGACAAGGGCAGGCAGCTGTGAGAGGGAATCTATGAGGGAGATTTCAGAGGCCCTTTCAGGGTAACTAGGTATGGAAGAAAACTTTCTGGGTTGGAGAAGGGGTCCTGGTTCTTCCAACCCAGAGATAGCTCCGAAAAGTCAAAACAGAAACCTAGAAGGTTCCATACCTTTTATTTTTTTCTTTGAGGAGTTCGGGAAGGGTGAGATCTAATATTCCATCCATTTCTAATCACCAAACCAATGTTCCAGCCTTAAGGATATTCTTTTTATACCTTCCAAGCCACCCTGGGGATTTGAGGTTTGCTGAGCATGATGCACTGTTATGTAATTGAGTTTTAAGAGCAGGGAGGCAGGGAAAATGCCTCACTTACAAGAGGAATAATTAATAACCCAGGAGGGCATCAATTCTCTGAAGTTAGCCACCACGAAGTCTCTAACTAACAAACATACCAAAGAAAAACTTTCAAGCACAAGCACAATAGATTTACACTTCCATTCTTCCTGATTAAAAAATAAAACTAGTCAGAGAGGAGTCTTATGCAAGAGGCAAGAGAAGGCAGGTTGAGCACACAAGCAAGCATCCATATGCCAGCACTTCAAAGAACTTGAGATTGGAGTAAAGGGCACTCAGCACTGAGTAAAGGGGCCACTCTGCAACTACTAGGAACATGATTGGTGGAATCTGTGAACTTGGAAAACTCACGAGCATGTTACCACATTGCTAATGGCAAGATTTCTTACTACCGGAATAGAACAGCATAAAATACAATAAAAGAGCCCATGGTCTTCAGTGGTAATGAGCATGGAGTCCTGAACTTCTTAGGGAATGACTGATGGTTAAAGGATCTCCAGATGGAAGATTTATTTTCAAACACCATTTTAACCCTCCAGTTAGGGAAGACTTTGAGACAAAGCAAGAGAGTAATAAAAATAAAGACAAATGACCTCATCCATAAGGAAACAGAGACTGACTCAAGGCAAACTGGCATTTCAGAACACCTAGACAATTAAGACAGTGGTCTTAACACTGGGGTACATGGAAATGCAATGCCCTTCTGGGGATAGTAGGGCATGATTTTATTTATTTATTTTTTAAGGAAATCAGTATTCAGTTCCTCTGCTCCTATGTAGTCTCTGCTGAAATTGATCTTCTGGGAACAGGTGTAATAGAAAGACCTGCTCTCCATTCACACCTTCCCTTTCACAATTATCCTTCTCCTTACCCATTATGAATCTTAACCACAATGGTGCATTGTTCCTTAGTGTAAAAACTCTGCAGGAGAAAATAAGGGAATGAGGAAACAAATCCTTTTGCAAGTCGGGCAGTTGCCAATTTTTGCTTTAAAAAGTTGTAGGAAGTGCTTATATCAGCTGGTAGATCATTAAAAATACATTGTGGTGATAAACCATTATGTGATTTTTTTCATGTATAACTTAGAGTTGAAAGAAATGAGTAAAACTGCTAGTCAAACTCTTTCCATTACCATGTACTTATTTATAAGAACAGGTTTTCTTAGTATTTATATTGGTAAAAAAAATTGGAATAGGACTGAAAGTAGACTCTTCCGTTTTACTAATGGATAGCATTCATCTACAAATTGTAAACTAATTAGGGAAAACCCCTCACTATTTGTTTCATTAAAAGTTTTCATTTTTTATGGGCAATAATTAAATACTGAAATTTCCAATACATTTGTTCTTTTGGTCAATTATGCACTAATAATGATTGTAATAAAAACTCAAACAGAAGATTTTAAAAAATATTTTAAACCTTTTCAACACAGAACATTTTAGAAACTAGATATTTTAAAATTTATATTTGTATTTTTATTATAGAAATGTATGATACAGTGACCAATAAAAGAATTTTGAACCCAAATTTTAATGATACATTAGGATGAAATTCTATGGGGGAGGGGAGTGAAAATACAAGTTCATGAAAAAAATAAATAATTAAAATTCTCAACTCCAACTAAAGAGCTTGTTCATGCATTTTTAAAATGGATGATGGATCATATAGCTATGGCATTTACATTCTACTGGATGCATTCACAAGAGTTATGTAAGAGTTTTATTTTTAAATGTTCATATTTACAATACACTAGAATTTCCATTCTTTGCCATTATTTAAACTCATAATGGAAAACATTAGATGTCAATGTAAATGTAAAAATGTGTGAGGTTACACATTTTTATAAAATCATTTTTAGGGGTACATGCTCAAAACCAAAAATTAAAGTCATTGGTCCAAAATGTCCTTCAGATCTGACACCATAATCCTTTTTCCTTTTGTGTTCAGTTTATTTTTAAACCTAATTAAGAGTGTCAAAGATAATAGCCTCTATCGTTTGCTGAGTATAACAGGCCGAACATGTGCTAGCTAGCCACTGTACATCTAACCCTTACAACTGCTCCTCAAGGAAAGTTAGAGAAAACTTCCACTTGAAATCAATGACACCAAGGCACATGGAACGCACACCTCAGAACAGAGGTAGCTGAGCTGGGGTCTGAACCCAGGGTCTATTTGTCGCTGGGACCCCATGCTCTTTCTACCACTCCCGTTGACTCTGCCCTTTGTAGGAGGCTGGTTGGGTCTAACGATTCAGAATAATAAAGATAAGTCCATCCGTGTTCTAATAACAACTGAATTTCCCAGAACTTACCATCCTCAGAAGGCCTTCCTTGACTACCTCTTCTCCCACAAAGGAGAAAGTCAATCCTTCTCTTTTTATGCAGTCCTCGTCTACAGTCAGCTGCCCTGACCAAGCTGGGCTGCGATTTATTTACAAGCCCTTTTCTCCCTGAGACTGTGAACCAGCTGGGGGGAAATTATGCTTTGTTAATTTATCTCTGTCCTTACAACACCATGTAAGGTACCTGGCAGCCAATAGGTGCTGCTTGGTCCTTAGCCATTCCATCTGACCCATTCTCTCCCAATTTAACGCTGGGTCTCAACTTGGGACGCCCACTAGAATTAAAAATCCCGATTCCCCAGGATGTACACCAGACTAATAAACCTCTGGAGTGGGGCCCAGGTATCAGCATATTTTAAGACTGCCCAAATGATTCCAATGTGCAGCCAAGGCTGAAAACCACTGACTGGTGTTGGTAGAGTAGAAAAGGTAGAACTGTGACATGAACCTGTCTTTGGATTCTAAACCCAGTACCTGTCAGATTGGGTATCAGTTCTAACTTTGCCTCCTAGCACACCATGGAGGAAGACTCCTGCCTCAGGTGCTGAAACCTCCACCTTATGCTGGGGTGGTCGCATCCATAAAATGGCAGTCTGTGCTTCCAAGCACTGTATTCAGTATCTATACTCTGTCGATAGCAGACAGACCAGCCTTTTATTGGAGGGCATTCCAGGTGGTCAGAGATCCATATCTCTGCTGGGCCCACAGAATGGATGTCACTTGGTCTTGAGCAGCCTGACCAGGATGTTCATAGGAGCTGGACAAGTGCTACAACCAACAGGGAATATATGAGCTTGTGTGTGTGTGTGTGTGTGTGTGTGTGTGTGTACACATACATGTGTGCATGCTTGGCGACTCAAAGGGGAGGGAATGGGCAGTGTTCTCTCTTTCAGAGGCATAGAGACAGAGTGAGCTGGCAGGACTGTCTTCTGGCCTTAGGACCAGAAATTTGTGGAGAAGCTTCCCCTTCAAGGCACCCTGAGAAGGGCTTTATGCGTCTCCCAAGCTGTTCTACTTCATTGATCACCTCATAATGACCCCTTAGCAATGACTGTACAAGGCAGAAAGAAAACCCTTGGCTGTCAGAGGCTGGGAGCAATTTCTAAGGCTCATGGGGATTAAAAACCTCTCTGTCTCTGCAGGAGGGGGAACGACGCCTTCTGTCAGTTTTTATTCAAGTGTTTCTTTTGAACATCAACCTCAGTGACTTTGATGTGAGAATAAATTAATTCCAAAGCCCCAACTTGAAATTTCCTGACTCTGCCTGTCTATTGTCTATCCACCCACGCAAAGGAGAAACTGCAGAACCTTGTCAGTTTTCAAGTGAGCGGCTTGCATTACACATTCTTCCAGGGAGTCTCTCAAAAGAGCTCCTGGGCTTTTCAGTTCTTTTCTTCCTTAGGCATTTGCCCCTTTTAATGCTGAGCTGCCTTCTTTATATGTATACGTATATGTATATATGTACATATATACGTATACATATACGTATACATGTATAGTTCCACTGAACTGCGGAAACCTGATTTTCCTGGTCAGATGGGCTGATAACTTCATTATTTTCCTTTAAAAATTTTAAAAAGAATCATTTACAGTAATTCTTTATGTAACCCCTAAGGTATAATACCTTACTTTTATGTTGAATCTGTATTTTTGAGTGAATACTAAATGCTCTCCAGGCTTTGCCTGGCTTTTACATTATAAGAGGATAATAGCTCTAAAAGATGTATGGGTCACTTGGATTGTATCTGCATCCTGCATGTGAAGTAACCAGGAAACAGGAAGTTCAGCAGTTTGTTCCAGATCATCCTGTAAATCTGCTGCAGGACCGTAGCCAAGGCTCTGGGCATTGGCATCTTAGTTTCTGGTCAAACCACCAATTTTCTCTTTGGAATTCGTTATTATACTGCCTTCTCCCCTAGAGTCTGAGTCAATTTTATTATTAAGCAGCATGTATTTATAGTATTGTATCGAATGCTTTACCTACTTTATCTCTTTTATGAGCATTTCATGATTTAAAATTATTAAGAATCCTGAAGATACATCCTCTCCCTTCTTTCTTGCCTCTTATGTATATACTAAATCATGCACTAAATCATTCATGTGCATGTTAGGAAAAAATGACTGTTTTGGTATCTTGGGTATGTCTGGAGAAGTTTCTGGCAGTGGGGAGGCAATTTGTTAATTTTTTCTCTCCTTGGTAGAACTCTCCATATGATATATACCCTCTCTAGGAATACTCCCTGTATTTGGGCCAAAAGAAATCAGAGCTGAAATTCAAGTTGTCTTCATAGTCGATACCTCGGTTAAGTATAAGAAGTATCACTTTAACAAAGTAATTTAAAATGCTATTGCCCTCTGTTCTAACTGTATAAGAGGGCAAGTGTCAGCAAAGGCCTGAGTGTTTAAGGCTGTGTGATTTTACTGGATCTGTTTATTCATTCCCCAACTGCCCTCACACCCAGTTGAGTTATTGAAAATAACCAAGCCGAATGCAGAGATTCACCAGCAGGAGGACACAGATGAGATTTTTCCTATCCCTCTCCTGTTGGTTTCTCTGCACATTCTGGTCACTAGATTGTCTCATCCCCTGTGGTGCCTGGGGCAAGGGGTTTTTAATATACCTACCACTGGTTATGACACTAGAAAGAACAGAAATCATGCTGTCCCATAAAATTTCTCTGAAACTAGAGGACAGAGTCGCTTTCTTTATTTTCCTGATTTAAAGGCTCACTTGGTTGCTTCTTATTACTAACTAGCCTTGTTTTACAAACACACTAATGACTCAACTGAGATGTATCCATATTTATATTTATATTCATTCTACCTCAAAGAACCTTCTTGAACATGTGAACAACTTCACCTCAACCTGGAAATACTGGAAAGGCAAAATAAATTCAGTTTAATGTAATTTATGTAAATCACAATTCTCTTGGTGGGAAAGGTCAATATTTACCATCAAGGAAAAATAACTGTAGTACCAATCTGATCTCAAAATCATGTTATCTATATACACACAAGCAAACACACACATACACACACACTTCTGTGGATGGGCACACACATGTGCACGTGGGAAGACACACACCCTCTACTAATGTTACCAATAGCTCTGAAGTCAGTGAAACAGAGTGATTAGGAGCTTAAACAGTAGGAGGAAATAGATCTCAGTTCAAATCCTGCCTCAGGCTGAGTGACAGTGCACAGCTTAACCTCCCTGCCCAGCTTTATTTCCTCTTCTGTTAAACAATACCTACAACATAAGGTATAATGTGAGGGTTAGATTCAAAAATGTCCAATAAACCAGTGCTTCTCAAACTCCAAAGTGCACACAAATCATCTGGGAATCTTGTTAACATGCAGATTCTGATTCAACAGGTCTGGAGTGGGGCTCGGGATTCTAAGTTCCCAGGTGGTGCTATGCTGCTTAGTCCACGGCCCAAACTTTGAGTAGCAAGACCCATTCCGAAACTTAACAAGATAGAAAGTAGTTTTGCAAGCCACATAAGAAAGCTGAGAAAGGATATTTTGGTTTTGGTGACCCAGGTGAGCATGGCATGAACTCAGTTTCTCTAGGTGTAGAGAGGATAAAATTTGGGGGTCAAGGTTCTATTCTGTGGCTTCCTGAGCCCAGTATGGGTAACTGCTGACTGCACGTCTGTTTTCCTGCCAAGGATCATCCAGGGACCATCAGAACCCACAGAGAGATGATAAGACCTGGGAAGACCGGGGGTCTTGTACCTGTCATAGTCTTGGCAAATCTCGCCCACAGCCACCAAGGCTTTCAGGTACTCGTTGGGTTGGTAAGGGTGGATGTAGTGCAGGGAACAGCTGTTCCTGGGGTCCCCATTTGAGGCAGTGAAATCTATAGCTACCTGGAAGAGAAAATAGGAGAATGGGTAGGTTTAAAGTGAATGCATCTGGTAGGAATTGTGATCAGCCACACAAAAGACATGGCCAGGGATGGGAAAAGCAGCACATCACGTACCCTGCCAAGAAGGAAAGTGAGAGAAGTTATTAATCTGGTTGAGGCCATTTCTGTAGTCTTCCATTTTCCTCTCCTCCAATCCCAAAACAGAACTTGAGATTGACACGGGGGTCAGAAAGCCCAGCCACCGCTGATCCACGTTGCCAGGCAGCAAGAGGAAGGATGGAATATCTGCCCCTCAGTTCATAATTCACTAAGAAAAGAGTCCTGTGCTCTTCAGGCAGGACAATTCTGTTCGTGAGACAGAGGTAAAATCCCTTAAAACTACATTCTGTGTTAAAGATGTGGTCTATAGAAGAATGCCATTGTCATACTCTCGTGTGCAGCCAGTTGCAGAGAGATGTGTTGAAGTGGTTATAATGAATTTTCTGCAAGAAGCAGCTTTGAGTGAGGCATTCAGCGAGAAGTCCTGCCTATACCAGAGAAGAAGCTGAATGCTATGGCATAGTCGGTGGGAAGCAGAAAAGGGAATCCTCTGCCTTGTCACCAAGGAGATATTATCTTTGAACTTCTGAGATTTTTTCTGACCCCTGGCATCATTATCTAAATAAAAGTTGACCCACTTAACACTCTTAACATCAACAAACAACAAAAGGCTCAAGCCTGGAGAGTGCTAAACTGAGAAGAAACATTTCTTCTGGTTTCTAGCATCATTATCATTTAAATAAAAGTTAGCCCAGCAAACACCTCTCAAAAAAACCAAACAAACCAACAAACCAACCAACCAACCAACCAACCAACCAACAAAAAAACTTTAGCTTGGTGGGGAGTAGAGAGAAAGGATGGGGGAATTAAAACAAAAGGAGTTGTAGTAAAAGACAGAGATGTTCCTGTTGTGTCTTCCCGTTCTCTTCAGGGCTCAGCTGAATCCACTTACTAATGACAGAGAGGCTTTATTTTCTCTTATAATCTTGCAGATGGGAAATGCTACATGCATATTATTTGACAACATTCCATTATGACAAATAATTGGAATATCCCATTGGGTTTATTTAGGGTGGATGTTATTTCTGGAAGGACAGAGAAAAGGTGCTTTGTGTTCTGTTTCTGCTTCTGAGAGATCAGCCTATAAGACTAAGGTTGATAGGGGAAAATGTCAGCCACACCTTATACTGTAATGCTGCAATCCAATCCACATGACTAGAAGAAGAAAAGCAATAGGCTACCAGGAGTTCACTTACACTCCCCCCCCTTTTTTTTCATGAAGTTATTTCTTATCATCACTGATTTTGTTTCTCCTTTTCTTCTTCACCTCTCCCAGGATTATGTTGAAAAGAAATTTAAGCAGGATGCAAATTCTATTTTTGGAATAACCAGATGTTTTCAACAAGGGAGTACCAGCTGATAAGATGCTAATACTAATAATGTTTCAAAAGGAAAGGTCACGTGGAGAAAAACTGCAAGGTGCTTTCCTACCCCTGAGATGCTCTTACTTTAGATAACAAAGGGGAGAGGACTAGCCCTTGTTAAAACCCTACTTTGTGTCAGACACTGCGTTATCTGCTTTCCAGGTATTATGTTATTTTATTTTCATCAAAGAACTCTGGAAGGCAGAGATTGTTATTCCTTTTCATTGATGAAGACCCTGAGGCCCACAGGTGATGAAATTTCCTGGTGATGGAACTGGGTTCAAACCCCAGTCTATACGGCTCCAAAGGCTTTTCCTCCATTATGCCACTATATACCCCAAAGGAAACACAAGGCTGTGGCTAACATGCCAAGTTGTCACATGGGTATGTTTATGACTATAAAGAATGGAGAGGGGCGCCTGGGTGGCTCGGTCAGTTAAGCATCCGACTTCGGCTTAGGTCATGATCTCACGGTCTGTGAGTTCAAGCCCCGCGTCGGGCTCTGTGCTGACAGCTCAGAGCCTGGAGCCCGTTTCAGATTCTGTATCTCCCTCTCTCTCTGCCCCTCCCCTGTTCATGCTCTGTCTCTCTGTCTCAAAAATAAATAAACGTTAAAAAAAAAAAAAAGAATGGAGAGGATTTAGCCTGGAAGTAGGGACACTAGCTACAAGGCAGCTAGAGTAATTTAGGAGAGAATGGCCTTGAATGAACAGCTGTTTATAATCAAAACAGCTGTAAAATGTAGAAATAGGGCAATTAATGTGTGTGTGTGTGTGTGTGTGTGTGTGTGTGTGTGTGTGTGTGTGTGTGTTTATGATGTTCTTCATCAAGGATCACCACAATACTTTACCTATGCCTCTTGAGGCTGCAGTTGAAAATTGTCCTGTGTGTTGATTACGTGACTGAGAGTTAAGGGTATTTCATAATGAGAAAAACATGCTGGTGTCTTGATATAAAACCAGAGAGTAAAATCAGGTCATATAAACACCAGAGGGAGAAAACATCCATAAAGAAAAATGACAGCTCAAGAAACTCAAATGTCCCTCTTATCCTCCCCAGGCATGGGCAAGATCCTCCAAGTATGCAGGCACCAAGTGGCAGCATGCAAGCCCAGATCTAACACCCGAATGGGTATGTTGTGTTATGGGGAGAAGCGTGTATAATGTCTGGGTGAACATACACAGATTTTGGCAACAATACACTTTAAAATAAAGCCACACATCATAGGGTTGGGACCAAGGGAAGGTAAGACTGGTGACGAGGGTGTCAATTCAAGAAGGACTTCATTCCCAGCTGACCCTACATTTGCACAATCTTGAGAGTGATTGCCTCTTTTTAAATTTTGCATTGTAGGCGCCTCTCTACTCTCCTGCTTCTTCATTCTGGCCCTATTTTGTCATTTCATTTCTATCAACTCTTCATCCCCAGGCTTGGAATAATTCTGTTATGCCTAACAAACTAGTGTGGGGCAGAGGTGATGGTGAGAAGGGGATTGTGACCAGAGATATTAAGGATAGAAAATGAACAGGATTTGGTGACCGACTGATGCCAGTTAGAGAAAGGGAGTAGCCACATTTCTTTGGAAATGGAAACGACATCTAGAGGAAAATGGAACCACCTAAAGATCACTGTTAGAAGGTTGGTGTTGGGCTGCCTGCTCTTGGTGGTGCTGTTTAGACATACAAACAAGCCTGATGGAAATTTTAATTTTTTTTTTTCTGTAGGCAGACCTTTGCAGGAGGTGGGGGCAGGGCTCCACTTTTCCCATGGGGATGGCCCCAGTATCTGTGACAACCACAGAGGCCATTCTAGCTCTGGAGACTCTGATAGAGCTTTGGGAAAAGGTATGAACTTAAAAATTACCTGGTGAAAAAGGAAATAAATCAATGATCCTTACCACCCACCCCTTTCTATAGTTCCCATTCTTCATAACAAAAATATTTTATCATTGACGAGAAAGCAATGGACAGTCTTAAGTACACAGCAGCTGAAAGATTTGTTTCCCTGGCAAGTGATGGTTTCTAAAGTCGCCCTGATGAAGCTGGAGATAAAATATCTTCAGGAGGTGGCCTTCTACCAAGAATTCTCTGTGCTCTTTAAGTTAGCATTAGTGGAAGGAGAACAGAGTGAAAGGTTAGATTTATTTTAAAAAGCAACAGGGAGGCAGTGAAAGACGGGATTAAGTTGAGAAATAAAAGCAAGGAAATGACTGAAAAATGCCAGTTTGTGGAGGTGGCTGCTGACGCCTGCTTCCTGAATGCTGGTGAGCTTGCAGAGCGGCTACGTTTTCATTTTCTGATATGAAGCATTTACGAAAGCCTGTGGTTCTGGTATGTGCTCCAATCTTCCCAGCAGGCGGTCCAAGAATAGGCACCCGCCCGTTGCTCTCCCCTTCTGCCCAGGAGGCCTCGCTCATCATTAGGCAGAGCTGTGGAGCAGCTTTGCAAGACCTTGTAAAGTAGGAATGTGAAATTTTCCCTCCATTGCCACCAAGTCCCCAGTGCAGAGCTGCTTCCTGGAAAAGGCTGGAAGCCAGTGATGAGCATCTATCATTGGACATTTTTAGCTTCTACACAAAACAAGCCCACTCCTCAGATTCCCTTCTCTGCCTGTGACAAACAAGCCATTTGAAACCTCTTGGGTGTTTTCTAAGCGAAGCTGCTGGGAACCAACCTCTGGTTAGTTGCCTAATCTCTCTGCAATCAACGTGCAGTCAACCTCTGCCATATCGTCTGCTGGGGCAAGAGATTTGTTTTTTGCTTGTTTGTCTTATATTTGTATACAATTTGGATCTGTAACAATAAGCCTTGTAGGTGGAGATACCGTTCAGTCTGAACCATTTCTTAATTGACAGATTAAACTCTTGTGCTTTTCGACCTCCTCAAAGCGCCACTGTGGGCAAAGAAATAGGAACCTAGACCTGATGGAAAGGACTCCTGAGGTCACCCCATTCATTTCCTGCAGACTGCAAAGCATTCCCCTCTTCAACCAGGGCTCATTCTCTTTTCTCAGAGGTCTATACCAGAGTCCGCCAGTGTTTAGTCTGGGATATAAAGATGTAAAACTTAAACTGGGACACAGTGTGGACATGTGTTAGTGTTGGAAAGATTTCCTGAGAAATAGGAATAGCTGGCCACCTTGTAATACGTGTTCTTTTTCTTTAGGCTGAAGGTTAATATGGGAGGAGCCACATTCAGCTTATTATAGCAATATTATATTGCCAAAATGTAGACTACAAAATCAGAGATAAAGGAAAGCAACATCATCCTTAATGTTAAAAAATTAGAAATAATAAAAATGGCCATCTGAAAATATGAAAAAATACATTTTTGAGGGTCACCTGGACCACTTGAGAATCTGATACAAGATTTATATCCAGTCTCCCAAAAATGCACATACCTAATTCTGCACACAATTTAGGGAGATCAAGGATGCTGCCGAGGACAATCCTCGTTCCTCAAGGATTCCACTGGCAAGCAAGTTATGTTTTGTTTTTCTTTTCCTTTCTAGATTTTATCTCTCTCTCTACATATATATAAATATATAAACATTTTACCTGGTTGTAACCATAGGGTGGCTCTGCTTTACATTCCTTTTTTTCACTTAATGTTATGGCATAAACATGTCCTTATGTTATCATCAATCATTATAATCATTTAAAATGACTTTATCATAGGGCACTTGTACCCCAATGTTTATAGCAGCACTTTCAACAATAGCCAAATTATGGAAAGAGCCTAAATGTCCATCAATTGATGAATGGATAAAGAAATTGTGGTTTATATACACAATGGAATACTACTTGGCAATGAGAAACAATGAAATATGGCCTTTTGTAGCAACGTGGATGGAACTGGAGAGTGTTATGCTAACTGAAATAAGTCATACAGAGAAAGACAGATACCATATGTTTTCACTCCTATGAGGATCCTGAGAAACTTAACAGAAGACCAAGGCAGAGGGGAAGGAAAAAAAAAGTTAGAGAGGGAGGGAGCCAAACCATAAGAGACTCTTAAAAACTGAGAATAAACTGAGGGTTGATGGGGGATGGGAGGGAGGGAAAGTGGGCGATGGGCATTGAGGAGGGCACCTGTTGGGATGAGCACTGGGTGTTGTATGGAAACTAATTTGACAATAAATTTCATATTTAAGAAAAAATAAATAAAATGACTTTATCATAATCCACCTAAATGAGTGCTGTACTTTACATACAGCTTATCCCTGAAAATCTGTTTTACAAAGTGCATCTTTATGCATTTGGGAAAGCAATAACTTTCAAAGGAAATGGTGAACTCTTCTACCATTTTCTTTCCAAACACCTTATGGTGCCTGTCTCTTCTGTGCTGTCTATAATTTTGTGTTTTGTGTGTGAAATTCTAGTATCTAATTTTATTTTTGGCTGCTTTGCCATGTGCCAAACACAGTGAACTCCTCCTGCCGCTCCCACCCCTGCCCCCTAGTCTGTTCCATCTCCATTCACCTCCTCCAAGTCTGCCCTCTGACGGTTGCCCTCCAGGTCTTATGACCTGAGGATTTGCATGAGGAGATGGAATGTCCTCAAGGGCGCCCTTGACCTCCTGAAATTGCATGCAAAATCGGGTGTGTGCATTTTCCAGGGAGAGGATATGGATTGTGTATCAGATTCTCAAGTGGTGCCGCTGACCAAAAAAGAATCATTGACTAGGGCTCTTTTTGGCATTGTTAATCTCGTTCACTCCACTGAGGCTTCTCCTCTGCTTATGGTCAGATTCTAGCCTGAAACCTCCCCTATTTTGATACTCAAGTTGCTATCATCCTTTTCCCCTCTTGCCCCATCTTGCCAAACTTTTTTTTTTTATATGAAATTTATTGTCAAAGTGGTTTCCATACAACACCCAGTGCTCATCCCAACAGGTGCCCTCCTCAATGCCCATCGCCCACCTTCCCCTCCCTCCCACCCCCCATCAACCCTCAGTTTATCCTCAGTTTTTTAAGAGTCTCTTATGGTTTGGCTCCCTCCCTCTCTAACTTTTTTCCCCCTCCCCCATGGTCTTAAGTTTCTCAGGATCCACATCAGAGTGAAAACATATGGTTATAGCAGCGCTTTCAACAATAGCCAAGTTATGGAAAGAGCCTAAATGTCCATCATCTGATGAATGGATAAAGAAATTGTGGTTTATATACACAATGGAATACTACTTGGCAATGAGAAAGAATGAAATATGGCCTTTTGTTGCCAACCTTCTTGAATGAACAGTTCTTTTACCTTCTGTTTAGACCTTAACTTCTGGGTCTCCCTGTCTCATACTGCTGAAATTGCTCTTTCAAAAGGTGATATGTGTCTCTTCATCACATGATCCAGTTTTTTATTCTTCACCTTCTTGCATATGGGATTATTGCCCTTGATCTTTTAATATTTTCTTTCTGGTCATTTGGGTTACTGCCCCGTCCTGGACCTTTTCCTCTGGCATTTCTCCTCCTATGGGTTTCCCTTCTTCTCCTTGCTGCCTGACGGAGATCTTCTATAATTCCCTGAGACGCCTTTTCTCTTTTCTTCTCTCTGGCCATCTCATCCAGACCCATATGTCTGCAGCTTCTACTTCTTTCCTGAAACCTAGGACCATATTTATAAGTGCCATCTCGACACTGAGAGGCCTGAAAGTACCTCCATCATGTCCAAAATAAAATCCATCATCTCGTCGGCGGCTCCTCTTGATTTCCATATTGCCGTGAATAGGATCACCATGCTTTGTCAGTCAGGCACAAAAGATCTGAGTCCTCTGGACTCATCATCCTCCCTTGCCTTCTGTCTCTTCATTGAATCAATCATAGGCCAAGGCTTATGGGACTCTCTTTCCACAGTGCCTCTCTTAACTGCTGTCCTGCTAATTTAGCCTCTTCTTACTTGTCCTCAGGATGGTTAATCTCTTCTTGCTTCATCTCTTTATTTATTTATTTTTGACAGAGAGAGAAAGAGAGAGAGAGACAGAGAGAGAGAGAGAGAGCATGCACAAGGGGGGGAAGAGCAGAGAGACAGAGAGAGGGAGACAGAATCCGAAACAGGTTCCAGGCTCCGAGCTGTAAGTACAGAGCTGGACTGGGGCCAAACACACAAACTGCGAGATCATGACCTCAGCCAAAGTGGAAGTCAGCCGCTTAACTGACTGAGCCACCTAGGCACCCCTCTGCTTGCGTCTCTTTCATAATTTCCTCACCACCTTCAATGCCTTCCACCAAACACTCCCAGATTTGGTTCCCTAAAGCATGTGCCCAGCTTCTTCAATGTCCTGCTCAAGATTCTTCTGAACATTCCCTTATCCACCATATACTTCAAAATTAAAAGCCCTTCAAATTCTTTTTTAAAAAACTTTATTCATTTATTTTGAGAGCGAGAGTGCAAGCAAGGTAGAGGGGCAGTGAGAGAGGGAGAGAGAGGATCCCAAGCAGGTTCCGCGTTGTCAATGTAGAGCCTGACACAGGACTCGATCCCACAAACCGTGAGATCATGACCTGAGCTAAAATCAAGAGTCGGCCACTCAACCAACTGAGCCACCCAGGAGCCCTTGCCCTTCAAATTCTTAATCCAAACCACTTCTCCAATACTCCCCTAAATATACCCCGTTTATGCATATTAACCCAAATAAGGTTTTGGTATTTATCATTAGGCTATATGGACGTGTAAACATTTAAGTTCATAGGATGCTTTTTGAAGCCAAAACTAGTATCATACTTATTCATCGGGTTTCTTGTTTTTCCTCATCCTTCCCTCTCCTTTAAGGTTAGGGTTTGATCCATTGTAATTCAATAAAAGTACCTAATACACATCAGCCTGGCACCTGAAGGGGAAGATGCTCTACTTTTGACATTCTTAAGGTAGAGTCAAAAGCACCAGGCATCTGTGGAAAGTGCAAAAGCTTTCTCTCAGCCCCTGTTTATAAAGTGTACTGGTCAGGGTCTTAACGGGAAACAAATGGCCCACTCAGAAGGGATGATCCAGGAGAGCTTAATAAAAGGACAATTCAAAGAGTTTCAGGAAGACTGAAATGCTAAGGGAGGGAGAAGGAACTGGAGCTGAGGAGTAGTGGTATGTACATTAAGGTGGTACCTCCTCAGCTGGGGAGGATCAGCAGGGGTGAGAAAGGAGGGGAGGGCCAGCCTGGGTCAGACAAGCCACGTGGACCCAGGTTATGGAGCTAGGGACCCTGTGGGGATAAACTTCTGGTGTTCATGGGGGCTGGTTCTTTGCAGCACAACTCCAAGGGCAGAGCAAGCCCCTGAAGGTTGAATAGAGTTGTTCGAGTGCATGGAATCTATAGACTCCAAACCAAATCAATAGTGCTCTCCCTTGAAAACCTATAAATAGTTTCCTGAATTGCTCCTTTGCCTAAGACTGTGGGACACTATTTCCAGGAGCTCTCCTATATGACATTGCTGGCTCCTCTACCTCTATGTGTATACATCAGTGCGACAGTGAACCCATAGGACAGCTGGAGTTACATGTGTGTGCTCACGATGAACATGTTTGCTACTTTCTGTACGTGCCAGTATGCATGCAGGAGGGCTGGGTGGGTGTGCCTTAGACTCTAAAGAAATGACCAAATTCTATAATTAACCCATACCTATTCAGGAGTAAGTGAACCATGCCCCAAGTTTAGAGAAGATATAGGCAGACCCTTCTGAGATTAGAGGATAGGCTTCTAGCTAAGGAGAGGTCAGTCTATAAAACTACCACTTTTCTCAACCCCTTGCAGCTCCTTTTAGTCCTATGAGTACTGCCGTCCCCGTCCCAGAAATACACTGGTCCTGTCTACTCTCTTGGGCTTAAACCTGGACAAAAAATTTAAACCCATCTGCCTTGCTTTTCTCACATGACTGATCCAGTCAAGGGAGCTAAACAGGGCTGACCTTCACGAGTACACATCTGCAAGACGGGGAGCAGAAGCTGTTCAGATTGTTGTTCTCTTGTTTGCCATGTTGCTTTCCCATAGGTTTTAGCAGATCTATCCTTGCCATCTGGGATCCTCTTTCTGGAGGTCACATCTGTCCAAACCTGGGAGGGTTTTGAATATTAGGCCACTGAAAGTAAGTTATTCAAGGGCAGATGGATTCATAAGCTTGGCCTACCAGGTACCTTAAAGAGACCCAGCCTACCCACTCAAATCATTGGAGTGTATAAATCCTATGGGTTCACAGATTATATTTAGGAAATGATCCCTGATCTACCCACTGAGTCTAGACACTCTGTTTCTCAACTTTGAAAGCCTAATTCTCCAATCTTTTGGAATTCACCTTTTCATTGCCTGATGAACCATTTGGATGGCTTACTCGTGGCACCGACCCTTGGGCATGGCGTTGGTGCTGGTCTTTGGGCTGCATCTGCCTTGGGTCAGTGGGATTTACCAGAGTGGCTTACTTCCTTCCAATTCCTACTCACCAGGTAATGGGATCTGGCAATATGCCCACTGCCCCATGCCTCATGCAGTTACTGAAAGAATGGGAAGCATGAGGAGGGTTCCCAAACCACCTGAGGTTGAGTGGCATGACTTTTCTGATATGACTTCCTGACAGCCATAGTCACTGGAGAAAACAGAAGTATGAACTCACTTTTAAAAAATTATATCGAAAGAAAAGAAAAAAAAATTATATCATACAATATTTCAGCAATGAGACCTGAAAAAACTGACCAAAGGTTTTAATAAATTTTTGTCTCCACATTCCCACAACCCTCCACCATGCCCCACACCTTGCTCCATGAATATGAACAAATGTGGAAACAACTTACTGTAAACTGGATTTGGCAGCCGCCCATGATGTAGTCCAAGAAAGAATGCATCTTGTGGATCTGCATTGGAGGAGGAGAGGAAATCGTTTTAGTAACAGCATGATCTATTTCCTTATGGAGTGGAAGCTTAGTCTTTGGCATTAGACTGCTAACCTAAAAGAAAGAGCAGAAAGACATCTGTGGGGAAGAGATAGGTCAGTTGATTTTGATTTGATTTCATTTTTTAAAAAATATATATTTTTTAAAAATCTGCATTTATTTGAGAGAGAGCGCGAGAGAGAGACAGAGTGAGAGCAGGGGAGGAACAGAGAAAGAGGGAGACACAGAATCTGAAGCAGGCTCCAGGCTCCGAGTTGTCAGCACAGAGCCCGATGTGGGGCTCGAACCCACAAACTGTGAGATCATGACCTGAGCTGAAGTCGGACGCTTAACCGACTGAGCCACCCAGGCACCCCGATTTTATTTTTTTTAAGTTTATTTATTTTCGAGGGAGACAGAGACAGCATAACTGGGGGTGAGACAGATAGAGAGGGAGAGAGAGAATCCCAAGCAGACTCTGCATCAGCCTACCGTGGGGCTCAAACCCAGGAAACCATGAGATCATGACCTGAGCTGAAACCAAGAGTCAGATGCTTAATTGCTCCAATTTTGATTTTATAAGAGAGAAAGAAAGCAATGCCTAATTCAGATGGCCCTGTGAGGGCTGCAGCTATTCATGCCCTGCTCCCCTCTTTTGGGTCATGCATGCCTCCAGGGAGAGCTAACACTATATTTTCAAGGGACACCACTGTTTCGGAATTAATAAAGTCTCACACTAGGCTTCACTCTTGCTCCCCAGTCTAAGTTCCAGTCCTGGTAACATTCTTAATACCACAAGTAATCTAGGTTGCCTGCTTCAGGATTGCAGTTACCTGAGAAGGCCTTTACTGGCCGTTTCCCATTCATTAGATTCCTGCCATGCCATGATCAGCAATGACTAACTCTAAGTCAGGGACTTAACATCCATAATTTTATTTAGTTCTTAGGACAGCCCTGTAAAGGTGGAGCTATTATTTCTACTGTGCCATTTTTGTGGAGGAGGAAGTTGAGGCTAAGATCACCTACCTAGTAGAAGGTGGAGGTGGGACTCAAATGGTGGCAAATGGACTGCATAGTCCATCCTTTGGACCTCTGTGCTGGAAGTCAGCATAGTCTCTGTTTTTTGCCCAACCATGATTATCAGTGTTCTCATGTGCCATACCAATTTTTGGTCTTCATTTCTGCTTCCTTATGATTCTGCTTCTTGACCGTTGGTGATATTCATCCATTTATTTATTTAACAATAAATTTTTAAATTTTATTTAACAAAGTCCCCACTATGCACTAGATGCTAGGGATATAGTGATGAGAAAAACAGACACGATACCCACAGTCATGAAGTTTGTCATCTGGCCACTTTAACCTGGACAGTGAGTAACTGTGATTTTTGACCCTCAATTTTCAGATTTCATCTGATGCTCAGGGCAGCTTCTCAGAGACTGACCCACAAGATCTCGTGTTGGTGTCTCTAGGTACCACCTCTAGGTGGCACACATCTCTTGGCAGACTATTTTCAGGGCTGGTGTTCACTTGGCCCCCTGAATAGTGCCTGCTCCTGGCTCCCTTTGGCAATGCTTTGCTTGATGGTTGGGACACCCTACTATTGTCTATGTACCCAGGAAATAAGAACTTGGGAACGAGTTGAATAATATTGGCCCCTAAGCACTAAACTGTAAGATCAATTCATGGAGAATCAAAACAGACTTATCACAGGCATCTTAAGGAGACAGACAACCACCGAAGTGGTTCATCCACATCTTTTCTCCTGCTTCCCTGGGCACAGGGATGTTTTGAATGTGCCTGGGATTTGATTTGTATAGATAGGGGAGATGACTAGAGACAACTGCCTTTCAAAGAAGAGTTTATTACCCAGAGTTCCCCAAAGGGTAGGAGGCATGTCATGCCACTCAGGGGCCACATGGGAAAGCACTAGGGTCAGTCAGAAGGCAGAAAGATTGAGAGGAAAGTGTGGGTGGAAGTCTTTATTGTGTTTTATTGTGGGAAGGAATGAGTGGGGTATGGTAAGCAGTTAAACTGGTTTAGGATTGGAGAGTTTGGATACTTTTGGTGACTCTGGGCTATAGGGGTGGTCTCTAATTATGTAAAGCCTGGACCCAGGGAGATATAGGGACAGAGGAATAGTGTGTGTGTGTGTGTGTGTGTGTGTGTGTGTGTGTGTGTGTGTGTAAGCTTGATAAAGGAGGTGGTTGGGGGTATGGGCTCTGGATTGGTTGCTCTGCATATCAAAGGCAGGCTCACAAGCAAGTTGTTGGCTATCTATAGGAATTAGCTAACCCTGGGAGAAGTTCCTACCCAGCCCACAAGGCCCAGAGATGTTAATGCATCAAAAAAGTATAGAAAATAAAAGACATGATTAATACAATGATCCTAGATGGCCAATCTTAATACACTGATTGGTTCAAAGGGTGGGTATATCAGTCTTTCCTCTACTATTGCTCTTGCTATGAAAGGATGTGCTCCCACAGCTCCTGGCAGCCAGGGAGAAGCCAATCTGGGAAAAGGAAGCTGACATACACAGAGAGAAACTAGATGGCATTCAAGTTGTATATGGTGGAGTTAGACATGCATAGATTAAAATCTCAGCTCTTAAACTTACCATGTGTGTGACTAGTTACATGATCTCAGTTGACAGCAGAAATCTCAGCATTATGATACAAGTTAAACAGAATTCATCATAGTTACTCTCACATAGTAAGTACTCAACCAATGCCAGAATTATTTTCAGATGTGATTTAAGAGATTTGATTACTAGCATGTGGGATTTTCTGTGAAGTTAGAGCCCTTCTGGGAGGAATTTCTAGGCCTTCTAATCTTTCTCCATTGCTTTGTTTTCACAATACCCTTTCGGCATGGGTGAGGCACCACATATAAAGCACTGAACACTGTGACAGGTGCATAGCAGGAGCTCTGGAAATGTTGTCTTCCCCTTTTGGGGGATCTCCCTCTGGTGCTGTCAGGACAGAGAAGAGCCTGACATGTGACCAGGACTCCCCATATTTGAGGGTATGACTGTCTTTGCAGAAGGGATGGTGGCAGTGGGCCACCACAGCTCCAAGACCACCCACACTTATGTTTTTCACTCCACATCCATTATAACATGGACTTTATGTTTTTTATTACAAAAAACACTACACCTCCTTGACAGTTTGTCCCTCTGGCCACACAGTCTGAGCTCTTCCTCCCAGACAGCCCTAGCTTCATACTCCTGAAAGAGAAGGGCTATGTACGTACCTTGCACTGATTCAAAATCACAATGCCTGAGTTCTTATAGTTCTTCTTCTTGGCTTTGTACTTGGGGTTGATGCACTCCCACTGCACCTGCAACAAGAGGGGCCACAGCAAGAGAGCCTGCTTAGGAAGAAGTGGAGTCATTCCATGAAGCCAAGCCCCCAGGTGCTACGGCACATGGATCTGAGGGCTGACAAATGGTTTCTGCGGGATAACCCTTGCATTCTGAGGGAGGGTGGTTAAGGAGGCGTGGCTGAGTGAGACTCTGATATAAGGCTGCCTGGTTCCAGTCCTGGTCCCTCCACTTCCAGCTGTGCGACCCTTGGCAAGTTACTTGGCTCCTCTATGCCTTGGATATCTCCTCTGTAAAATGGAGCTGGTAATTGTATCTATCTCATAGGATTATTGTGATGATTTAATAATTAATCCACATAACACATTTAAAAAAGTGCCTGGTACTTATAAATGCTTCCTATTAATAGGATCAAATCAAGCACCAGAGGGAAGGAAACATCTGTAGACACACCGTTGAGTAACACGCTGTTGAGTCTTAGTGCGTGGGAATTAGCTTAAAAGGTCAGAAAACTGAGAGACAGTGAGTGCTGACTATAGGAAATTAGTGGGGATAATGATGAGTTTGCACAGAACTTCCCTGAGAACTAAAATAATGGAGTGATACATATCACACCAGGGACACAACAGATCTCCAAAGGGGCTTCTCTGAGGGATAGTATCAGAGCTGCAGGAGTGGCTGGAAACTGAGGAGGTAGCTGGGAGCTAAGGGGGGCCTTAGGAGAATAGATATCAACCTTTCAAGCCTACAGGAGACTTCATGTGACAAAATCAACTTCAAGCCAAACATCCAAGAGCCACTGAAAACTCTTGCCCACCATTCTGTGGGAGCTGGATCCTTGGATTTCCACTCAGGAGACCAATTTTCACTCTCTGACAATTAGCGGTATCTGAAAGTAAAGCAATTTCTTTCTTTTTAAAAAAAATTTTAAAGTTTATTTATTTATTTTGAGAGAGAAAGAGAGAGAGAATCCCAAGCAAGCTCTGCATTGTGACACAGAGGCCAATGCAGTGCTCGATCTCACGAACCGTGATATCACGACCTGAGCCAAAATTAAGAGTCCGACGTTAAAGTGATTGAGCCACCCAGGCACCCCCTGAAAATAAAGCAGTTTCTCAGGCAGATGTGAGTGGGGTAGACTGAAGCAGCATTGGCTCCCAGTGGCCCATTCCTCTCAGTGTCTGTGTATTCGTGCAGTTCCCTCCCACAATGACGGTGAGGTTAGTCATGGGACTTGTTTTGGCCAATGGGACATTAGCAAAAGTGGTATGAGCAGAGGATTAAAAAGTGTCTGGGCATTGGGGCCTGCCATCCTCTTGCTGCTGGAAGGTTTTTACCACCATGTAAAAAAGTTTAGGCTGCTCTCCTGGAGAATAAAAGAGTACAGGAGAAACGTCTCGGCCATCCCAGCTGCGGAGGCACAGATGCATGAGTTAGTTCAGCTGACATCATGTAGAATGGTGAGGAGCTGCCCCAGGTGAACTCAGCCTAAATTGCCAACAATTGTGAGTAAATAATGATCATTGTTTTCTGCCGGGAAGTTTTGGGCTAATTTGTTCCTCAGCAACAGATAACTGAGAACAGTAGTTTCTCAACACTGGGGAAGTTCCAGTAGGGACTGGGCAACCATGTAAGAGTTAGGAAGAAAGGAATCTTGTACTGGCTAAGGGCTCTCTAAAACTCCTTCCATAAAAGGAAGGAAATAAAAAGAGAAAGGAAGGAAGGGAGGGAGGGTGAGAGGAAGAGAGGGTGAGAGGAAGAGAGGAAGAGAGGAAGAGAGAAGAGTCAAACTGAAGCTGAAATCAGGACATCTCCAACCGTTTTGTTTCAAAGGCCTAATCTTTCCACCATCATGATGGTTGTCTTTCTTCCCTCTCTTCGGTTCTCTTCTAATCTGCTCTCCATGTGGCAAGCTCTTGATAAGCAAGAATTCTAGCTTGTCTCAAAGCAGATTTAGTGTTTTCAGACAAAGCACCCCAAGCCCCTCCCAAACCCATCAAAACTGAAATTGCCTTTCCCCCAAATCTTCCTCTAATGTCACAGTATGAACAAGTAGTGTGGGGATTTACCGTAACAGAAAGTGAGGCTGTGATGGTTCCTTTGTCGTTTTCAATCATTCCCATTAACCTCAATTTCTTCAACAAAGCAGGGCATAACAAATGAAACTTTGAATGAGTTAGATTTCGAATTATATTAAGAATTATAATGATAGGGGCGCCTGGGTGGCTCAGTTGGTTAAGGGTCCGACTTTGGCTCAGGTCATGATCTTGCAGTATGTGGGTTTGAGCCCCACATCGTACTCCCTGCTGACAGCTCAGAGCCTGGAACCTGTTTCAGATTCTGTATCTCCCTCTCTATCTGCCTCTCCCCTGTTCTCTCTTTCTCTCTCTTTTACTCTCAAATAAACATTAAAAAATTAAAAAAAAAAAGAATTGTAATGATAATCCATGGAAAGTGCACTCATTTCTCAGGCTAAGGCAGACCAGTAGTGGAGGATGGGTTGGTGCAGCCAGACAATGGCTCCAAGGAAGCTGAGTCGGAGCCCGCAGGCACTTGGGGTTTTCATGCCTGTTGGGTGGGAAGGGGATGCTGATGAACCAGGTGTAAGTAGTTTGCATCTGTCTT
Source organism: Panthera tigris (assembly GCF_018350195.1). NCBI lineage: Eukaryota > Metazoa > Chordata > Mammalia > Carnivora > Felidae > Panthera > Panthera tigris. The sequence goes on along the minus strand of NC_056668.1, from coordinate 129,980,281 downwards.
GGGATAAAGTTTTCAAGTAACTATGGGGTATGTGCCTTACATCTACAATCCCACTTAACTCTCCCTACAACCCACTTTTGTAGACTAAAGATGAGGCTCAGATCATACGGGTGGCAACTGGTAGAGCTGGGATTGGTACCTGTCAGTCCCGCTCCAAAGCCTGGCCTATTAATGCAGGCTTCCACGGGGAGGATCTTGGAGGGACTCTCCTATTTGTTCTTCTTGCAAGTCTCCCTTTTGGCCACCTCAGACTAAGGCTGTTCATGAAGGCCACCCAAGAATTCATCCAAGTTAATCAAGAATTTACCCTGCACCTGCAGAACCATGACTCATAGGAAGGAGCTTAAAAGAGGATGATGTCTCCTCTTTTTGTCTCTGTTTTTACTTACTGAGGTTCCTCAGGGTTCAACCCTCCTCTATGTGTCTCCCTATCCTCCATTCTCTTAACATCAACCACTTCTGTTTACTGACGGCTCCAAAATACATCTCCAGGTAGGCCTCTCCCCTGAGTGCCAGTTTCTCGAACCCCATTCTTGAACTTTCCACACAACTGGACCTCCCTGAAACAAGACTTCCTTACTCAGGAAATGGCACCCACATTTACCCATCTATCCCCCTCATATCCAAACCCTCAACATGTCTTAGCCCCTGTCTCCAAAATCCATCTTAAATCACTCTACTTCTCTCCATCTCCATTACCACTTTGTTAGCCTAAGTCATTATTACCTCTTGTCTTGCCTTCTGACAGATCTGCTTCACTGTCTTCTCTCTACAATGGATTATGTACACAGTAGCCAGAATAATCTTTTAAAAAAGTTAAAATCCGTCATGTCATTCTCTAGCTTGGACTCCTTTGCACCACTGTCCAGTAGAACTTTCTGCAATGATGGAAATATTCTATATTTGCACCAACCAACATTGAAGCCACTAGCCATAGGAAGTGATGGGGTACTTGGAGTGTGGCTAATGTAACTCAGATATTGAAATTGAAACTCAAATTTTTAATTAATTAAAAGTGAGGCTAAAATACATGTAGCTCATGGCTCCTGTCCTGGAGAGCACAAAGCTGTCTCTTTTTCAGTTAGAGGAAAATTGAAACTCTTTTCTTCGAGATATTAGAATGTGCTTTTCCTGGCCCTTGCTTCTGTCTTTGACCACATCCCGTGCATGCTCTCTGCTCCAGATACACTAGTCTCTTTCCACATCTTTAATCACACCAAGCTCTTTCCTCATTCAGGACTAATGTAAGATTCCCTTGGCCTTTATGTTTTTCTCTTGCTTGTTACATGGTTGGCTTTTTTCATCTTTAAGGGACCTCAGCTTAAATGCTGCCATTTCAGATTATCTTTCCAATACCATACCTTTATACTGAATTGGTTCAGTTTTTTACAGCATTTGTCACAAGCTGTAATAACATTTTTATTTTTTGTTTGATTCATGTCTATATTGTACTCTGATGCACAGTCATGACACACCTAGAGCTTGGCGCTTAGTAGGTGTTCCTTATAAATATTAGTAGAATTAGTAAATAAGAGAACATTTCCCATAGTGTAAATGCACCCAAATGGGGCTGAGTGATGGGACCAAATAAAATCTTTCTGGTGATACAGAAAAGTGCCATATCATATGATCCATTTCCTCAGTGGGACTTGAGGATTCATTTCTGTTTGTTTGAAAGCATCAGACTTTGGTGTTTTTCAATGATAATATATTCTATAATTTTACTTTTAACACCCTCTTAGGAGCCTAAAGACGACATGTTTCTCACATTTATTGATTTGGCTATTTCTACTTGTAGAGGAGAATAAGGTACAACTTTATTAAAATTTTTAGAACTCTAGTAGGTGGTATTGATAACTCATTGATTTATTAGCACAGTGGGGCCTGGTTCAACAGAGCAACAACTTCTCTGGCTATCTTCCTTGTTATCCTGGGTGTGACGCACTTATAATTTAGTGTGATTTTGACTATGGCCCTGAAACTCTGCGTGCCTGCTCGTGGGGAAGATCTCTGCGTGTTTCACAAGTTGCTTGCAATACTGGATATTTAATAGAGCATATACACCAGGTTTTGTGGGAGTTATGAAAAAAGTTGCCCTTGATTTTCTAGACCAAATGTAAGTACTCAACAAACGGTCCGATTTAGATTAAGCTTCCATTCTCAAGCATGTTAGTTTATTCCCATCCAGTCTAGGTATATCTTGACCTTATATCTGAAAGAAGAGACTGGAAAATGAGTTGTGACATTTCTGTAATCAGCACCTCTGACCAGGCCGGGTATAGGATCTTATCTCTAGGGAAAAGACCTTTCTCAAAGCCACTGAATGGTCAGCTGTCACTCTTTTCTGCTCCATGGGGACAGTGGGTCCCAGAGTAAGAATGTCAGGTATTTTGGTTTGAGTGCCCCAGAGGCAAGGATTTAAGTGTAAATGGTTCACTTGGGAGGTAATACCAGAAAGTACCAATCGAGGAGTAGGGAATTGAGATGCGGAGGCTGCCAAAAAGGTGTGCGGGTCAGTTACCACTGTGGCCACCAGGGCCTATTCCCGCTGAGGAACCCTGGGAAGCTGCATAGAACACACACTCCGAGTTCTGCCACCTGTGGGGCAAGAGAGCTGGGTATTTATACTCCCTTTTCCCCCATGAATTATTTGTTGAGGGCCACTCCCTAGAAGGAGCTACACCTCCCCTCATACCTCAGCCTCCTGTGGGCCTGGGATGAATGGGCCACAGTCACCAGACAAAGCCCTCAGGCAAAGAGATACAGGTTTTGTAGCTGGAAATTGGGCAGGTAAACACTGAACAGGTGAGAACAGCAGTTCCATGGTTAGGGTCCAGATGACAGCAACTGACTGATCAATTTATTGATATGTGAATGCATGTGTGTCTGAGAGAAATGCAGAGGAAGTTTAGCTTTGTGTCTGGTGCAATGAAATCCCTATGTGCCTCTATGGTATATGGCAGTGTTTGGGTATGTGTCTTGGTATCCAGTGTGTGAGAGTGAAATGGAGAAGCCAAATGAAAATCTAGTGTCCATAATGAAAATTTGGAAGAATCTAATAACTTTTCCAAAGCACTAATGTGCACTGAATGCCACCAAGTCATGGAAAGAATAGTACTACTAGAAGCAGATATTTTGGAAGTACTAGCTGCATGCCAGGCACTCTGCTAAGTGAATACCATGGATTATCTCGTTTAATCTTCACAAAATTCTATTAGGTAGGTATAATTACCACCTTCATTTTTTAAGTGAGACAACTGAAGCACAGAGAAAACTGAGTCACTTGTCGCAGGCTATACAGCTAAGGGAAATGAGAAACATTCTCATCTGACCCCTCGGTTTTATTGACGGAGAAACTGTACCACACAGAGGCAGTGTCTTGTCCAAGGTCACACTGGTTGCTTTGGGTGGGGCTAGTACTAGACTCTAGGTACTCAAATACCCCCATGCTCCCTACTTGTCACATTTAATCAAGTATTGAGGTCTCCCCTCCTGCTGTTCCATGTATAGAGGGTGCTAAGGATGCATCATGAGAGAAATGTGTGGGGAAATAGCATGCATGGTTTACCACCTACCTGTTTCCCTTCCATTGCTCCTCTCATCTCTTTGAATGTCGAGGTGAATTCTCCAATGAAGTCATGTTTGCCATTGGAGTCCCAGTCCCATACTATGCACTGCAAGAGAAAGGAAGTATCTTTTAAAAAAAAATTAAGAATGCATCCACAGTAGCTGAAGGCAGTGTGAACTTTATGAGGAAGAACTGATGAGAGATGCCAAAAGCCCAGCACTCTTAGATTGTGGCATTTGGGATGTAGTATCCCTTTGGTTTCTACAGTCTTTTTTTTTAATTTTTTAATTTTTAATTCCAGTGTGTAGTTAACATACAGTGTTATATTAGTTTCAGGTGTACAATATAGTGATTTCAACAATGCTATACATCATTCAGTGCTCATCGTGATAAGTGTGCTCTTAATCCCCTTCACCTATTTCACCCATCCCCCCACCCAGCTCCCCAGCAATGATCAGTTTGTTCTCTATCGTTAAGAGTCTCTTTCTTGCTTTGTCTCTCTCGTTTCCCCCTCTGTTCATTTGTTTTGTTTCTTAAATTCCACATATGGGTGAAATCATATGCATTTTTCTTTCCTGCCTTTTTTCACTTAGCATTATGCTCTGTAGATCCATCTATGCTGTTGCAAATGGCAAGATTTCACTCCCAGTGGTTTCTAGAGTCTTTACTTAGTCTTGCCACCACAATCTCAAAGCAGCCCTGTGATTCATCAGTGACTAATAATTTGCCCATTTTTTAGATAAGACTAACAGGACCAAAAGGATATGAGTGACTCACTGAAGGACTATCTAGTGAATGGAAATCTGGGATGGGAAGGCAGATGTCCTAACTCCAATTCCAGTGTTCTCCCCCATAGCAGAGAGCCTCCGTGGTCTAGAGCTGGAAACTGATGCCTGACTCCATGTCTGTAGCTTCTACGATGGCAGTTTAGGTTTAATGATTTGAATGGGACAATACTAATCACATTTTCTTTTTCTATTTTTTTTCTGAAGGCAAAAGCATGATGCTAATAATGCTGCATAAGAAGGCAAACAAGTGAAATCTTTTAACTGTACCCATATGAAAAATGGGTAGAAAACAGTGACAGGTAAGTCACACTGGTAAATGTCAGGCATCCATCACAATGAGACACTCACTTCTACAAGAAGGCTCTTTCAAGCAATATTGAGGTTAAATTCTGGGCCCCCAAGCAACACTCTGTAGAGTGACTCAGATTAAATCAATAGCCCTCCCTCTGTTTGGTTACACATACATAGGTAAAGAAGGAATTCTCCATTTTTTCCAGGGTGCAGGTTGTGGAATAAGGTCTCAGTCTCAAGCGCTGTAGATGTCACTTCCATATATTAAGCTAGTGATTTGCACCAAGGAAGTCCCAGACCTCGAATAAGATGAAGGCAGCAAAAGGGATCTTTTACTCCAAAGTTTCCCCTGGAATATTGGGGTTCTAAGAGGCAACCTGTTCCTTCCTCAGGATGCAGACCTCTCTGGCCAGTCCTGCCTGAAAAACCTGACTTAACTCCTTTCTCTGATCTGTGGGATGCCTCAGACCTAAAATGAATTGTGTCCAAAAAGAAACATAATCCCCCCGCCCATTGATTCCTGCTCATTTATTTTCTGTCATGGTGAATTGTGCCAACACTCAACCAGTTGCTACAAAGAGAAAACTGAGTGTCATTCCTGATACCTCGCCTAGTCCTGGCTCCCACACCAACTCCTGTGCATTCCGTCCCCTATGGCTGGACTCCAGTACTGGCTGGTCTCCTTGCCCTCTCTCTTATGCTCCCCACCCCCAATGCTAATCCACCAATCAGGCTAATTTCCTGCTTAAAATAAAAAAAATGCATATAAGCTAACAGGTCTTCTAAGGACTTTCATGATCTGACTTCCTGGATATTCCCAAATTCACCCTTTACAATCCATGCATACAACATTTCAAATTTTCTTTAATATGAAGTTGGTTGGAATAAAAAGCATTTGCTATAAATTTTTTTGAGGCATCTTAAAGAAAAACTAATTTCTCAACTTTTGCTTTCTCTTTTACTGTGGAGGCTATGGTAGATAATTCTTTCACCTGTAAAACATATTAAGAAGTCCTTGTTATGAAGGAGATTGTATTAGAATAAATCAAAATGGTAGAGGTTAAGACAAAGGGAGCTCAACTGCTCTGCTGAATAAAGTAATGTCAAGTTGAATTTTCCCTTTGTAACTAGAGACATAGACATGGGGCCCAGTGGTGTGGGTTGAGAAGAAATTAGGCAAGGATTCATCAGAGAGCTGAAGATGGGCCTGACATTGGGGTTGGGGAAAGTAGGAGACAGGTAAGGAACTTTGGAAACTGTGAGGTCTAATTTTCAAAGGTCAAGTCATTTGACCCTGTCTACTTCCTCTTCTACTAGTCAGGTGCCCTCTCTACTTCCTCTTCCCTGTTATCCTTAAGACTCTAGTAAATCTGCCACCCATTATAGCATTTTCTGGTGGTGACTTGGAGAATAAAGGAGAGGGGCTGTGTCCATGTTTTGGGACAAGCAGACCAGACTGCAGTGTGATATGGCCCACAGGGATTGAGAACTTGGGGGAGAAGGGCTGTGGAGGGAGAGTCAGACAGATAACTCCAAGGAATGGAACCCCACAGAAACACTGGGGAGGTTATCAACTTCTGGAGTACATGGAGTTAGAACTCAAGATATCCTATTTCGGTTTTGAAAGAAACTTCAATCCCAGGAAGTTGGAGAATAACAAGTAAAATTCAGTTGAAACCATTACTCAAGTTACACTAACTTTTCGGTCATTGCATGTTTACTCAATTGGTAGATGCTAAAAGTAAACTACTAATAGTATCTGTTATCTTAACCTTAGTCTCTAAGTGAGGGAAATGTGCAACAGAGTCCCCAGATGATCCAGGATGGACATTTGTGTCTACATGAAAGGATTCGGTGCTGTTTTCAGCCACTGAGATCATTACAGCATAACCTAGTCTGAGAACCATTTAAAGCGCTGTCATAGGAAAAGGTATTTCAATTTACTTTGACTCCAAAAGCGGGGAAGAAGTGGTGAGGAAGTTACAAGGAAGTAACAAAGAATTATACCTGTCCAGAAATAGTCATCTGTGTAAGAGTGAGTGTTTTATTACTGGAAATGTTCAAGAAGAAACTATTCCCCAAAAACGTGGTAGAGAAAGCCAAGTGGAGAATGTTATAGAGGACTGGGTGGGATGTTCTTTTGAGTTTTCTTCTCCCTTGGAGATGCTAAGATTATTTGGAGCTGTATAGGTTGCAAAATAACCTATGTCAATGAAAGGCTTAGCTCTTTCTGATGGAAATGATAAGCAATGCAATGTTTGTTAGGAGTGATGAGAACTCCCTTTTTAATTCAAAGTAGGATGAAGTTCTACCTCATTTATTCTAATGGCCAGGGGAACCAATCAATGAGTCAGTCATTTGGAAAAATCCGTTCAGAATGTGTATTATAAATATCACGTTGTTGAACACAGTCAGTTGATCTGCAGTTACTTACAACCAGGTGTTCTTCTCCCTGTTTGCCAGTCCCTCCCTCCTTAGACGTTTATGACATGGTCCGGGACACAGAAAGAAAGAAGGGCAGTTCTTGGGACCCTGTCTTTAAAGCTCATAACATTGCCTGGTCATAAATACAACCATGGGACACCTGAGTCTGACACTCAGATATTCTTCTATCTCTGGGGAGGAGCAGATAAAAAGACAAAGGGGGCAGAAGCACATGAGCGAGAAGAAATGGAAGCAGCCTTTATAACACTCTTCTGCCTTGACGAAAGAGGTAGGAGTCCCTCCTTCCTGCCTCCCTAGTCACAGTATAATACAGAAAAAGCAAGAGAGGATGTATGTAGAATTTCAGTCTGCCACATAATCTTAGGCAAAAACCACATGTCACTCTTTTTTTGCCCTCCCTTAGATTTCCTGTCATACTTTAGTTAGTTACCGTCCCCTCCCACCTGCCAACCACAGCATTCAGGATGTTTGTAATGTGCTATATGTCAGGGGCAGAAAGGGAGTGACCACTGAAGCCCCATGGACTGGAGGCTGAGTCAGGCTTGACGGGACTCTAATCCTGGCCTCCCCGGGGCAGGCCCTGTCACTGACATGGGCCCTGCTTCTTCGATTGGCTAGCATGTCTCATTATGGCAGACACAGAATTCTGTTTTGACCTTTTTCAGAAGGGACCCTAAAGGAAGGAAGACAGTGAAGCAGAAAAACAAAAACACTTTTTCCGTCTCTCCCTGCCATGCAGCTGGCTTGTGACAGCTCCGAGGAGGCTGACAGAGGAACACATCTTGGTGCAAAGTAAACAGATCAACTGCCCTGCAGAAAAACCGAGACAGAGGCAGGATTCTTGGTGTGAATCAATAAGGAAGCCTTGACAGATCTGTGAGAGGTCAGCAGCTGGAGACTCTATGAGCCAGAAGTCTTCTCAAGTCCCTGCATCTCTCAGTGGAATTTAGCATGCAATCTTATAATGTCTGAGTACCACAGACAGTCCAATCAACTCCTTCATTTTACAGAGGAGGAAATGATGGCAGAGAAGTGAAGTGGCTTCTGTGCATTCACCCAGTGCAGGGCTGGGACTAAAATCCAGGTGTTCCATGTCCCTCATTTCACAGCTACCACATAAATGGAAAATTATAATAATTGCAACATATATAGTGCTTACTGTGTACCAGGCACTATTCTGAGCACTCAGTTTATATAAATTAATTTTATATATGAAAACATACATATCAACTCATTTAATCCCCAGAACAATTTATTGTTATGCTCATATTACAGATGAGGAAACTGAGACACAGAGAAGGAAAGTAAATTTCCCAAGACTACTCAGCTAACACTAGATAATCTCCGAACTAAAAGAAGTTCATAGCATGTCTTAGCTGATCATGTTTTATGAACTCATGCCACTTGGTTTATGGTCTTTAATCCTTCACGATAACGTTGAAATGACAATATTATTTTTACCATTCACAGGTAATGGCCATTCACAGGCTTAGAGAGGTTAAGTGACTTGACTGGACACCTAGAAAGTGACAAAGATGGATTTGAATCCAGGCGCCTGATGCACAGGTGATATATTTTCTGTTATACCATACTGCCTCTTAATGGAAGCGGAAATTCAGAATTTAGGTCTTGTTAGTTTGCTCTGTGTAAACAACTCCATTCTGTGATTGAAACTATAAATTATTAGGATTCTCCAAAGCTCAATAAACACACCAAGCAACAGAGAGAACCTGTTCACTGTTCCCACGCAAGGAGCCTCATCGATAGCAGCGTGCACATTGTCTCTGGGGTCCTTAGCTTGGTCTGTGAAATGCATGGATAGGTGCATCTTGAGGGTCTGTACTACTCCATCCGGTTCTTATTGGACATTTGCATTGAGCCCATTAGAAGAAAGATATGTCATCTTATTTTTCATTAGCCTTTTGTGATGGTCAGTTTTATGTGTCAACTTGGTGAGGCTACAGTCCCCGGTGACTTAATCAAACATTAATCTAGGTGTTGTAGTGAAATATTGTATAGACACAGTTAATCAGTTCATAGTCAGTTGACTTTAAAATAAAGGAGACTTTGTGGATTCCATATGAATTTCAGGATCGTTCTTCTATTTCTAAAACAAAAACAAAAACAAAAACACACCATTGGGATTTTGATGGAGACAACATTGAATCTATAGACCACTTAGAGTAGTATGGATATTTTGAATGGTATTAAGTCTTCTAGTACATGAACACAGAATGTCTTTCCATTTATTTGTGTCTCCTTTAATTTCATCGATGTTTTGTCATTTCCAATGTGCAACTTTTAGCCTCTTTGATTAAGTTTATTCCTAAGTGTTTTATTATTTTTGATGTTATTGTAAATAAGACTGTTTTCTTTTTCTTTTTTTTTTTTTTAATGTTTATTTTTGAGAGACAGAGACAGAGCATGAGTGGGGTAGGGGCAAAGAGAGAAGCAGACACAGAATTGGAAGCAGGCTCCAGGCTTTGAGCTGTCAGCACAGAGCCTGATGTAGGGCCCGAACCCACAAGCTGTGAGATCATGACCTGAGCTGAAGTCGGACGCCCAACCAACTGAGCCATCTAGGTGCCCCAATAAGACTGTTTTCTTAATTTCCTTTTTGGATTGTTCATTGTTAGTATGTAGAAACACAACTGACTTTTGTATATTAATTTTGTATCCTGCAAGTTTACTGAATTTGTGTATTAATTCTAGTAGTTCTTTTTGGTGGAGTCTATAGGGTTTTCTACATATGGGAATCATGTCATCTGCAAACAGATAATTTTACAACTTCTTTTCCTATTTATATTTCTTTTGTTTTTTTTTTTCTTTCCTAATTGTTCTGGAAAGGATTTCGAGTATTGTGTTGAGTAGAAAGGGGGAATCCTTATCTTGTTCCTGATCTTACAGGAAAAGCTTTCAATTTTCACCATTGAGTATGTTGTTAACCATGACCTTTATTACTTTGGGGGTACATTCCTTTATACCTAGTTTGTTGAGCATTTTATCATGAAATGGTGTTGAATTTTATCAACGGAGAAGAGCCAAAGGAATCTTAAGAAAAAAGAACAAAGCTGGATGCACTATAATTCTAACTCCAAAATATATCACAAAGCTACAGTGATTAAAACAGCATGGCACTGGCATAAAGACAAACCTGTAGGCTAATGAGACAGAACAGAAAGCCCAGAAATAAATGCACACATATATGGTCAACTAATTTTTAACAAGATATCATGAATACACAGTGAAGGATAGTCTCTTTAACAAGTGATGTTGGGGTGGGGGGCGCCGGGGGGGCGCCTGGGTGGCTCAGTCGATTAAGCGTCCAACTTCGGCTCAGGTCATGATCTCACAGTCTGTGAGTTCGAGCCCCGCGTCGGGCTCTGTGCTGACAGCTCAGAGCCTGGAGCCTGTTTCGGATTCTGTGTCTCCCTCTCTCTCTGCCCCTTCCCTGCTCATGCTCTGTCTCTCTCTGTCTCAAAAATAAATAAAAACATGAAAAAAAAACCTTTTTTTTAAATAAAAGAAAAACAAGTGATGTTGGGAAAACTAGATATTCAAATTCAGGAAGAAAGAAAGAAAGAAAGAGAGAGAGAAAGGGAAGAGAAAGGAAGGAAGGGAAAGGAAAGGAAAGGAAAGGAAAGGAAAGGAAAGGAAAGGAAAAGGAAAGGAAAGGAAAGGAATTTGATTACAACCTTTCTATGCATAAAAATCAACTCAAAATGGACTAAAGATTTAAACATAAGACCTGAAACCATTAAAATTAAAGAAGAAAACATGGTGGAAAGCTTCGTGACATTGGTCTTGGATATGACATCAAAAGCATAGGCAACAAAACCAATGTCAAACTAAAAAGCTTCTACCCAGGAAAGGAATCAACAAAATGAAAGGCATCTTCTGAAATGGGAGAAATATTTTCAAACTATATATCTGATAAGGGGTTAATTTCCAAAGAATATAAGTATCTCCTACAACTCAACAGCAAAAAACTCCAAATAGCCCAATTAAAAAATGGACAAAGGACTTGAATAGACATTCCTCCAAAGAAGATATACAACTGGCCAATAGGTATATGAAATGATGCTCAGCAACATTAATTATCAGGGAAATGCAAATCAAAACTGTAATGAGATATCACCTCACATCTGTTAGGATGGCCATTACTTAGGGAAAAAAAAACACAACAAAAGATAACAATTGTTGGCAAGGATGTGGGGAAATTGGTACCCTTATACACTGATGGTGGGAATGTTAAATGGTGTAATAGCTATGGAAAACAATATAAAGGTTTCTCAAACAATTAAAAATATAAGTACCATATGATCTAGCAATTCCACTTCTGGGTATACATCCAAAAGAATTGAAGTTAGTGTTTTGAAGATATCTGCACTTCCAAGTTCACTGCAGCACTATTCACAATAGCTAAGATATGGAAACAACCCAAGTATCCAGACAGATGAATGAGAAAGAGAATGGGGTATATATACACAATGGAATATTATTCAGCCTTAAAAAAGAAGGAAATCTTGACATTTCTGACAACATGGATGGATAATGTACTAAGTAATATAAGCTAGTCACAGAAGGATAAATACAGCTTGATTCCACTTTTATGAGGTATATATAAGAATGGAACTCATGAAACAGAGACTACAATAGTAATTGCCAAGGGCTGAGGGGGTTGGGAGGGATAGAGAAGGTGTTGTTCCATGGTTATAAGGTTTCTTATGCTAGATGAATACGTTCTAGAGATCTGTTGTAAAACATAGTCCCTATAGTTAACAATATTGTATTATGCACTTGAAAGACTTGTTGAAAGGCTAGCTCTCATGTTAAGTGAGGATACAGGACAATTTGGGAGGTGTTGGATATGTCTATCATTTTGATTGTGGTGATTGTATCACAGGTGTTTGCATATGTCCAGATTCATCAAATTGCATGCATGAAATATGTGCAGTTCTCTGTATATCAGTTATATCTCAATAAAGCTGTTAAAAACAAAGTAAAGGAGACTTTCCTTGATAATCCAGGTGGGCCTGATACAATCAGTTGAAAGGTCTTAAGAGCAGAACCGAGGCTTTGTTGAGAAAGAAGAAATTCTGCCTTGGACTGTCACTTCAGCTTATGCCTAGGAGTGCCAGTCTGCCCTTCCCAAGGCCTTGCTCTAGGGATTTCAGATTTGTTTAGTCACCCCAACAATCATGTGAGTCAATTTCTTCCAATACATCTCTTAAACTATATCCCCCACCAGTTCCGTTCTTCTGGTTAAGCCTGATCGACACACCTTTCTTCATCTCCTCCCTTGCATTCATATATTCAAACTTAGGAGTGAGTTTTCAGTGACACTTGGTATTCCCATACTGAGATGCTAACATTTATTGAACACGTACTTGGTCCCTGGGATTTGGATTTTTTTTACATTTTTTAAATGTTTATTTTTGAGAGAGACAGAACACAAGTGGGGGAGGGGCAGAGGGAGACACAGAATCTGAAGCAGGCTCCAGGCTCTGAGCTGTCATCACAGAGCCTGACGTGGGGCTCGAACTCATGAACTGTGAGATCACGACCTGAGTCCCAGTTGGATGCTTAACCGACTGAGCCATGCAGGCACCTGGTCCCTGGCATTGTTCTAAGCATTTGACATGGTCAAACTCATTTAATCCTCAAGGTAACCTTACCAATGGAGAGCTTTTATAATTGTCTCTACTTTATAGATGAGGAAATTGAGAAACACAGAGGTTAGTTATCTACTGCTAGTACAGAATATTTGGTGTTCAGAGTATGGCTGACTTTGACATCAGAGTTCTCAGGGACAGAATCTGATCCAGTTCCTGGTAGGAAGGGTGGGCTGTCCAAACCAGGAACATAAAACTATATAACTGCCACTGATCACTGCAGAATTCTTGTAGATGAAGGGAATCTGATCTTCTCTTGACTTTTCACATTTCAATTTTTGTTAATATTGTATACTTGTCATTTGTCTGGATGAAGCAGAATTCACTGTCCAATTTCTCTTGGTTCCTTAGTCACACCATCCCCTTAAGCTTCTATTGCAGTCTGTTTATATCTGCTTTAATATCTCCAACTATGTGGTCACCACTGGTCTATATCCACAACTTGAAGGAAACTTTGGAGCACTCATATTTTTATCAGGATATAGCACAGTTCTTGGGCACAAGTAAGAACTCAGATAAATATTTGATACTGAATGAAAAAGATCTCTCTCCCTGAGTGAAGTTGATGGCAGTTCTCCAAGTGTTCGGTCCTGTCTACATTGCAAAGGGAAGGGAAGGTATTGCAATCATCTTGTTAATTTTTATTAAAGGACATAATTGAACTGGATAATAAGCTTTGGTGGTTGTGGACATGGGTGTAGGAATGTAGGAAAAGGGATTATGGACACAATTTAACAATTGTAGTCATAGGTGCTAGGCACTGGGAAGCAGAAGAGCGAAGTTCTAGTCTGAGCTCTGTAGGTAGTGCTGTGAGATCCCAGGAAAGCTTCTCAATCTCTCTGTGTTTCCTTCTCTATAAAATGGGTGTCTGGGGATTGAAAATTGGAACAAATGTTCTGTGAGGTCCCTTCCAGATCCAGAATTCCCTAGTTATATGGCATTACATCTTTATTCCTTTTTCAACCTTTTGCTTCAAAGTCTGAGACTATCATATTAAAGTAATACAATTCTCTTTAAAATTTTTTTAATGTTTATTTTATTATTTTTGAGAGAGAGACAGAGTGTGAGTGGGGGAGGAGTAGAGAGAGAGGGGAACACAGAATCTGAAGCAGGCTCCAGGCTCTGAGCTGTCAGCACAGAGACTGATGCAGGACTCAAACCCATGAATTGTGAGATCATGACCTGAGCTGCAGTTGGACACTTAAACACTGAGCCACCCAGGCGCTCCTAAAGTAATACAGTTCTTAATTAACTATCAATGCCTGATTAATGTGATAATACTCTCTTTGTTCTCTTTTATTAGGTATGTTTATACGCCTTGGAAAGCTAAAAGCCAATCGTTTATGGTCTCATGATGATCCTCACAAAACCCCCACCCTGAGAAAAGGGTCCATTTTTACAGATGATGATCATAAAATGCAATAAGGCAACTGAAGGTGGCTTATTTCCAAGTGCAGAGGTAGCAAGAGGTGAATAAAGCTGTGAACCTGGTTTCATTTCTCTACATCCAGGGCTCTTGTCATTATACCATTATACCATTACACTATTATAGCTTGACAATATACTTCTGCAGGTGCCTTTCCAATGGTAAGCTTTTTCCCCTTTTTCTTTTCTTTTCTTTTCTTTTCTTTTCTTTTCTTTTCTTTTCTTTTCTCTGCTTTGCTTTCTTTTTTTTTTTTTTTAATAATCAGCTAACTCATGATATCTGACCTCTCTCAGGGAAGAATACACTTATACACATTTTTAATGTTCTCTTTGATAATAAGAACTCTTTAAAATTGCTTGGAATGACTAATCCAGGTGGGGTCTTACTAGGTTCATTTAAAGATGTAATTTTAAATTGAGACCATCAAAATTAAATGCTAACAATGTAGGAATCAAACTGTGTTCTCATATCACTCAGTCTAGACCAGTTTTTTAACTGTAGCTTTTGGGAAATCAGGCAATATTCCAGCATTTTAAGGAGGATTTAGGCAAATATATACAATCATATTTCAGGACAGCCATGATTAGGGATTTGTGAGAAATTCATTCATTCTTTAGTATTTGGGATCACTTCTTTTTTGTAAAAATGCCATGACAACCCTTAACACAGTATTTGTTTAGTAGTTTACAGCACCATAAATATCTATAAGAAGAATATCAAATATATATAATTTTTTATTTGATGGTTGTGACTTGGGCACAGGCAGACCTTGGCATGGGTGTCCATGGGAAGAGGATCTAAACCCCTTTGGTTATCATCTAATCACTTCATTGTGATTGCTCACTGGCAATCGCCATCTGACATTAACCCAGCTGTTAGCATGGTAATTAAAAGTAGTTCCTCCATTGTGACATGAATACTCTGACTTGGACTTCTGAGTTTGGCAGGGCAGGGTTCCATAAGAAGCAAAGACAGAGCTTCATAGTAGAGTAGAGACTGAAGCTGGATCCAGTATATGGTAACATACAGGATGTAGATGGAGGGAAGAATTTCTCAAATAAACATTGTGTAGTTACAGCTCTAGAAGTGGCAGTCAAGGCTGAAGCCTCCAGCATGTCCATCTCTGGGAGCTATCTTCACTGGAATTGTGGGCATGACTAATGGAAGTTTGTCTGTATGACAGCCTGAGTGTCTTCTGTGGGACTCCATCTAAGGTGAGGAGACAGTAGGCTGACAAGATGGGTCCAGAAACAAAGAATCGGATTTTACAGGAGTGGGGCAAGGCTGAGTAGAGTCTGGTAACAATCGCTCAGGTTTTTCCACAGGCCTTGCCCCTGTGTCTGAGTTCCAGGGAGGGGGCTTTCAATAAAAAGGCAGCCCGAAAGAACAGTTTTCACGAAATAGCAGGGTCTTATAGCAGAGAGAAAATGGTGCTGGAATCTTTAGAATCCACGGAATATGACCCCTCTTGTCTTGGGGTTAATGTTTCTGACACAATTAAAGTGGAGAAGCGCCCTCAGCTGGTTTCAGGTGTAGCAGAAGCAGGAGACAATGCACAAAAGGAGGGTGGATGGCATGGTCCAGGTCGTGAGGTAGCTGAAATGACTTGTGGATGAGCATGTGCAAGAACTTGCCTGAAGTTTTCAAATAAATAATTGAAGGGTGAACTTTAAAGGGGAGGGAGAGAGGTCAGAGGTCTTACTCTAGCTGATAAACAAGACCTAGTAAAATGTAGTTCTCTCACCAGTCTTTGTTTTAAAATCTATGCTAAATATTGGGGGTGCCAGCATGTTTTAATTCTAGTGTGGGCCCTGTATATGTGTCTGTACACAGTCATCCACCATCTGTTTTTCCTGACTGGTCTGCCCTCATCACTGATCCCCACCTCAAGGGGAAACACAGAGCATCTGGGACACGAAGTCTAGATGCAGTGGAGGAGTGCTCTGTGTTGTTTTTCAGTACTGTATGTCCAGAATGATGGGGCTTCCTCTAATCCTGAAACTCAGACCAGGTGCTTAGTGGGAGAAGCATCCCAAAGCACAAGTTTCCCTTGTAGATTCAGGTCAGTGCCATTTGACTCAATCTGTTTTTTTGTTCTAGACTTTTTTGCTGTTAACTGCTTTTTCTTCCAAATCTGCTCCCAATTTACACTTTGTATTCACTACATTTCTAGTCGTCAGGCCAAATTTCCTTTTCCAAATTAGAGATTTGGTTATGGAAGTAGTTACCTCCAGAGGAGGAAATACCTTGATGCTGAGGGTAACATGCTAGTGGTTTGATAAGAGTAGAAATGGCAGCGCTCTTGGGAGTCATTCATAATTTGATTCAAATGTCTTCCCTTTCACTGGACAACTGTGTAATCATTACCAAGTTCCTTTGTCTTTTTATACCCAGTTTATTTATCTCTAAGGTAGGGATGATAATTCCTCTCTACCACTAGGTTGTTGCAAGAATTTATTAGACACACATATATTATTTATCACCTCCCATAGAATAGAAATTGTGCTGGCAACGGGTATAAAGAGACAAAAGACATTATCTCCTGCCCTCAAGATGCTGACAATTTAGTGCGGGAGATGCACTTGTAGGTAGATAATAATCACAGAGTGGAAATCGCAAAACTGGAGGGTTGCACCAAGGGTTGTCTAGGAGTGTTCACTGTGGAGAGTCAGGGAAGGCTTCTAAGGGCAAATAAGAAAATAACACTTGCTGAATGGCATATGCAAGTATAAGAGCTCTTTATATTATTTATACAGAAGGATAAATGGCTAAAAGAAGATCCTTTTCTGAGCATAAAGGACAGATAGAGCAGGAGAGCACCCTGGGTACCTGCGGGACAACTGGAGGATGCAGAGCTACTCTCTCCTTCCTCTTGTTTACTGTTGAGCCTGTACAGAACTGGAATGTAATCTGTCCAATTGAGTCTCTTGTCTCCCCGCAGGTTACATGCTCCAGAGACAGTGCAAGCATCTCAGAGCACTTTCCTGCAGGAACTTGTGCTATGCCATGGTGAATGCTCCAGGATATGATGGTGAAGATGTTGTGGTAATAAAAGGACAGATCTGGGAAGGTACAGACATGGGCCCTTGGAGTGGCCTTTGGTGTTAACCAGCTATGAGACATTAAGCAGGTCATTCCACCTCCCTGGGCCTGAGTCCTATTCTGCAAAATGACTGGCTTGCATTAAAGGAATAGTGATAAGAAAATTTTATGCCTGTGAATTTAATATGCCAAGGGAGAGCTTGTTAAATTTCAGATTCCCAGGTCCTCCCTTCAGAGATTCTGATTCAGTTTTCTGGGGAGGGTCCCAAGAGTCTGTCTTCAAAGCAAGCAACTTGCCATTTTGTATGCATGCGGTCTCTGGACACATTGAGAAACAATAGCAAATTCAGTAGTCTGTGACAATGGTGGCAATAATTACATTTATATTATGGTTCACACTATCTTCTTCAATCCAGTAAGAACCTGACCACAGACAGAAAACAACATTCAAGGGCAATCCTGGCTTCTTAATGATCATGCAATGCAGCACTACTCTAAGCAGGCAGGCAACATCCTCAAATGTTACGCTTATGAGAGTTGGACTAAGAGATACTCAGGAGGGAGGGGTAATGTGCATTTTGGCTTTATCTTGCAGTCCACACATCTCTTCTTTCCTGGAATGCAGCCAATCCCTGAGAGATTTCACAACGAAGTATGTCACTCTTGGAAGCTTTCTTTGGAGATTTATGGCTTTGGGAGGCTTGGTTAGTTCAGATAAGCTTCAGGGGCTCCCAAATGCTTGTCCAAACCTCTTTAACTTCACACCTCGCTACTCTTTAGGAAGATTGAAGCTCCCATGGTGGTGTGGGCAGAGTGAAGAGGCAGGATTTTAGAGTGACTTATGCCTCAAGCTTTCAACAAGAGCTCTATCTTCATGATCAGAGTCACTCTGAATTGGTCAACCTGTACCACTCTTTTGTACCAAATTTACAGGTGTAAGATCTATCTGATAAGCTGATATTCAATCAGGGGCTGATGGGTGTTGGACTCAGGAAGCTTCTTTATGTAAATTGCAAATATGAACACCATCTCTACTTAATGCACAGATATTCAATAATATAAGTCAGTCCAGTAGGCTGTTGAGGTATGACGCATACTATCCTTAACATATAATTAAGTATGGTTCTCCTTGAGGAGTTCTGAAATTATAAGGGCCTCTTCCCCACTCTTTCTGGTCCCTGGTCTCTCAGTCTTTTTTCTATCTCTTTATCTCTCTGCATATTTCCTGAAATAATTGCAGGTGAAGCTGATGTATTTGATAGTAGGAGATTGAAAAAGTGACTATGGACTTTATTTTTCCTATTTTATAATTTTTTTTCATTCATTATCACACCTTTACTGAGTATCTACACTGTCAGGGGCTAGGTGCAATACATAGAGCAACAAATGGTAAAGATAGATGAATTAATTTTTACTCACATTAAGCTTACAGTCCAGTCATAAAAACATTTATCACATATAGAAAAGAATTGTAAAATTTCTGGGTACATAATTAAAGACTCAGTAAGTGTTGGTTGGGCAAATGAATGAGAGAATGAAATAAACATGTGAATGGCATCATTCACACAAGGGTCTTGGGGCACTTTTCACAAAAGGTAAGTAATAATTCCCTCCTAATGTTTTAGAGGATATGTAGGAACTGATTTAGAATTTAGATTAGGAATATAACTTACTTCATTTAGAATTTAGATTAGATATATAACTTACAACTTCACAGCTTTATAACCTCAAAGCTGTAAGACAGAAAGTCCGTTCCAGGGCTCAAGAGTCTGAGACACCATATCCACAATATGTGCTGTGAAAAGAAATCGAAGTCTATCTACATCTCATGTTGGAGAGATACTGAGGAAAGAGGCCCTTTGGGGGGGAAATCTCAACATTCTCAGTAAAGATTGTCTTTCACTGAGTCACAGAAACAAATGTTCTGCACATCTCTCAGTGGGAGGAGCACTGGACAGAGGCAGGAGATGAGGGCTCTTGGTCTCAGAACAGTCATTACCTTTTTAAGCAGGATACTTTATTTCTCAGGGGCTCAAGGCTATCATCTGGAGAAAGAAAGGATTAGACTCAATGGTCCTTAAGTTCCTGTCCTACTCTTAAAATGATTGAAAAATTAAGTGATTTCCTTCTCCTTTACCTACTGTCATTCCTACCCGTCAGTGGGATCATACTTGATCAACCCTGGGAAGAATGATTGCTGTGTCGTTGCATCTATTCTAGACAGTAACAACTCACTGAAAGTTAGAAGGCAAATTCTAAAATCTTCCATTTGATTTTTATTAGTTACATCTAACTCCAAGAGGCATTGATATCTCTCCTAGAAATATCAAACTAAACTTAAATTTTTAAAAAATGTTTATTTATTTTTGAGACAGAAAGAGACTGAGCGTGAGCGGGAGAGGGGTAGAGAGAGAGGGAGACACAGAATGTGAAGTACTCCAGGCTCTGAGCTGTCATCACAAAGCCCAATACGAGGCTCGAAATCACAATCCATGAGATCATGACCTGAGCCGAAGTTGGATGCTTAACCGACTGAGCCACCCAGGCGCCCCTCAAACTAAACTTTTAAAACTACAAAATCCTTATTTGACTTTGGGGTATCTCCATATTAGATTCCCTAACTTTTTTGAAAAAGGTGAATTCTGGTTGAGTGATGAGCCCTGGGTAAATGTCCTTTGACTGAACAGGGGCAAGATGTTCAATGTAGGCTTTAAGTTCTGGATGCCAGAGGTCACAAAGCCTCAATTTTCCTTGTAAACTACCCTGAATAGGTGATGCCTAATAAATGCATGGTTTTAGTCCACTCAATTTTTATTTATTTATTTATTTATTTATTTATTTTTTACTTTCCATAATTTATTTATTTTTTATAATTTACACCCAAGTTAGTCAGCACATGGTGCAGCAATGATTTCAGGAGTAGATTCCTTAATGCCCCTTACCCATTTAGCCCATCCCCCCTCCCACAACCCCTCCAGCAACCCTCTGTTTATCCTCCATATTTAAGAGTCTCATATTTTATCTCCCTCCCTGTTTTTATGTTATTTTTGCTTCCCTTCCCTTATGTTCATCTGTTTTGTATCTTAAAGCCCTCATAGGAGTGAAGTCATATGATATTTGTCTTTCTCTGACTGACTCATTTCACTTAGCATAATACCCTCCAGTTCCATTCACGTAGTTGCAAATGGCAAGATTTCATTCTTTTTGATTGCCACATAATACTCCATTGTATATACATACCACATCTTCTTTATCCATTCATCCCTCGGTGGACATTTGGGCTCTTTCCATACTTTGGCTATTGTGGATAGTGCTGCTATAAACATGGGGGTGCATGTGTCCCTTCGAAACAGCACACCTGTATCCCTTGGATAAATACCTAGTAGTGCAATTTCTGGGTCATAGGGTAGTTCTATTTTTAGTTTTTTGAGAAACCTCCATACTGTTTTCCAGAGTGGCTGCACCAGCTTGCATTGCCACCAACAGTGCAAAAGAGATCCTCTTTCTCTGCATCCTCGCCAACATCTGTTGTTGCCTGAGTTGTTAATGTTACCCATTCTGACAGGTGTAAGGTGGTATCTCATGGTGGCTTTGATTTGTATTTCCCTGATGATGAGTGATATTGAGCATTTTCTCATGTGTCGGTTGGCTATCTGGATGTCTTCTTTGGAGAAGTGTCTATTCATGTCTTTTGCCCATTTCTTCACTGGATTCTTTGTGTTTTGGGTGTTGAGTTTGATAAGTTCTCTATAGATTTTTGGATACTAACCCTTTGTCGGATATGTTATTTGCAAATATTTTCTCCCATTCTGTCGGTTGCCTTTTAGTTTCCTGATTGTTTCCTTCACTATGCAGAAGCTTTTTATTTTGATAAGGTCCCAGTAGTTCATTTTTGCTTTTGTTTCCCTTGACTCTGGAGACATGTTGAGTAAGAAGTTGTTGTGGCCAAGATCAAAGAGGTTTTTGCCAGCCTTCTCCTTGAGCATTTTGATGGCTTCCTGTCTTACATTTAGGTCTTTCATCCATTTTGAGTTTATTTTTGTATATGGTCTTCTGCATGTCGCTGTACAGTTTTCCCAGCACCATTTGCTGAAGAGACTGTCTTTATTCTATTGGATATTCTTTCCTGCTTTGCCAAACATTAGTTGGCCATACGTTTGTGGGTCCATTTCTGGGTTCTCCATTCTGTTCCATTGATCTGAGTGTCTGTTTTTGTGCCAGTTATTTTTTATTCTCAAGTTACTTAACATACAGTATAGTCTTCACTTCAGGAGTAGAACCCAGTGATTCATCTCTTACATATGACACCCAGTGCTCATCCTAAAGAGTGTCTTCCTTGATGCCTGTCACCCATTTAACTTACCCCGCCCACACACCCCTACTCTCCTCAACCCTCAGTTTGTTCTCTCAACATTTGAGTTATTTTTGTTTGCCAAGTACTCATTGGCTAAGTTCTCTGAGCACATATCATTTAATCCTCACAACAAACCTATGAGGTAGGTACTGATAAAAACATTTTGAAAGAAACTGAAGCCCAGCGACATTAGATAACTTTTCAGAGGTTACTCAGTTAGAAAGTGGTAAAGTTGGGATTTGAACCTTGGTTTCTTGGGGAAGAGTCTGTACTTTTCCATATACTGCATACCATACTGCCTATTTATTCATCAGTGAATGAATATCGACTGAGTATGTACTATGTTTTATGTGCAGATACTCTGGGCACTGATTACATAAGACAGGGTGCTATTTCACTGTTTTTATGAAGTTAATCCACCCCAGAATTTACCAAGCTACAGAATTCCTTGCTTAGATTAGTCCTCCACAGGCAATGTAGGGAGATCACTGTGGCTGCCTCGTGGAGAAAGAATAAGAGGGGAGAAATAGAAGTCCAATGAAGGCCTAAAATAAACCTGTGACATTGGAAAGATTATGTAGAAAGTAGGGAAATGGCAACTATAGGTCTCAATCTCTAAGTAGATGGGGTTGAGGGAGAAGAAAGGGAGGAATTAAAAAATGAGAATTGCTCCCAAGCTTCTGGCTTGGCGATTTTGGTGTACCACTCTCCTATATGGGAATCACAGAAAGAACAGGTTTGAGGGCCAAGAGATAGTTTATTATTTGATCATGCTGAATCCCACATTTTTGACCTCTGATTTTAACATCATGATTCTCTGGACCTGTGGTGAGTAATCACTGTTTCTTCCAGCAAAATGCCTGTGTCTCTGTTTCTAAATGAGCCATGCTGCTCGTGGTTTATTGATTGCTATAATTTGATGCCTAGAGACAACCTCCTGCTGTATCCCTGAGGAGGAAAAGGTGCTTGAGGACCGGAAAAGAACAGATGACTCCATTTGTATGGCTTAATGGTTCTGGAACCCACAAGTTGGCAATGTAGGACTCACTGACAGCCAGGAGGAAGTCTTGGCACAGCCAGGGAAACTGATTACTGTGTATTCCCAACATAATCTCATTTACTTGCTTCTTTTGTTTAATTATTGTCTATACAACCATCATAGGTGTTCAGGACTTGGAAGTTTTAAAACAAGGGAAGAAAACAGATCCTAAAAGCATGGAGAAGTGAGCCACTCCTAATCAGTCACATGAAATGATCAACAGAAAATAGTTTTGGCACTGACATGTGCAAACCAATTCTGGGTATTTAAATTGGATTTACCATCTATCTGTAAGATAATATGAAACAAACTCAGGCATTCCAGTCAGATTCACAAAAAATTGTTCCGGATCCTCTTGTGTCATCATTACCATCGATTGTCCTTGCTCTGTTCTAGTGTTTATAATGTTTCTTTGACTTGCTTGGGTGTCTAGCTTATCCTTTGAATACAAATTTTGATGCTCAGGACTCTTTAGGGCCTAGCTAATCCTTGGGATCCTCTCACTCATGACTCTTTTGGGCAACCATCACATCTGACTCAGGCCTGGATCTTATGCACCCAGGAATTAGCTTCTGATTGGAGTCTTGTGTAGATTTACTCCATTCTTTTTTTTTTTTTTTTTTAATTTTCATCTTTGTGTGTATGTGTGTGAAAATGTCTGTCACTTAGATTTTCTATATAGACTTGGCCATTCATGGTCAATCTGTGCCTCACTAAGTTATGATGCTTACTTATACAGTGTGAGACAAAGAGTTTGGAATTCCCTAGATAAAAGGAGAAAACCAAAAGTTTGGACAATGTTGTTAGCCTAAAATTGGTACTGGTGAAGCTCTATCTGTCAAAGGGAATAATTTCTCCTCTTCTAAACAATAATTATTATAGACAGACTTTTGAGTAGAACATTTTCCTGAGAGATAGGACTTGGTTCTATGAGTCAGACAGGAAGACATCCTATTCTTTTCATCTGGATGGAGTCAGACACACGTTTGTAAGATGGACAAGCAGAGATCTGAGATTTTGACAGTGGTAAGCAGGGCCATTGACCTATCTTATCATGCTTATTACCCAAGTAATTGAACCTTTCTTCTCATTCCATTTCTATCACTGGACAGACCTATAGCTGTATTTGTCTCTGGGGAGATGAAATAGAACTTTTTTTACCTGGAAGTGTAAACCCATCCATTCACTGATGGGAATGGCCTCCCAATAACAGCTTCATCAATAACTGCTTTGGGAGGCCAGAAAAAGTAGTGGAAACTAATTAGAAGTTCTTTGCGCTAACCTAACAGTCATTATATATTCAATGATGGTTTTTGATAAATAGACCCAACTTTCCAACTAAATTCCAATATGCACATTAAGGTTATCATTTGAAAGAACAGAAATAAAAATTTATTAATCGATATAGTAGTGAAGCATTTTAACATTTTGTTTTACAGAGCACCAGTTGCATAGGAGGTTAATAGGTATTTGTGAAAAATAAAAAAGGACTGGTCCTCAAATAAGTTTGGGTCACTGAATAAGTCTGGATAACAGAAGTTAAATGTCCTCCTTCCATCAGGGCATTGGCACATGGTGTTTCCTCTAGCCAAAATGTTTTTCTCTCCAACTTTTTCTAGATGACTGTTTAAATTTCAGGTGTCAGCTTAAATATCCCTTCCTCAAATATTCAAACTAGATCTAACTTATTTTAAACTTTCTTCTGTCCCTGTACTTTTTCTTCACTGCACATATGGGATTGTGTGTTTTTATAATTACCTGATTAATTTCTATTCTCCCCATCAGCTGTCAATTGGATCCAGGGGTAGCAAACACTCCTGTTTCATTCACCATTTTATTCCTAACAGTGAACAAAGAACTTTGCATACTTGAGGTGCTTAATAAATATTTGTTGAATGACTGGGTGGTGGAGTAGGTTAGCGACCCAGCACAGCTGGATGGGCTACATTTCCCAGCCATGTGACTGGTCACCAGCAAGGGAATGTGAAGTGTTTCACTTCTGGACTGAAGGTTAAGAAGGGGGTATGCTTTCTTACTCTCTTTTCTTTTCCACTGGCTGGAAGGTAAGGACTTTAAAGTTTCAGAGGATTGTGGATCCACACGATGGATGGAGCCTGGATCTCTCAATCACTGTATGAAGACTGCCCATGCAACATTGATTGGATCTTCCTTAACTGAGAAATAAACTTCCATTTTACTAAGCCACTTAGAAGCAGTTTTAAAAGAGCACATGTAAATAATACATGTAAAGAATAAATGAAAGGTTAAAAAGCAATTCCAGATATGATCAGAATGGAGCTCGTTCTCTGGTCTGTACTAGCTAAGGATTTTCAACAACATTTAATGAAAAGGAGCTAGGAATTAGTAGAAATCTTATTATTGTCATATTTATGTTTGTTCAAATTGACTGTGTGGTAAAATGATCACAGCCTTCATTTTAGACTAAGGATTTGATTATATCCCCCTCATCTGTTTGATTTAAGAGTCCCTCCTGGACTGTTACAAATGAACTCCTGGATGGATGGACAATATCTGACTTTTAGAGCCAAGATTCTTAAAGTCAAAGAGAGTGTAACTACATCAGCATAACCCCTTTAAGAATGACGTTTTACCCAGATTAATCTTTGTTTGAGTTTGTGATACATTATACTAGTGTAATCCTTCCATTAAACCAACTTTGCTCTTGCCCTCCCTTGTTTCTCTCCTTTCACAAAGACTGTTTGAGGACTAACTGTGGGCCAGCTACTGTGCTAGTCATGGTGATAAAATTACAAATAAGACAGCGTGGCTTCTGCCATTATAGAGCCTACAATCTAGCAGGAAAGACAGACAACTAAACAATGGCAAAGCAGCATGATAAATGCTACCTTACAGAATGTACAGTGTGCTATGGAAACACTTCACAAGGCCAGGATAGCAGACACTGTCAGCACGTTCCACCCATGTCCCATTGGATCCCTTTACCATCTGGGGCACACCAATTCTTACTATTCTTTCTCTCCCAACTCCAGCACTTATGTCTTTGTTAGGGGATTGTCCTCAAGCTGTTTTTCCTATTTGTGTAGTACTCGAAGTTCTTGAGGTAGCTCTTAACCAGTGATGGACACATGCAGAGATCCCTGATTGAGACAACTCTGAATTATAACTACACTTTTTAAAAATATATTCCTGGCAAGATTGAGCCAAGATTCCCCTCTTTGAGACTTTGATTGATATCCTATCTTTCTTTTTACCTCCTTTCCTTCTCTGGTCCCATTTTTCCACTCCCCTACCAGTTAATCCTGGGAACACATTCACATGAATCCTCATCTCAGGGTCAGCTTCTGGATGACCCAGACTACAATGGGCATCTAATCCAGTCCAGAAAACCAGAGAAGACTTCTTGGAAGATGTGCCACTTAAGATTATGTCTGATGGATGTGTAGAGTCAACCAGGTATGTGGGTGGAATAAAAGGATATTCTAGTCCATGGTGGACAGGGTAGACACTCCTCCTGAAGAGGTATTGGTTGGATGCAAATTATTCCTCCTGAATCCATCTGAGTTTACCATTTTGTTAAGTTTTTTTTTTTGAGAGAGACAAACCAAGAAACAGACTTTTTTCCCCCTTAAGTTTATTCATTCATTTTTGAGAGAAAGAGAGAGAGAATGAGTGAGGGAGAGGCAGAAAGACAGGGAGAGAGAGAGAATCCTAATCAGGCTCTGTGTTGTCAGTGTGGAGCCCAATGTGGGACTCGAACTCACAAATAGGAGATCATGACCTGAGCCAAAATCAGACGCTTAACCAAGCCACCCAAGTGTCCCCCCACCCCCCATTTTGGTAAGTTTTAAGGTGAGCTCACATTTCTCTTACAGTCTATGTCAGTGACATAAAGTCCCTGTTTCCTCATGATCAGCATTTATCAGGGGATTAAGAAAAAAAAACCCACAAAACAAAACATATTTGTTCCTCCTTTATTGATGGATTCATTGCCTGTATCAGTGTGAATAATGCCTTGGCAAAACTGGGAGCGGGAGAGCCCATTACATTTAGTGATATAAATTATCCTTGATGGAGAAGGTCCTTGTTCATCAATACTGATGTGGCTGTGTCATCAATTTAATAGCTGAACGCTAAGGACCATTAAATCTAGCACTGTTTGCTGTACCATTATTTATAATAGTGCCCAAGAGTAACATGTAATTAACTCTGTGACTGATTGACAAAGTAAATTGCAGGGTAATCAATCATATTGCATAAACACTTGTCACTGGGCCACATATGGGATGTGAACGTTGACTTGTGATGTTTTGGTGCTTCCCTGTCTGAATCGTTGTTCTGGGTGTGAGGCTTCATGCTGATAGGGACTTTTAGTTCCTATCAAGATTTAAAGCTGTTTGCTGCTTCTTTATATTCAGTCCAATCCTGCTGCTTAGCTTGATTTTTAAATGATGCCTTTTGGGAGGGTAACCAATATTGAGAATCTCTCAATTTCTCTTTATCTTGAATGGCTTTCTCTTTTTAGGTCTCTCCCACTCATGAGTTATTCCTTTGCCCACTAGTCCCTCCTTTCACTTAGTTTTCCTTCTATCAGTTGCCTTTAAATTTATACTCTTCTGCAATAGCTTTCCCTCATAAGGACATTTTGTAGCATGTTCTCCTCTTTGATCTGACCAGGAATGAAAAATGAATATTAAATTCACCATAAGCTGGGCAGGTAGAGAAGACAAAGTCAGAGTTTTCCTCTCATTTATGGACCATTTTGTAAAGTTTAGTCACCCAGAAGGGCCAGACTCTCTGCCTGTGAAAGCTATTTGTAACTTCAGAAACCCCAGTTTCTGTGTGGCCGGAAGGAAGTCTGAGACAATTGTTGAGATTCTTTCCAGAAGGAAAAATGGCTAATGGAAAGATATAACTCCCCCATTAGTGTGAGTTTCTTCTGTATGAAATTTGAGGCTAATATTGAGGCTAATTGGACCTCGTGGTTAGGTGAGGTATTCTCTGAAATAGGAAGTATCAGCCATGGAAGAAATGTCAGGTCCTTTGAACAGTGAAAGAGAGGATTTTGTACCTGTCTCTTGCAATCACCCTCTTAGATCTGGAAAAGGGTGGTAAACACCCAGCATAGGCATTATCATTTATCCTTCCCACTATTCCCTGCCCATCCTTTTATCCTCATCCATTGCAGATGTCACCAATAAGTCATTATACTTTCCTCATTGAGACAGAATAAAACCCTAGACTCCTCATCAATCCAGCATCCCAGTTGGCCATTGTCTATTGGTCAGAGTTGGAATATAAGACTGAATCCTATTTCCTAGTGTTGTTTTCAAGCCTAATGCATCAGGGTGCACATATATCTTGTACACACTGATGGTGG